>NC_083227.1:131998416-132303787 GCF_032191835.1 Heteronotia binoei | reverse complement strand
AAGGAAGGAAGGAAGGACTGATTGACAGAAAGAGAGGTGGGAGTGGGATCCCATGTTGTTGTTGTGGCTCTTGAAATGGAGCAGAATGCCAGGCCAGGCTGTTTTTCATGACAGCCATTTTTCCTTGGACCATGTGGTCTCCCCAGCAGCAGTTCAGAGCTACCAAGTAATGGAATATCGATTCAAACTAGCAGCTCTTTAAAAGTATGCATGCCTACTCTGTTTTACCATCAGATAGGGCCAGGGGTCATTTTGTAAAAACATAAGTGGTAGAGCTCATCCAGAGATTGTTATGCAGCTGCACCTACTATTCAATGGAGAAGGCAGGTAGGTGGGGAGGAGAAGGAGGGGGGTGTCAGAAAGGTTCAGGAGCTGTGCTCCTATGAGCTCCTGCTGAATTCAAGGCCTGGATAGGGCATGTCTAGAGAAGAAAATTATCAACCAATTTTCTTTGGAGTTCATTCACTCAACCCACTGCTGTACTTAAATATGCTTGTAAATATTTTTTTAATTAACCCTTTTTAACTTTTGAAGATGGTCAGAAGTCTCTGTACCACATAGATCCCCCACCACCTTGGACATGCTATCTGTCAGCCGCTTTTGATACGGTTGACCATCAGCTACTGACTAGCCGCCTTGATCACAGTCGAGAATTCAATATCGCTTATATTGTACTGAAGCAGCGCCATAGAATGGTTTTAAAACTGAAATAAGTAAATTATGGTTTTATATGTTTTATTGGACTGATTGTATTGTATGATGTTGTGAGCCGCCCTGAGTCCACTTGCGAAGAGGGCAGGATATAAATTGAATGTAATAAATAAATATAAATAAATAAAAGGGGAGTGGGGGGAAGGCAGTCTATGGGAACATGGCTATTTCTCTAGGGGAGCCTCAAAGCGGTACTCTGTCCCTGTGGTAACCAGATTCTGAGGAACGGGAGACATAGAGGCAGGGCTTCTGGGTGTGGATGGAAGCTAAGAACCCTGTTGTCGCTCCTAGCCGGTAATTCCCCAAATGGGCAGGTGGTGGCAGTAAATTACCCCAGTGGAAGAAAGAGGAAAGCTCCTCCAGGAGTTGGCAATGCCTAAGAGTGGGTAGGGAGAGCAGACCAGTTCCTTCACAAGCTGCAAAATTACAGATCATAGAACAGTAAACATGCGGAACCTCTGAAATATTAGGTTCATTTCTGCTCTACAAGTATATTTTCTTCTGTGCTTCAAAAACTCAGAAATGTTTATCAGAATGCTTTTTTTTTTTTTTAGAATAGCATTCTTATTACTGTAGGATATATAAGCAAATAAATTGTAGCATTCTAGAGAAACACTGAGATATGAAGTCAAGAGGAATCCCTGCACTTGTGAGGTAAGTAGCCCTTTGGGAAAAGCAAAAGAGTTTTGAAAACAAAAATAAGAAACTGGACAATTTGACATCCTGCACTAGATCCATCTAGTCAGTCAGAAGTGACGCGCCCTGCCAGCAAGCACACAGTGACCTGCTCCTAGGTGCTCCTTCAGCAGCAAATCATTTCTGTGCACTGTAGCAAATAGCCTCCTAGCAGAGACTGAGTAAACACAATGACATTCAAACAAGATTGCAGGCAATACAATGACAAAACCATGATAAATGGTCCCAGTCTAGCAAATACAAATGGTAGTCACAATATAAGCTCTCTCAGCCTCAAGAGATCTTTCCAAATTACCTTTGATGAGTTAATTAAATTCAGGGGCTCACATAATTAAGCAATCAACCAAACCTAAGACAGCTAAACCTGTCTGCTGATGAAGTGATGAGCTGCTTTACTTTGTACTTTTCCCATTTCTATGGAAGTCTTCCCAAGTCTCCGAAACAGTCAACAATTGGCAAAGGCTTACCAATTCTAAGTAAGTCTTACATTCATCGAGAGGCAGCATACATGTTTGCTTGCATATGAAATATGTATATCCTGCCTTTGTAAAGCCAAGATCAGGAATGTACCTCATGTTCAGATAAAAATCACAGCTTCCAGTAAAACATAGGAAAATATATAAAATGCCCTCCAAACGGAAATGAAACCTGTCATCTTAAGGTGAGCCATGACAGGGAAGAATTATGGAGGCAGCAACTCTGGTACTGGTCTAAGAAGGCCCTGTTTTGTGCCCACAGGGTGGGGAGCAGACATCTGAAAGCCCTGATGAACAAATAGATTCAGATATGAAAAGGTAAGCCTGTTGAAGCATAAAGCTTTATAGCAAATTATACCTTTTATTTTCTCTTTTTATTTTTCATCTCCCTGTACATGGATTTATAGTATTACTGAAAATGTGTTGTACTTTGATGACATAATCAAAAGGAAAATGCTATCTTTGATGGGTCCTAGATCAAACTGCTCAGAACCGTGAAAGGTTAAAATCAGCACTTAGAATTGGGCCTGTGAGCAAATTGGAAGTCAATGAAGATGCTGAAACATTGCCATTATAACTTCCCAGCAGTCCATTCCAGTGAACACTTGAACAGATGAATTTTGGAACAGGGTTATATAACTTCCTTACGCTTGATGCACTTAATAGGATTTGCATATAGTTAGAAGAATAAGGGTTGGAAAAGAATTTCATGCATTCATGGCTTGACTAGAACTTTCATGGTCTGAGTGGGCTCTTTTAAATTGAGGAATGAAATTATGACTGCTGTTTGGGCTGTGGGACAAAAAGCACCCAAAGTTTGGCTGCCAAACAAGTTCAGTTTATAGATGAAATTTGATGGCAATCCTGTTGTTTGAGGTTTGGGAATTAAAATGCTTTTTCTTGTTGATCAACTTTTGCTGACTTTTTTATGCTATACTTAACACTGGCTTCTAAATTAGGAGATAAGAAGAGCTAGATGCTACAGGAAAAGAAGAGTGATTCAGCAGTCTGAAAATCCTAGGCTATTTTTTAAAATTAAATTATAGTCTTTCCATAATAGATGTGCCTAAGGAAAAAAAAAATCCCCTCAGAGGTGTCAAACTCATTTGTTCCAAAGGCTGGATCTGACATAAATGTCACTTTGTTGGGCCAGGTCATGCATGCCATAAATGGAACATAAGTTACCAGAGATATAAACTTCATAAAGGTGTTATCAAAGATTTCAGGTTTTCACGGCTGGTAACATCATTAGGGTTTGTAGAATCTTTCGGGCTCAAGTGCCGTGTTCTACTGGAGAAAGTTTTTCTTCCAGACGTTTCGTTCTCAGCTGCGGAGAACATCCTCAGTGGCGTTGCAGCCGGAGCAGGCGCTCAGACCTTCTTGGCTGCTGTGCATTGAGTGAGGCCAGGGCTGCTGGAGAGCTGCTATTTCTAGACTGGAGGGGGTGTGGTGAAAGGGCAATAGGTTTGTGGATGTGCCCATTGTTTGGTGGGGCTTCCTGGAAGGGTAGTGATAAGGAAACTGGCTGTTGAATGTGACCATTGTTCTGTGTTAATTGCTGGGAGGGTTGGAAGGGGTGTGAAGAAAAGGAAGATGGTTGTTGACTGTGCTGATTGTTCTGTGAAATGTGCTGGTTGTTCTGTGACTTTCTGCAATTTATAGTCTGTAGGGTGTTTTGCAGAGCTGGATACCAAGACTGGTGGATGGAAATGCCTTCTCCCTTTCTGTTAAAGTTGTGCTGGTGTTTGTAAATCTCAAGGTTTGTAAATCTCATAAAGGTGATTTCAGAAGTCAAATGGCAATAGCAGATGAATGACAATGGCAGGCTTGAATGGATTAGGTGTGATATGCAGAGGGGTAGTAGGCTTGGAGATACCAGCATTGGTAACAAGACAGAAAACCTAGGTCTCAGTTCCATTCTGGAGGATGTAAAGAATAAATGGACATAAGTCTGATATTAGAAACCACAACATTCAGTTGCTGACCTAAGAAACCACAGCATTCAGCTGCTGACTTAAGAGTAGCAGTGCTCTTACAAAGGAATTTCTAAGGGAGCTTAGAAAGAGAGACTCCTGAATCGCAATTGATAATGAAGCTCAAGACAATGGATCCTCCTGGACTGAATTGAGAGCTAGTTTTCCTGTCTCATTACCAATGTCTACTATTATCATTTGGTCTGAAATCACTCCATTCTCCAAGATATAAAGACCAATCCAAGTGTTCAGATTCCTGATCAGAGACTTTTTGAAAGAATATAAATCCAGATAGAAACAGAGAAATCCAGTCTTCTATTTTAAAAACCACACCTTTTCAGAATAATTTCCTCAATGCACATATTTATTATTATTTATTATATTTGATTAATCACCCTATCCTGGCCAGAGAGAGCTTGTGCTTGTCAGAAGAAACCATCCATCCACCACTCACCCTCCCTCCAAAGAAGTGTGCTTGCACACAAAAGCTTATTCCTGGAATAAAATGTTGATCTTGAAAGTACAATGGGACTCTTTTTTCTTCCCCCTCCCTTCCTCCCCAAAAGAGAAGAAGCAGCCCCAGAGAAGGAAGCAGAAACACTGTGGGCGTTTTCGCACTCACGTTCAGCCGGCGCGACCCCCCTCTTCACCGTGCAGGATCTGCGCAGATTTCGCACTAAATGCCGCGGAGCAGCCGGAAGAGCCGGAAACTCCCGTTGCAAAAACCGCGCAAACGGAAACTGCTTTTTGGCGGTTTACGTTTGAGCGGCTTTTGCGCCGGGAGTTTCTGGCGCAAAAGGCTGCTCCGCGGCATTTAGTGCGAAATCCGCGCAGATCCTGTGCGGTGAAGAGGGGGGTCGCGCCGGCTGAACGTGAGTGCGAAAACGCCCTGTGTGTTTGTGTGCAACAGAGACAGAGGCTTGTCTTTATATCTCTATTGTTATTATTTGTTTATTTATATTCTGCCCATTCCCCCGTTGGGGGCTCAGAGCGGAGTACATCAAATAGAAATAAAATCACAATAAAATCATAATGGGCGTTTTCGCACTGACCTTAATCAGCAGCGACGCCCCTCTTCACCGCGCAGGATCGGCGCGGATTTCGCACTAATTGCTGTGGAGCACCCGGAAGAGCCGGAAAGTCCCGCGGCTTTTGCGGCGCAAACGGAAACCGCCAAAAACCAGTTTCCATTTGCGCCGCAAAAGCCGCGGGACTTTCCGGCTCTTCCGGGTGCTCCGCGGCAATTAGTGCGAAATCCACGCCAATCCTGCGCAGTGAAGAGAGGCGTCGCTGCTGATTAAGGTCAGTGCAAAAACGCCCAATAAGACTACGTACAACATTCATCAAAGTGCAGCAAGATGATTCAGCAAGATGACATGACGGCAAGGTGATATAGCACAAAGTAGTACCATAAAGCAGCACCACAGTACAGTAGTGCAGTAGAACAGTAAAGCAGTAGAGGGGAAGCCAACTGATCAATAAATAGATGCCCGCTGCCTCATCCAAAGAACTGGTGGAACAGCTCCATTTTGCAGGCCCTACGAAAGGCCAATAGGCCAGGTAGGACCCAGATCTCCATAGGGAGCTGATTCCTCCAGGTCGGGGCCAGGACTGAAAAAGTCCTGGCCCTGGTGGAGGCAAGACAGGCATCTTTTGGGCCAGGGACTATCAGAAGATCTTGGGAGGTTGAACGAAGTGACCTCCAGGGCATATATGGGAGGAGATGGCCCTGTAGGTAAGTTGGTCCCAGGCCGCGCAAGGCCTTGAAAGTCAAAACTAACACCTTGAAATGGATCCGGTACTCTATAGGCAGCCAGTGCAGGTCACGGAGCGCCGGCCGCATGCTCACCCATACAGGTTATGCAGTCATGCTGCCGCATTCTGCACCTGCTGCAGTTTTCAGATCAGCTTCAGGGGTAGACCAGTGTAGAGCGAGTTACAGTAGTCCAGCCTGGAAGTCACCATTGCATGTGTCACTGTAGCCAGGTCTTGGGGGGATAGGTATGGTGCTAGCTGCCTGATCTGCTGTAGATGGAAAAAGGCCATCTAGGGTTGCCAAGTCCCCTGCATTCTCCAGCAGGGGACTTTTGCACGCGCGTTTTGTGATGACATCATCCAGAAGTGACATCACTGTGCTGGTGACATCGCTCACGGCCGCTCTAGGCGTTTCCAGAAAAACTCCTGGATGCTCTAGCCATTTGGGAGGGGAAAACTCTATGGTAACTTCCAGGTGACGTCATCGTGCCAGCGACGTCGGGGGAGGTTCCTCCCGCCGACCCAATGTGAGCTTGGGACCAGGGACTTGGCAGCCCTATTATATCTCTCCTGCACAAAACAGGAAGCAGCTCTGTGTGTGTGTGTGTGTGTGTGTGTGTGAGAGAGAGAGAGGCAAGAAGCAAAAATCCACTGAGGGAGCTGGGGGGAAAGTAAGCTAAAGGGCGAGTGCAGTAGCAGCTCTGGGAAAAGAAGCAAAAGAAGGAAGTTGCTTGCAGGACAGATTTTAGACCCGTACAGGCTGCATCTGGATTGTGAGCTGCCTGTTTGACATCCCTGCTCTAAATAATCTGTTGTCATCTGCAAACTATGCTCCCTTACTTATTTGGATGACTTTTATGCCACCTCTTCCATGGTCACAGTGGCTTACAAGTGCTAAATTTTCTTCACAAGTGCAGTTTCTCAAGTGTTAAAATTTTCTTAGATGGCTTGAATAAGGTTTTTTGCTTTACTGACATCTTAGAATTCTTTGAACAGTTGGCAAGAAACCCACATCCACACAAACAATGCCATTCTAAGCAGAGTTACATCCTTCTAAGCCCATTGACTTCAGTAGGTTAAAAGGGCGATAGTACTGACAGTAGCTTTACGATATACTAGTAAACCCCAGTTCAACAGCTCTATGTAGCTACAACTAGCATACAGTAAAGGTGCACATGGAAAAAGAAATATACCATAGTCTAAACCAAACACACCACATTCTTCAATAAAGTTATTCTGACAAATGTAAATTGGAAAACTAATCACTTTTTGAGATGATGAGTGAGGGTCATTATTCCCTTGAATTTCTGTGCCTGTTTCTGTTCTATAAGCATGAGACAGAGCAGGAGGAAGTAGGGGACAGAATGAGTCAGCAACAGAATGGAAGTGACAGCGAAGCATTGACCTGAGCACCAAAGAGGGATGTGCTGGTTAGTGTCCATGTTGTGCGCAGTGATTCTGCAAACCATTACTGCTAGGCAGTGCTTTTTGGAACGCCAGCATTTCCTTGCTTGTGCGAAACACCTTCTCACAAAGAGATTGCACATTGTTTCTTTCTGTGTTGTGTACTTTGTACTGTGGCTGTTTTGCAAATTTTAAGCTTTTGTGAAGCCCTAAACTATTCCCTATGCTCAGTCTGCTCTTCTGCTTGCCAAATGTCTCCCTTGTCTTTCTGCAAGAGATAAAATGTAACTGCCTTTTGGCCTGAAACTCAACCTGAAGGATCCTTATGGTATGAAGCACAGTCTCCATTACTTTAATCCCATCTGATCAGGAAAAAAGACTTCAGGGTAAAAAATGTGTTTCTAGTTGACATCGGGGGATGGGGGGAAGCATCTGAACAACTATTGTAACAATAGTAAAGCCAGGGCTTTTTTTTTAAAGCAGGAACTCCTTTGTATATTGAGCCACACACCCCTGATGTAAATAGTCCTCCAAGAATTTACAGGGCTCTTATTAAGGGGCCTAGTGTAAGCTCTAGAAGGATTGGCTCCATCAAGGGTGTGTGACCTAATATGCAAAGGAGTTCCTGCTACAAAAAACCCTGGATAAAGCTAAATAATACAAATAAATGCTTATCTGACAATGAATCAAATAGCATTTATCTTTATATCTTGAATGCAAAGATGGATTAATCTTTAAAAAATGCAACGAAATAGGGAGGTGCTACCATGAATAAGAACATAAGAGAAGCCATGTTGGATCAGACCAATGGCCCATTCAGTCCAACACTCTGTCACAAAATGGCCAAAAATAAACCAGATGCCATCAGGAGGTCCACTAGTGAGGCCAGGACACTAGAAGCACTCCCACTGTTGCTCCCCCAAGCACCAAAAATACAGAACATCACTGCCCCAGACAGAGAGTTCCATCTATACCCTGTGACTAATAGCCACTGATGGACCTCTGCTCTATGTTTATCCAATCCCCTATTGAAGCTGTCTATGCTTGTAGCTGCCACCACCTCCTGTGGCAGTGAATTCCATGTGTTAATAACTCTTTAGGTGAAGAAGTAATTTCTTTAATCCATTCTAACCCGTCTGCTCAGCAATTTCATTGAGCGTCCATAAATTCTTGTATTGTGAGAAAGGGAGAAAAGTATTTCTTTTTCTACCTTCTCTATCCCATGCATAATCTTGTAAACCTCTATCATGTAAACCTCAGCTGATGTTTCTTCATGGGGAAAGTGTTCCAACCCTTTTATCATTATAGTTGCCCTTTTCTGCACTTTTTCCAATGCTATATCTTTTTTGAGGTGCGGTGACCAGAATAGTACACAGTATTCCAAATGAGGCCACACCATCAATTTCATTTTCCCTATCATCCTTCAGTAATCCTTTCACCCATTGGTCATCCAAGGGCCCTACTGCCTCCCTAGCTGGTTTTCTACACAATGGATCCTTCAAAAGTCTACTATAATCATTTTAAGTTCAGTAGGCTTAAGGTTGCCAATCCACAGCTGGGGGCAGGAGATTCCCTGGTTTGGAGGCCCTCCCCCATTTCTGGATTATCAGAAAGCAGAAGGGGTGGGGAAATGTCCACTGAGCACTCCATTATACCCTATGGAGACTGGTCCCCATAGGGTGTAATGGAGAATCAATCTGTGGGTATCTGGGGGCCTGGAGGGCTGTTTTTTGAGGTAGAGTCACCAACTTTTCAGCATAGCATCTGGTGCCTCTCCTCAAAAAACCGTCCAAGTTTCAAAAAGATTGGACTAGGGGGTCCAATTCTATGAGCTCCCTAAAAAGGTGCCCTATCCTTCATTATTTATAATGAAAGGAAGGCATTTAAAAGGAGTGCGGTCCTTTTAAATATGACAGCCAGAACACCCTTCAGAGTTCAATTGTGCTTGTCACAATGTTTCTCCTGGCTCCACCCCCAAAGTCCCCAAATATTTCCTGAGTCAGATGTGGCAACCCTAATAACTCCCCCTTTCCCATTATTTCCAGCAGGGTGGCAGCTGCTCCTGCCCAGCACAGCCTTTGTTGCATGAGCATAATAAAACAATGGTGTTAGAAGAAAATAAATGGCGATGGATCATATTTACTGTGAGTACAAGAATCTTGCAGAGATAAACACATAGCTGCCTTATATTCAAAGGTGGGCTGGGCAGGGAAAGAAAAGATCTGCTAAAGGTGTGCATCAAACTCCATGACTTTGTGCATAGGCTGCACATAAAAACTCATGAGACCTAAACATTAGTTGAGAAGCCATGCCCAAATCAGACTTGTGACAAGGTGGGATCACCCCATAAAACAATTACACAAAGGGCCTTGGCTTGTGCGCTATAAGGAACTAATCACAGACCATCAAAGACAATCCAGTCCTATCAAATTGCACAAACAAGCACATTTCCTGATTTAACCAGCAAGGAAAGCTGCCATCTCATGCCTCTTAGATAACATTACCCTCAGGACATCTCTCACTCTTCTTCCCAAGAAATGCATGATCCAAAATCCCCCCCCAAACTGGGGATATAAAGTTGAATAAGACCCTCAAAGTCCCTTCATTTCACACTACTTTCTCAGGATAAGCTTCCCCAAGCTGCTTGTCGCCAATCAGACACCACTAGCACTTCAAGACCTGGCAAAGATGTGATTTCCTTTCTCTCCCCCCCCCCCAACCCCTTTAGCACATTCCTACAACACCCCTCTAATCCACTCCCTTCTCCCATTGGATTGTGTGTATCCCCTCATTCAGCCATTTTAAGCATCCCCTCTCCCTCCTTATTGCACACTGCGCACATGGCCATATATGCAGTTGCAGTGCCCCTTTTGGAACCAGGAGTGATATGACTAATTCTTGGTATTGTTTCGCAAATTTTAAGCTTTTGTGGAGCCCCTAACAGTCCCCTATGCTCACTCTGCTCTTCTGCTTGCCAAACATCTCCCTTGTGATTCTGTACCAGTTGAAGTTTTCAAAATGTTTTCAAGGGCAGGCCTATGTGTAATTTGTAACACCAATCAAACCTGTAGGTTACTGTAGCATGAATAAGCATGGCATGGCACCTGCAGATAAACAAGGGGGAGATATGCTTTTTCAAGGGTGGTTATTTCACACGGCATTCAACACTCCACCAAGAAGCAACTAGCCCTGGCCACATCACTGTTATGCCCACATGATCCCTGTGGGACTGCATTGTGCAAAAGTGGCTCTCATATTGCTTGGAGAGCTTATAATGCTCTAAAATGTAAAAGAAGGATGAATAACTGAGTTTTCAAGCTTTCCCCTGCCCCCTTTCCACACATATGTGGCTTTGCACTACATCTATTGGAGGAAGCCAACTTCTGTACTAATGCAAAATATTGTGCCACTTGGTGGCATGGGGGCAAGACGATGACATGGCTTTGTACTGACACGGCTCTTCTTGTCTCCTATTCTATCCATTCATTTGTTAGTGCCTCAGCCTTTCATTTGGCCAATTGCTAATTAATCACCATAGAAAATAACAGAGTGTGAAGACTTGATAGAGGTTAAGAAATGTCTCTATTTATAAACTTGCAAAGTTCCAAAATATCGCTTTGAGCCACATGTACATCATTTGACTAGCAGAAACATGCAGCAGCCTCAAACAGTTCTCCCCTGCCATTTTTCCTGTGGTGATATTGTCCTTAGACCACAGTTCTATGTAAATCCTGGCAATCAGTTTATTACATTTGACAATAGTCCTGTAGGGAAAATTGACAAATGGCCTCTTGGGGAAGATATAACACCTTTGTGATGTAGGCAGCTTCCTAGAACCAATAAGCCTTAAGAACTTACATCTAATTCAGAACCTCAGATTCTTAAAAGGCATAAATGTAATGCAGAGCTATCTCATATGAAAGAAAGCAACATGGATACATGTCAAGCATGATATTTCTGGGTGTTGAAACAATGTATGTGACTGAAGCAATTTCCTCTCTGCCTCCAAATTCTCCTCTCTCATAGTTGCATTTCAAAGCTTCTCTCCCCCCCCCCCTTTCCTCTCACCCTTAGAGAAAAGATTTAGAATATGCAAGTAACATATCTGGAAGTGAGGCACCTCTCCCACTTATTCCCATCCATACATCTTATCAGTAAGAGAGGAATGTCTGGGAACCGGGAGAAGCTGTAGTAACGTAATGGTTAGTTGATAGTACCCTTTGAACTTTCCCTGCAATTCACATGTGTATGTTATGCTTTTGAAGATATCTCCACTAGTGCCTTTGAAATAGCCTTTAGGATTCTATACCGTGTGAAACTCTGTATCACTTCCAAGGTATCATACCTTGGAGCAAGTACCAGATTATCAATAAAACAAGTCTTTTATATCAAACAATTGCTTGGTTATTTGAAATATCGATGCTTGGCAAGAGGTATAGATTTTTTTCAGTCACAATACCTCTAAGAATAACATATTGGTATAGTATTTAAAACAACATATATCAACTGTTGCCTTTAGGAGAGACAGATGGGCATCATAAAGTTAACTTCCCTACAATTAGAAAAGTTTTTCTTACACACTTATCTCCTATTTTGACATATTTATTGCTTCAAATGTTTCCCCTTAATTGGATCCATACAGCCAGGGCTGGCCCATCTGCTAGGTGACCTTAGGTAGTCACCTGGGGTGGTAGCCCTTGGGGGGTGCCCCCACATGACTCACGGGGGTGGGACAGGGCCTGCACAATGCTGTTGCCAAGCACAACTAGACTGCACTGAGTGCATGGCCAGCTGTTCTCCCCCCCTCCTCTGTCAAGCATGTATATTTCTAAGTGCCATGATGGTTTCTTAGACAGAGAGCAGGCCACTAGTATCCACTGCCCCCCTCCTCTTTACAACGGTTGGGCAAGCAGTAAATCTATCTAGCAAGGATGTTTACGCTACAGCCTGGCTGGTAAAGCTGTGAGGTGCCTCTCCCCCAGATTCACACAGACAGTTCTTATCAGGTCTCGGAGAAGTGTGAGAAAGGGAGATGTTTTTAATAGCCTAAATTCCTTAGTAATAAAAGAGATACTATGTAGTAACCTTTGAACCTGTGACTCAAATTGCATCTGTATACTATCCTTTGAAGTAATCCTATATAGTAACGATGCAACCATGTATACATCATTACTTCCAAGGATTCTGTCCTTGGTAAAGCTTCTGAGTTTCTACAATAAAGCAACTTTTGATTTAACAACAAAAGACTGGTTATTGAGAAGTATCAATGCTTGACACCCTACAGGAAGGATCACAGACCCCAAGAGGCACGGGCGGTGGGGCTTTCTCCCTGCTTTTGCAGCCCTGAGGTACAAAAGCAGGGGATGGATCTCACTCCCCCACATGCCTCTCAGAGACCCCAAAAGGTGCCAGGTGGCAGGGCTTTCTCCCTGCTTTTGCACCCCTGGGGTCTCTGAGAGGCATGCAAAACCTGTGGCGCAAAACCTGTGGAAGGATCCCCCCCGTGCCTCTTGGAGACCCCAAGAGATGTGGGCAGTGGGGATTTCTCCCTGCTTTTGCACCCCCCACACACACCTTTTGGAGACTCCGAGAGGCGCAGGCAATGGGGCAACTCCATCACTGCAGCCCGATTCCTCCATTCTATCCTATGGGACTGTAGGGTAGAATGGAGGGATTGGGATGCCACAATGCTACAGATGGGGTTTAAACTTTAAACCCCTTCTCTGGAGTCATGCTGCAGCAGCAGCCTGACTCCTCTATTCTATCCTATGGGCCCATAGGGACCGACTTTCCCCAAACACACCCCGGAGGTCATTGCAGTGTGCTACACAACACCTCCTGACTACCCCTGGCCCGAAGGACATCCGTTTTGCCTCGACCAGGACCAAGGCCTTCTCAGCTCTGGCCCCTGCTGGTGGAATCAGCTCCCTATGGAGATCCGGGCCCTACCAGAATTACTATCATTTTGTAGGGTCTGTAAGATGGAGCTGTTCCACTGGGCCTTTGATTGAGGCAGCGGGCGTCCTATTCCAGCAACTATTCCATCAGTTGGCCTCCCTTGTTGGGACATCATGCTTTACAGACTGGTACTGTCCTATTTATTATCACCATCATTCGTTTTGAGCTGAAAACTGCTGTATCCTGTGAATTGTGCCCTTCCAGCCTGATGATGATGCACCTATTTGTTTTATTGTAGGTTTTTATTGTTGTTCAGTTCATGTTGTCATCTGCCCTGAGTCCATTATGAGAAAGGGTGGCATATAAGCCAGCTAAATAAATAAATGAAAACTATAGACCTGCTACTGGGGCTTGGGGGGGGGCATACTTTTAATGGAGATAGTAGGAATCATCTAGAATTGTTTAACTGGTACTTCTCTATCAGATAAAGATGACTTGGAGTCTATTGGCTGTACAGGCAAATCTCTGCCTTTTGTGACACACATGAGCTCAGATGAGCTTTCTAAATATTTCTGAAGAGATGAGGTGAGACAGACATCAAGGGTAGGGTTGCCAGGTATGGTGTGGGGCAGGTACTGTGAAGGGAGAGATCTTCATTGCCATGTGATAATATCACTTCTGGCGCAATCCTGAAGCACCAGTGTTGCCCCAGAAGGATGCTATATTGCCTTAAAACTCTATGGTTTCCAAAGAGTTTCAGGGCAAATGTTAGAGAGTCTCTCGGGAGTGACATCGTTATGTAGCAACAAAGACTGCCACCCCACCATTTTGTCAGGCTGCTTCTGCCCACTGACCACATGAGCATTGCTGGACATCAGAGAGATTGCTGAATTATTAGCAAGCACCAAGTAGGGTTGCTGGGTCTTACTTGGCTCTCGGTGGGGATCTTCTTTGTGCGCTTTGTGCACATGGCACGATGATGTCACCTGGAATTGATGTTATCGTGTCAGGTACATTGTGGGGGGCACGCTAGCACTTTGGAAAAAATGATTATCATTGTTTTCCCCAAATGCTAGAGTGTCCCCCTACAAGCATGATAATGTCATTCCCAGATGACGTCATCGCATCAGGCAGATCACAGCGTGCCAGTGTTCTTTGCAGGAGAGGGCTCCAACAGTTCAATGGTAGTGGGTTGGAGGCCCTGAAATCGGGGGAACACTTGCCCCTAGTGAGAGGCTGGGAACCCTAGCATCTAATAAAGGCTAATCAAGGGAGAGGTCAACAACATAGCAGAGAAACAAAGAGATATGAACAGAGCCTTAAGAAATCTGAAAACTTTATGATAATGTTGGGAGGTAAATTGTAGGTCCAAGATAAGTGGATATCTGTCTTGCTTATTTTATTTTCCTGTTTGGAAGTTGTTGATCACTTGTTGCTCAGCTGTTTGCTTTTTTGTAACCAATAGTATCTTATGCAAGGAAAGATATTTGTTTTCTTTTTTCTACAGCTCATTTAGTGCCTAATCTAGTATATGCTTACCAAAATACAAAGAGAACATAGACAGACGCCTACTTGGTTTTGATGAAAATAAAACCCTAAGCCTTCCCCCAAAAAATTTTTTGTGTGTGTGAAGCACATGCATGTATGCACCAAGGTGGGGTTAGTTTGGAAAGAAATTGTTTTAATTTTTACTTCTTTTTGTTTCTGCATTCCTGAAATAAGATCTGGTAACTCTTTATTGACATTATAAATTCCACTCTATAAATATTTTTGCTAATATGGAACCTTAAAATCCACAGAGAAACTTAACCTACTCAGAACAGTTTTCTTGCAAAATTTACAATTTACAAAACTAAGACATAATAAAAGTCTCTTATTTTAAATCATTTCCTGCTCCCTTTTGACCCTGTTTTGCATGAGGAGATTAAAATGTCTAATTTTGCTGTTTTGAAAAAGCTACTGGCACTTGCCATTCATTGCAATTTAGCTGAGTACCCTGTAATTACCTGCTGATTGTGCTCTAAATGAACTCAATAGTGGTGTTACAGCTGTTCAAGCCACATACTGTTTCTTGATTCAGAAGGAACTGAAGGAACATGCCTACTTAATATTTTATAAGGAATACAATGAGAATAGTCCAGATTTCTTGGCTAATTAATGAAAGAATAACTGTTTAAGAATGAAACATGCAAATACAATGAAAATCTGTCATGAGAAATGGGTCATGAAAATTAGCACCTTTCTTCTTGACAGCTACTTTCTTTTGTGATCTTGTGACAAAGATATAGCAGTACTTTGTGTCATTTTCAGGTCCTTTTAATTTTCCTGGTGAAACATTTGGTTAACTGGTGGCTGCAGTCTATACCATAATAACCCTGAAACTATATTATTGCAACACACACTACACAGTGTTGTCCTGGAGGGAAACTCTGACAATAGTCCTATGCTGGATCCATTTTATTTAGTGAAATCTGCTTACCAATGAAGCTGGTGCAGCTCAATTACTATCAGGACCAATGCAGAATGAGCACAATATCCCTGTTTTGGCAGTTACTACATGGAGTATCTGTTAATGTTTTGTTCAGTTTAAGGTGCTTTTGTTGTTGTATTAGTTGTTAAACATCTTCATTATGCTGTATGATAATTTACTGCTCAACCTATATGTATAGGTTGGTAATTCCCAGTTTTGTTTCTGTGTCTGTTTTGACTCTATTTGATCCTTCCTGGCAACTAAATACTCCCCCACACTCTCTCTTCCTATATGTAATGGTTGAGGAAATTCTGTTTCACTTCATCTGATGAAGTGCACTGGCACGTGAAAACTTATACTTTGAATAAAAGTTTGTTGGTCTTAAAGGTGTCACTGGAATCAGGCTTTGATAATGTTTTGTTTGTCAAGGCTTCTAAAAGTTTCTGCCTATCCTGGTGATGCTTATAATCCCTGCATGAGAAGAATCACACTAATTCTTAAACACAGAAAAGATTTGATGGCTGAACTTAATTGAGTTGTTTTAAACTTTCTTCTGGAAAAAGATCAGACTTTGGAAAAGTTGTTTGCAAGCATATATAGATGTGAAGGACAGTTGGCTTAAGAAGTAATTTGAAGCTTAGGTTGAAGTGCTCTGAACAAATTTATATGAGCACCAACTAGACTCTTGAATCCTAGTGGGCATTGTATATTGGATTATAAAACATAACATGATTGTTGGTTGAAGGAAGAATACCTGTGCCAATTTCCAAAGTGGATTATAATTCTCTGATGGTGGATGTTATGGATAGAACCCTTTAATTTTGCTTTTATTTTTTTCTTTTCCATGGATAGAACCCTTTAATTTTGCTTTTATTTTTTTCTTTTCCATGGTTTGAATATTTTTGATATGGTTTGAATATTTCTGGCTTTGGATTTATTTTTCCATTTTTTCTCTTTTTATTCACCACATTTGGAGTCTTCCTTATTTTAGTTATTTTTTTTGGAGGGGGGGGTGCTTGGTCCAATTTGTGTTTTTTATTTTTCTCTTGGGTTATTTGTTTAATTTTTAATTTTTGATCTCACCTGTGGATTATAAATAGGGCATTCAGCCCTGATTACAAATTTATACCTTGAAGCAATCGGATGATCCTATAGTTACTTGAATTTCAATTGAATTATCATTGGCCAAAGACCTGTTATAGTGATTTGTTTCCGTTTTAGTGAGTTGAGATACCCAACAAGACAGCAGACTAAAAAAGATTAAAAAAAATAGTGATAAGAAAAATCCATAATGGCTTCAATAATTTCTATTAATGGGAATGGACTGAATTCTCTTGTTAAAAGGAGGCAGACTTTTAGATATTTGACAAAATTGGAAATGGATATAATTTGTTTACAAGAAACTCATATTTTAACTAAAGACCAACATCTACTGAAAAATAAAAAACCTGATAGCTTATTCACAGCAAAAGATATGAATAAAAAGAAAAGGGGAGTGGCAATATATATTAAGGACAAATTCAACCCACAACTGCAGTATGCCTCTGAAGATGGAAGAACCCTATTAGTGGAAATTACAGTGGACAATAAAAAAAATCCTATTGGCAAATATTTATGCCTCAAACGATCAACAAGAATTTTTTTTTTCAAGATTTACACCTCAAACTATCAAATTTGGAATATGTGGAATACTGTTTAATAGGAGATTTTAATGCAGTTTCTAATAGACAACTGGACAAAAAACACATAAACAGATTAAAAGTAATAAGTTTTTGGAAGCTAGCAGAAGAATTGAATTTGGTTGACATATGGAGAACAAGATACCCAAATTCTAAAGGCTTTACCTATTACTCTCCTAATCACCAAACATGGTCAAGAATTGATATGTGTTGGCTCTCTACAAATTTGGTCAAAGATTTAGATGAGACAGAAATTCAAACAAGAGTCATATCAGATCATAGTCATGTAATGATAAAGTTCAAAGGTACACAAATGAGAAGATCATGGAGGTTAAATACCTCAATTCTGAAAGATAAAGATTTTCTCAAGGAATCTAAGGTTGAAATGGAATCCTTTTTCAAACATAATATAACACAAGACGTAAAGATGCAAGTAGTTTGGGATACTGCTAAAGCATACTTTAGGGGCCTCGCAATCAGATATAATGCCAAGAAAAAGAAAGAAAGAACTGAAAATTTTCAAAAACTAATTCAGAAGCTGGATAAGCTGAAAAGAACTTAAAAAAACAACCGACAAGACAGGAGTTCCAAAATAAGGTGAAAGAAACACAACACCAATTGAACTTGTTACTCATAGAGGAGATGGAGACAAAATTGAGATATGCCAGACAAAATTTTTTTGAGCATGCCAATAAGCCTGGAAGGTAGTTGGCCTATAGGATGAGAAAAGAGAATGCCAAAAGAATAATACCGGTCTTGAAAGATGAGAATAATAAAGAGAAAGTTCAAAAACAAGTGATATGTCAAATCGTGGAACAATTCTATAAAAAATTATATGAAGATAAACAAGTTCATAAGACAAATTTAGAGGATTGCATTAACCAAAATAATCTTAACAAATTTACAGAAGAACAGCAAAAAAATTTAAATGAAGCAATAACAATAAGGGAACTTGGAGACGTAATGGTATCTCAAAAGAATGGTCCAGATGGACTGCCTGCGGAATTCTACAAAGCTTATGAGAAGTCTTTACTGTTACCATTTAAGCGTTTCCTTGAAAAGATTCAAGATGAAGGCCAAATAGCAGCTTCTTGGCAAAAAGCTACAATATTTTTAATCTCAAAAGAAGGTGAGGATTTGAAAGATATAAAAAATTATCGTCCAATCTCTCTTCTAAATGTGGATTACAAAATCTTTGCTGCAATATTGGCACATCGTCTGAAAAAAGTTCTACAATCTACAATACATCAAGACCAGACTGGATTCCTTTCTAAAAGATACTTGAAGGATAATGTCCAAACAGTTTGTAATATCTTGTAATATTATGAAACCCACCCAGAGAAACAACTGGCATTAATTTGCTTGGATGCTGAGAAGGCCTTCAATAATGTTTGTTGGCAATTTATGTTACAGCAACTGAAAGGTATGGAATGTGGTGAAAATGTTTTGAGAGCAGTAGAAGCAATATACTCTTTTCAAAGAGCAAGGGTGACAGTGAATGGTGAATTAACAGAAGCAATTAATATTCAAAACGGTATAAGACAAGGCTGTCCACTGTCACCACTACTTTTTATTCTATCTTTAGAGATATTGAATAACCAGATAAGAGAAGACACAAGTATCAAGATCTATACTAATATGTCTTACAAATGTTGGAAATGTGCTAAACAGGTTGGTTCTTTTTATCATATGTGGTGGACAAGTGAGATGGTGAAAGACTACTGGAAAATGGCTCACGAATTACTACAGAAGATTATGAAGCCACAGATTCAATTCAAATCAGAACTATTTTTATTGAATATATTTCTTGAGGACTATTCCAAAGAAATGAGACATTTGTTGGCACATTTCAGTACAGCAGCCAGGATTCTCTTGGCGCAGAGATGGAAATCTCAGGAAATCCCCATGAGAATGGACTTGGTGGGAAAAATTCTGGAAACAGCAGAGCCTGATTTTTTATCCCAGCTGTTGGCTGGGAAATCTAAGGAAGAAGCAAGAAAATATTGGTTGAAATTTTATGCCTGGCTAGATACTCAAGACTCTTAAGATTTTCTGGTGTGAATTTATATTTCCTTTTTTCCTGTATTCTGTATTATAAGATTGCTTTTATTGGAAATGTCAAATTTAATAGATATTTTAACAAAAAGATTTATAATACAAAATATCAAAATGTTGATGATGTATAGTTTAGAGATAACAATATGTGACAATTTGTGTATTTTAAGAAAGTATTGCAGATGTAGACTTGTATTCCCTGAAAGTATTTTCTATGCAGATTAAGACTGATTTGTAGTCTTTATTTCTTATCCCTTCCTATTCCCCATTCCTAATTCTTTGAAACTAATAAAACTTTTAAAAAGATAATGTTTTGTTTGTTTGCTGTCAAGTCACAGTTGATTCATGGCAATCCCTTGGAGTTTTCAAGACAAGAGATGTTCAGAGATGGTTTGTCATTGTCTGCCTCCACATAATAAGCCAGGTATTCCTTGGTGGTCTCTCCCCAAAGGCTGACCTGGCTTAACCTCTGAGATATAATGAGATTGGACTAGCCTGGGCTATCTAGGTTAGGGCTGAGGGGGCTGTTTAAGGACCTATAAAATCCTTCATGCGGTGGAGCCTATAAACTTGCAGGTTTGCGTCTCTCATATGCCCCAATATGACAGCTTTGCATTCATCTGAGCAGAGCCCTAAGAGACAGAGGGAGACCCCTAACATCTGTCCCTCACTCTTTATAAAATGTGATGTATGTGATGTGAACAATAGTAGACTGGAAGGAGACATGATAACGAGAGATGGTGGGAAGCCATAGGAAATCACTATAAGATTACACATGTACACTCTGGTTTTTCCACCCCCAAACTGAAAATTCATCACATTTTGAAATTTTGCAGCATTTTTATCTCAGCTGTAGTCAGCTCATGAAAACATCAAATAAGCAGAGACTAGACAGTGAATGTTTGTGTAAGATAAAGCACAACACTATCCTTGATCCCATCACCAGTTTTCCAAAAGCAAACATCATTCCAAGTACTTATAAATATTTATTGAACACTCTAGGGTGAGATATGCTTGATTCAGTTTAGTGAGCACTGGCCAAATGTCCACTTACTTGTGTATTTTGACTATGGGTTGCCATACGACTGGAAAGCAGCCAAGTCTGCAAGAGATCAACAGCACTGAGAAAGCACTGGTTATTTTTCTAACAGTGCCAGTCCCCCAAATGCTGGGCTCAAGTGGGTTTTCTTTATTAATTCTAGATCTACACTTGATTAATCACCTCTCCCTTACTGTCAGTGTCTGTATATACTGGGTTGCCAAAGAGATCTCAGTGTTAAATGCAATCCTACTCTGACTCAAAGCACAGAAATTCTTTAAATCTTGCTGACACCTAAGTCTGGGCCTTTAAATTCTCAAGAGCTGGCAATTAGCTGTGACAGTTTTGCAAAGTTTTTTTTTTTTTGGAAAAAAATATGTGTTTATTTTTGCTGATAAACTCTCCCAATACATTCCAACTAGAGGATGGTATGCAAAGGAAGCTCCCGGGTCACAAAAGGTGGGAATTGGACTCTTTTTAAAAACATATCACAAGCAGAATCTCACTGAATTTATGATTGCAGCACCCTGCCAGACCCAGCTGTGCAGCAGCTAATGCTGATACTAGACCCAGCTGTAACAGCGGTGGCCAATGGTAGCTCTCCAGATGTTTTTGCCTGCAACTCCCATCAGCACCAGCCATTGGCCATGCTGGCTGGGGCTGATGGGAGTTGTAGGCAAAAAAACATCTGGAGAGCTACCGTTGGCCACCCCTGGAAAGTAGCAAGCCTCCAGGTTAGGATTGCCAATCCCCAGGTGGGTACTTATCAAAACAGATAAATTGCAAACATGCTATATCAGTAAATATACATTTATCTTCATACATTCATTATAATTAATACACTCCAGCTTTTGTTGCATTTAAAGTCCAAAGTTCATCAACATAAATAGATATCCACTCTGGATGCTTGAAAATAAACAATAAGATACCAATCCCTGCTGTATGTATGTATGTATGTATGTATGTATTTATTTATTTATTTTATGATTTATATCCCGCCCTTCCCACCAAGTGGCTCAGGGCGGCTTACAACATAAAATCCAACATAAATTAAGTTTAGGTATTTAAACAGTTAAAATATTTAAAACATTTAAAACATTAAGAGCAATTTGTGTATTCTTTCTCAGATGCAAGCGATACCATGAAACAACGTTTTGTTCTTTTTCAAGGCAGAAATCCTCAAATCCAACCGGTGCAGCGACACAAAACCGGCTGTAGTCATTTTTCATTCAGACTTCCACTTGGCCGCATCAATAAACCAGGAACCAGTGCTAAGGCAACTGCCTTATTGTTTATTTTCAAGCATCCGGAGTGGATATCTATTTATGTTGATGAACTTTGGACTTTAAATGCAACAAAAGCTGGAGTGTATTAATTATAACGAATGTATGAAGATAAATGTGTATTTACTGATATGAGTGTTTGCAATGCTTTAACACAGTGGTTTCTGTTTTGATAATTATCTATACGCTGTGGTTTGCTGTTCGTATTGAATCCCCAGGTGGGGGCAGGGGATCCCCCAGTTTGGAGGCCCTCCCCGTGCTTCAGAGTCATCAGAAAGCGGGGGGAGGGGAATGTCTGCTAGGAACTCATTATTCCCTATGAAGACCGATTCCCATAGGGAATAATGGAGAATTGATCCACAGGTTTCTGGGGCTCTGGGAGAAGGCTGTTTTTTGAGGTAGAGGCACCACATTTTCAGCATAGCATCCAATGCTGCTCCTTTAAAAACCCTCCAAGTTGCAAAAAGATTGGACTGTGGGGTCCAGTTCTATGAGCCCCCAAAAAGGTGCCCCATCCTTCATTATTCCCAATGGAGGGATGGCATTTAAAAGTGTGCAGTCTCTTTAAATGTGATGGCCAGAACTCCCTTTGGAGTTCAGTTATGCCTGTCACAACCTTTCTCCAGGCTCCACCCCGAACATCCCCAGGTATTTCTTGAGTTGGACTTGGTAACCCTACTCCAGGTGACAGCCAGAGATCTCCAGGAGTTATAACTGATATCCAGACTACAGAGATCAGTTCCCTTGGATAAAATGGATGTTTTGGAATGTGGACT
The DNA here is from genome assembly GCF_032191835.1 of Heteronotia binoei. Taxonomy (NCBI): domain Eukaryota; kingdom Metazoa; phylum Chordata; class Lepidosauria; order Squamata; family Gekkonidae; genus Heteronotia; species Heteronotia binoei. The sequence continues at coordinate 132,281,572 of NC_083227.1, read as the reverse complement.
CTATAGCATTATAGCCTACTGAGATCCTTCTCATACTCAAATCCTACTCTGCTACACTACCCCCAAATATCCAAGAATTTTCCCAGCCCAGATTTGGGATTTCTATGGTAGCCAACATCACACTAGGCCCAATTGTATGGTGACTACTATCACCAAGCTGGGCCAAGTGTTATGGGTAGGGATTATATTGAGAATACCTCTATATCTGTCCCCAGCAAATACTCCTTCATCAGGGAACATAAGGGGGGGGGGGGGGGCAGAAGGAGACACTCCAGAGCTATGTTGGCTTTCAAGTCTCCTTTGCCCCCCCCCCCATCATTTACACAATCCAGGGTTTAGAAGGACCAGCAGTACCAGCAGTATTGTTGCAGTTGCCTAATGATTTACAAATGGTGACTAACAGCTCAGTGAGAATTATTGTTGTTTCTGTTATTTTAGATGTTTTAATCCCCCATTGTTAAAAAAAGATTTTAGACTTTTCTGCAAACCTGGGACTTCCTTCTTTCATCTGCCCCTAGATCTCTTTTGCTCAGTCATTTATTTACACTTTTGGGCCCAGTTTAGTATTATATATATGATAATCCCACTTTTCTCTCCATTGAGAATCACCTTAAGAATTTGTTCTTGATTTTAAATGAACAGTGTTTTAGTAGTTTTGTGTCATTACAGTGGCTTGATTTACCAGCTACCATGGACACAGAAATTAGGGATGTATACCAAGAAAAATTTCACTACAGTTTTGGATCCAAGCTTTTGGAAGCAAAAAGAAAAGTGCTTAATTTTGAGTAGGACATTACAGGTTCAGGTTTAAATCTGTGTCGAGTTTTTGTATTCTAGCTTTTAGGGACCATTTTTTGCACATATTGACTGCAGACACTGTTCTTTTCACAGCACAGTCAGTTCAAGGGTCTCCCATGCAGTAGTCATGGCACATAATGCCACCAAAATTGCATTGCACACAGTCTTTGATCTAACCCAATTCCATACACCCTTGAATCTCAACCACATGAGGCAAAGCAGCTCTATTTTACTGCCTCCCTCAAGTAGTTCATTTCTGCATGCATACACACTGTGTTCTCTTTCTGCTTGATTGGGAGTGCTAGACCCTTGCCAAGATCCAAGTGGTGGTGGTGGTATTATTGCTGTTGTTGTTATTGTTATTACTTTTTTGTAGAAAAAGCCCAGCAGGAACTAATTTGCATATTAGGCCACCAAGCCCTGATACCAAGCCAGCCAGAACTGCATTTCTGCTCAAAAAAGTTGTTGTTGTTATTATTATTATTATTATTATTATTATTATTATTATTATTATTATTATTATTTGTAGTAGTAGTAATAGTAGAACAGAATTTACTACTGCTGCCACTGCAAGGCTCTGGACGATGTACAACATTTAATAAAAACATAAAGATCATGAGATAAATAATACTGGCGGAACATCTCTGTCTTATAGACCCTGCAGAATTGCATAAGATACCACAGGCCCTGATGGTATTCAGCAGAGAGTTCCACCAGGTTAGGGCCAAGCTGAAAAGGCCCTGACCATGGTCAAGGACAGCTGGATCTCTTGTGGACCAGGGTCCACCAGCAGATTGCTAGCCATTGGAAGAATGCTACTGTTTTCCCAGAAAAGCAAGCGGAATCAAAGAACAGCACAGTGATCACAGGTGTATACTTCTGCTATCTTGATAAGTACCTGGACTCAAAACAAGATGGATTTTCAGGGAGGGTAGTTTTGTTTCAGTATCCCATAGTCCTAAGAATTCTGAATCCAGAAACCTAAGGTAACAATCTGAAACAGCAACTTTCATGTATATTTTCATTTCAAAAGTTCTGTTATGCATACTGCAAATAAAAATATGAATTCCCAGTTAAGCCTTTTGTACGATCCCATCCTAAACAGGTCTATTCAGAATCCCACTTAGGCTACTCATGGGCCAGTTCCCAGAAAACACTCTTAAAATCACACTATATTGCATTTATTATTTTTTGTAAAATATTTTGTAAAATATTTTATAAAATATCTCAAACTTTATCTGATGTATGGTTTACAAAAATTCATAAAGCCAAAATTGGAATGAAGCAACAAAATTGCAACAACAATTAACTATAAAAACAATATAAAAGAGCAAGTTAAATTTAAAAGCGCCATTTAAAACAGCAGTTTAAGAATAGCAGTTCAATAATTGCTCCAAAAATGGCAATAAAATTACCAAATGCTCAAGAGAACATGGAAGTCTTTGCCTAGTGTAATAAACAGACCAGTCATCTAAGTTTGAACACCAGTTATAAAAAAATCCTTGCTTTTCGTAATTTAACCTTTAATTATATTCCTGAATATTGAAGATAATATTTTATATTCAAAATGCACTTATCTGAATCTTTTCTGCATCAGATCAGGCAGGAACGGAAAGGAAAGGAAAGCCACATGACTTTCTGGGTTATTTGCAAAATACAGAAGAATGTGAAGTAACTTGTATGCTTCATAGTAACAAATTCATAAAAGGAGCAAGGATTCTACTCAGTTTGAGTGAACTGATAGTAAAATGTCTCTGTACTCCTGGTATCTGTGTAAAAATTATGGCATTGCAAATGTTAGATTTACTATTCATGAACTTGCAGGGGCTAACATAAAACCATCTTGCAATAGTTAAAAGATTTGAGAACCAGCCCCTCCTCACCAGCTTCAGTCTGCAGAACATACCAGGATGTCTATTCATATATTGATGTCTGGTCAGAAGGATGAAAGGACTAGGCCAGTTATACCCAGAAAACTGTATGTATTAAGTTGAAGCTATCAGATGCTTCTAGTTTTTCCCTGGTGATTTCACACTATTTAGAGGGTGGGTGTGACAGATAGAAGGATGTCCTGCCCCTAGATGGGAAAACAGCCACTCATTGGAGCCTATGGGAGTACTGCTCCAGCATCCAATCACCTTTGAGAAGGAGATGGAATGTTGAAGGGAAGCATAATAGAAGTAGAGTTCAGTTCTGCCTCAGGGAAAGAGCAGTGAAAGCTCAGGTCTCTCTCAGGAAAAGAGCAGGCAGTCTCCAGTTGACTTTCTACCTCCGAATTTGGTGATAATTCCAGGGCTGCAGAAGTCCATCCTCGCACCATTGCTTTGACAATCATAATTGATATGGACCAGTATGCCTGCTGTGGACACCACCAACACACACCACCATGCACCATCCAAACCTCCAAAAACCATGTGGAGAGTCATGAGAGGTTTGTTGCAGGTGAGATAGCACAGACCTTGATTCATGAACCATGAACCAGATAGTTTTTGTTGTGAATTTAGGTTTGTTAAATGCTCCAGACTCCAAGCTCTCTCACTGATTATGCTCACTTTTAGACAGGCAATTTCCAACCAACTCCTGCTGAGATAATGTGACAGGGTGATCACAACAGATGCAGCAGACCCTGCATGCATTGTGAAGTAAAATTTAAATAAAATTAAGGTTGAATAAGCCACTAATAACAAATTCTGTGGTGGAGAAATTTTACATCTAGAATTTTTTTTTGCTGCTTCCAGTAAGGTTGCCAGACCCAGCCCAGCAACCAATGGGAGAGGGAGGGAGGACAGAACTACAAGAGCTAGCCATCAGAGATATTATGTCAGTTCTGACTGAGGTGGCTGAAGCATCTGGGGACAAGCATCAAACGATGATCAATGAGCAATGCCTTGGACAGCCTGCACGTGCTGGGGGTCCTAGGGGCTCACAGCTGTCTGGAAGACCCAGAAGACCATGGGTACCTGTTGAGTGCTGGAGGCCAATCATTGCCTAGCCATGGCCTGGAGGGCCAGCTGTTGCCCAACGTGGAGGACCTGAGGTGGGAGGACTGTGACTGTTGTTGGTTGGTCACTAAGGATTGTGGATGCCATGACCCATTGGGGCCACTCGTTGGGTTGGCTCTGTTGGGGTTTGTGGCCTGGACACCAAAGACCACAAGTGTTGTGGCATGCCATAGTCCAGAATAGGGATGGGCATGAACTGGCCCACGAACCTAATTTTGTAATGAAAACCACCTGGTTTGTGGCTAGTGAGCCGAGTTCCATGAAATGTAGTCTGCAATTAAGCTCCCATGACCCTCCATATGGTTTTTAGAGGTTCAGGTGGTTCGTGGTGGTACATGGTGGTAGTGTCCACAGCAGACATGCTGGCTTAGATCAATTATGAACACCAAAGCAATGGGGGAGATAGATTTCTGGAGCCCTGGAAACACCAATAGTGGCTCGCCAAAGCTTGACAGAGAGCACTGGATGCCAATACAAGTGCTCCTCAACCCCTCAACTCATGTGCATATGTCCCCCCCCCTCCCCATTGGCAACAGGTGCAAGAGTTAGATGCAGAGAGGGAAAGAAACTGGAAGTCATTTCTCAGTGTGAACAGTGAGGTTGGGGGTGTTTGGTACTTACTCAGGGCTCTAAGGCACCTGTCTTTCTGCTCATGCTGAGCAGAGGGGCTTAGCTTCATTAGTTCCTCAGCTGAGGACACCCCTCACACTGGACTTTGTGACTAGCACTTTCCTGAGAGCACCTGTTTGGGGGGCTGTAAGTTGTCCCCCCTAAATCCAATACTCACCAAACTTGGAGGACAGGTAGAGGAGAGTCAGCCAGAGACTTGCTGTGAGTTTGGCATCTCTAGCCCTCAGGGGGGCTGTTCTACTGCATCAAGAGCCTCACAAAATGAACTGCTTCAGTAAACAGGAAGGTTAGTGAAGGTCCATGGTTCATGTGGCCCCCATGAACCACAAACTGAAATGAACTTCAGTTTTCCCAGTTTGTGCCCATCCTTAGTCCAGAGTTCTATGAACTGTCTGCATACAGATCCCTTGCATAAGCATCTATCCCCTCTCGCGTATGTATAGTGCATTTATAGGCCTCTGACGATGAGTAAAGAAGAAGAGCAGCCTACTAAAGCCACAATAGTAACACATTCTGTTTAGGTGTAAGTACAGCTGCCAGTCACAGCCTGGAAAAACAGCAGGAAACTGGAAAGGAATTGAGCAGAGGGGTGTCAGTGACAGCATGACAGTATGACCGGAGAAAACCTGAAAGTGATGTCATGCCTCTCTAGGAATTGTTGGAAAGTCAGGCCATTCCTAAAGATAGGGTTGCCAGGTCCAACTCAGAAAATATCTGGGGATTTTGGGGGTAGAGCCGGGAGACTTTCCTATTCCCTAAAATAAATAAAAATACAGCAGTGCAGTTCCTCTGAATACAGTATCCATTTCCTCATCTCCCAGCAGTTGCAGTTCCACCAAATGAAAGTGAACACACACAGAGAGATGCACACAAAGCAGCCCTTTTTGTGATCTCACTGAGGCAATTTACTCATGGGAACTGCTGAATGTAACCATCTGATGTATTTCAAGCAACTTCTTCAGACTAACAGGAAAATGAAAGCAGAGCAGCCTAGGGGGTAGAGTTTTCCTCCAAACGGAGGGACTCTGTTCACTGCTCTTCCTTTCACACACTCACCAGAAAGACCCACATGGCTCTGCCTAACTCTTCCACCCACTCAGCTTTCCTCTTGTTCTCCCATCCAAGTACTAACAACAGGATTTAAAGGCACAAACACAATCCAAAACACAGGCAGTTTGCAGGCTTCTTTTAACCCTGAACAGATTTAAAGGCACATGGTGGTTGTTGGGGCAGGGCTTCCCTTGCCAGCCAGCTGGCTGGTGTCAGACTCATGGAGGAGCCTGCAAAACTGGGGGCTCCCCATCTGGCACTTGGGGGCTGGAAAGCCTACCTAGAGAAGACTGACATTACGTCTGACTTTCCCCCAGAAATGATGTCTGTCCTGTCTAGGAATCACCAGAAACTATCATTTTACCATAGTTTCCAGCAATTCCTTAGGAAGCGTTATGTCACTTCCATTTGTTCCCAGAAGTGATGTAATGATGTTGGCCTAATATTTTACTCTCACTGCTGTTTAGATTGGCAATGGGAAATGGGAGCTGGGGGTGGAGAAAATCCCTTTTCCCCACCAGGATCTTGAAGGTAAAATCTTTGATATGCATTATTCGCAACACTCTTTTCCCTCACTTTTAATTTGTGTTGCAGTATGCTTTTGAAACAGCAGTTATTTTAAGACAAAAATTATTTTGTCTCCCTTGGTTGCAGAATGTAAAGGGTCCTAGTCCTAATGGTTTGGGTTCAAAGTACCCAAAGGTTAAGTGTGTGGACTCTTATCTGGGAAAACCAGGTTTGATTGCCCAATCCTCAGCTTGCACCTCGGATCAGTCATAGCTCTCGCAGAGGTTGTCCTTGAAAGGGCAGCTGCTGTGAGAGCCCTCTCAGCCCCACCCACCTCACAGGGTGTCTGTTGTGGGGGGAGGTATAGGAGATTGTAAGCCACTCTGAGTCTCTGATTCAGAGAGAAGGGTGGGGTATAAATCTGCAGTCATCTTCTTCTTCAAGCCTTACTGAAGGTCAGTGAATGGGGCCTTTCTACAGAATGCATTACCTGAAATCAGGTTGTCAGAGGCTCATAGATAGGCCTCTTCAGCAGTTGCTCCTAGACTATGGAACTCCTTTCCCCATGAGGTGATGCTCACACCATATCGTTTGGTGTTCTAGAACAAATCAAAGACATTTTTTATTGTGACGACCTTGAAATGACATTATGATTTTGTTCCCTCTTTAAAATGAATGACTATTTACTGTTCTTACTGATGTAACTGGGTTGCCATTTTACAGGTTTCCTTATTTCCATATACGAATTATTTTTTTTTCTTATCTGATTTTATTGATTTATACTTGTTATAAACCATTTTTGTTAGCCCTGGTGGGCAAAACAGAGATAATTTACAGTTTAATACCAAGAGCACCTTTCTGACCTCATTGAGCAAGCATCAGTAGGATTCTGCATAGGATTGCACAGCTAATTGATTTATTTTGTTCATTTGTATCCTGCCCAGGCTCCAAGGGAACTCAAGCTGGTATACAAGGTCTCCCTTCCTCCATGTTATCTTCTGAACAATTCTGTGAGTTAGGTTAGGCTGAGAAATAAAACAACTGGACCAAGGTCACCCAGTATGGTTTGTGGTAAGTGGGTTGTTTAACTGGAATCTTCTCTGTTCTGGTCTAACCGTAATGGATCTAAAAAAATTGTATATAATTTAAAAGGGAAAAAAAGAAAACAAGTAATAAAGGAGTAAAAAAAATCTTACTCTATATGCAGTGCTAACAAGTTTCATTTCTAGAATAGTGTCCCTCATAGGAAAGTAAATATTCAGGGGTGAACAACTGCTATAATTACATTTCTCAATCCTGAAACAAGTCCAGTTTCTACCTGAGGCTGCAATGGAGACAAATGACACACTTGGCAGCAATTGTAATGGGTTTCTGAATCACATGGCTGTATATTTCTCTGTGGTGAATTACATTCTAGAAGCTGCCTATTTTTCTGACGTCCAAATGGTTCAGGACATGGAGCCTACAGAACTGTGAGTATATGTGTATTTATTTTTGAAGCCTTAATATGCAGTACAACGGTAATATATCCATACCCTATAAACTTTTAGAGAAAATACAGCTAAATGTATTTGAATCCAGAATACTTCCTTTTATATTTACACATTTAGTAACACATATCATTTCCATCACCCTGCCAACAAAAATCCATATAGTCAAAGCGATGGTATTCCCAGTAGTAATGTATAGCTGTGAGAGCTGGACCATAAGGAAGGCCGAGCGCAGAAGAATAGATGCTTTTGAGATGTGGTGCTGGAGAAGAATCTTGAGAGTCCCTTGGACCGCAAGAAGATCATATCAGTCAGTCCTAAGGGAAATCAACCCAGACTGTTCCCTGGAAGGTCAGATGCTGAAGCTGAAGCTCAAATACTTTGGTCACCAAATGAGAAAGGAGCACTCACTGGAGAAGATCTTGAAGCTGGGAAAGATAGGCAAAAGAAGAAGGGGATGGCAAAAGATGAGATGGCTGGACAGTGTTACTGATGTAACAAACACGAATTTGAGCAGACTTCAGAGGATGGTGGAAGACAGGAGGGCCTGGCGTGACTTTGTCCATGGGGTTGCAAAGAGTCAGACTCGACTGTGTGACTGAACAACAACAAAAAATCATTTCTGAATTAAATTTTAGACCTTGAAATAGTATTCTATCCTCTGTCTGGTAGGGAAACAGCAATAAGCAAGAATAGTCACTTAGAAGGGGTTCACTTTGTTTAACAATATTACCAATGTTTCACTGACAGAAGTTTGATTAAATAAAACACAAGAATGAGTCTTGATCCTGTAATACATTACATATTTTGACATGATTGCAAAAGGGCTATTCTAAGTGTAGTGCCAGCCCGAGGGCATATAGTGCCCCAGGCAAACTTCCTGCCTACTGCCCCCCCCATCCCCGGCCCTGGCAGCGCTGCAATGTGGCACTGCACAATGAAGTTCAGCTCCCCCCTGCCGCCCACCTTCCCTCCCTCCCCAGCGCTGCAATGCAGTGCCATGCTCCGTTGCCTCCCCATCAGAGAGAACCGGACGTGAGGGGAAGCGGAGCCTTCTCCTGCCCATACTTCAAAGCATTAGATGGTGCACTGGTCACTGTCATGGGTGCTGGGGACCCTGTAGAGGAAGTTGAGCCTGCAGCAGAAACTGTGCCCCTGCCACCTGCACCAGTGCCCCTGCCTCCTGCTGGAGAAGATCCCAGCCCCCCTGCCTCACCCTCTCGGGTGGCGCGTGTGCGCGACCGCCTCCGTCAGGACCTCAGGGATCGGAGGAGGGCGGCACGCTCACAAGCAAGACGCTCCCTGAGCCCTGAGTTTTGAGAGGATTCTGGCCCTTCTAAGAGCAAGGATGCTTGAGTTGCAACAGGATCCTGGCTGCCTCTCTGAGCCAGCAATTAGCCCAAATGGGCAACAGCCAGCAGAGGGCTATATAGCTGTAGGCTTTGGGAGGAGGCTTTGTGGAAGCAACTAGTCATCTACCTGACGTCCTAGCATCCACTTCGGCTTTTGACTTTGGACCTCCTGACCTTGGCTTGACTTCTGGACCCCCTGACTACGGCTTCTGAACCTCTGACCTACGATACCTGGACAACGATTTGGCTTTGGCACCTTGGACACTCTTGCTCACCGGTTACAGACCTTGGACTGCCCCTGGACTTCGCCTGGCCTGGCCCCAGCTCGTGACAGATTGCTTCCACCCACACAAACACCCATTCCACAGGATGGATGCTGAAGCAAGTGGAACCGCAGGACTACTGGCTGCCCTCCAAGCCCAGGTACAGCAGCTGACACAGGCAGTAGTGCACTTGCAGCAACAGCCTGCAGCCAGTGCTCCAGCCAAGTGCCCAGTTCCCCCACCTGACAGATTTGGGGGTGCTGTGGAAGAATTTCCTGCGTTCCTGGCACAGTGTCAGCTGTACTTTGAACTAAGAGCACGGGACTTCCCCAATGACAAGACGAAGGTGTGTTTTATCATTAGTCTGTTAAAGGGGCAGGCGGCCAAGTGGGCCACACCCCTACTGGTTGGGTCCTCTCCCCTACTGACTGATTACCAGGGGTTTGAGGCCCACCTGTCTGCTGCCTTCTCCAACCCAGTCCAAGCAGCCACAGCCAACCGGAAAATCAGGGCCCTGAAACAAGGCCAGTCCTCGGTGGCTCAGTATGCCACCGAATTCAAGCTCCTGGCCCAAGACTTGGCGTGGAATGAGGCTGCTCAGATGGACCAGTTTACCGAGGGGTTGGCAGAGGAAGTCCTGGACGAACTGGCCAGGGTGGAGCGGCCCCCCACGCTCCAGGAACTTATCACCCTCTGCCTCCGCATCGATGGCCGCCTGGAAAGTCGCCGCCAAGCCAAGACCCGAGGGCGCCAGCTCCCTGCGCCATGCCACTCGGCTCCTCTCCCATCCCCAGCTAGTACCAGAGACGAGGGTGAGCCTATGCAGCTTGGAGCTGCTCGACCCCGCCTGACTCCAGAAGAAAAGGCCAGACGCCGCACGCAGAACCTGTGCCTCTACTGCGGCACGGCAGGCCACTATGCCTCTGGCTGCCCTGCTAAACATCGAATACCCAGACCTACATTGCCACCGCCGCCAAAAGGCCAGCCCCAGGCGTAAGTGGACCCTCCAGCCTGGGGCGACTAGCTGGGTCCTCCGAACAACAGGCTGATACCCCGGGCCCGTTCCTGCTACCAGTCAAACTCCATCTGCCCGATGGACGCTGGCTGTTCGTGTATGCCATGCTGGACTCGGGAGCGGCCCACTGTTTCGTAGATGCCGCCTTTGTAAAGCAGCACCAGATCCCAGTGCAGCCAAAAGAGATTCCGACGCTGGTGGAGGCTATTGACGGGCGCCTCCTCCGTTCTGGCCCCGTCACCCAGGAGACCTGTCCCATCACCTTCCACGTCCAGCAGCACCAAGAACAGCTGCAGTTTGATGTCGCCCGCATGCCTCGCTTCCCGCTGATTCTAGGCCTTTCCTGGCTGAAGCTGCACAACCCCATCGTGGACTGGGCTCAGCAAGAACTACGCTTCCGAGACCCATGCCCCCATCTGACTCCTCCCACCACTCTAGCAGCCGGCATCCCGAGTGGTGGTCCTCAGCTCCCTCAGAAGTATGCAGATTTCGCCGATGTCTTTGAAGAGACAGGAGCAGATCAGCTTCCCCCTCACCGACCCTATGACTGTGCCATTGATTTGGTACCTGGGGCACCACTCCCGGTGGGGCGTCTGTACCCAATGTCGGAGCCTGAGTTGGCAGCTTTGCGAGACTACCTGGACAAGAACCTGAAGCGCGGATTCATCCGACCCTCAACTTCTCCCCTGTCTGCTCCAGTCCTCTTCGTGAAGAAGAAAAGCGGGGAGCTCCGGCTGTGCAATGACTACCGGGCCCTGAACAAGATCACCATCCGCGACCGGTACCCTCTACCACTGATCCCTGAACTCTTGGATCGTTTAAAGGGGGCCCAAATCTACACCAAGCTGGACCTCCGCGGAGCGTACAATTTGGTGCGCATACGGCCCGGAGACGAATGGAAGACCGCGTTTGGGACCCGATACGGGCAGTACGAGCACCTGGTGATGCCCTTCGGATTGACCAAAGCCCCCGCTGTCTTCCAGAGGTTCATGAATGATGTATTCCGGGACCTGCTCGACCGCTTCGCGATCATATACCTGGATGACATTCTAATTTACTCCCGCAATCCTGCCCAGCATGCCGAGCACGTCCGCCAGGTCCTACAGCGCCTACGAGCCCATGGCCTCTACGCCAAGCTGGAGAAGTGCGACTTTGACCTGCGCTCCGTCGAGTTCCTTGGTCACATTGTGTCACCACAGGGAATCCTCATGGACCCGAAAAAGGTGGAAGCGGTCCTGACCTGGCAGGCCCCTCAGAATCGCAAAGACCTGCAGCGGTTCCTTGGTTTTGCCAACTACTATCGGCAATTCATCCCAGCCTATGCATCTCTGACAACACCCCTGACTCAACTACTCCGTCCCAAAGAACCTTTCCACTGGTCCCCAGAGGCCGATAACGCTTTCTCCACCCTGAAGACCCGCTTCGCCACCGGGCCACTCCTGAGATACCCCGACCCCCAGCTTCCCTTTACAGTGGAAGCTGATGCCTCCAACGTGGCCCTGGGAGCAGTGCTGTCCCAGCGCGAGGAGCCATCCCAGCCACTCCAGCCCTGCACCTATTACTCACGCCAGCTCACTGCGGCAGAGAGGAACTACACCATCTGGGAGAGGGAGTTGCTCGCGATCAAGGTGGCTTTTGAGGTTTGGAGACATTACCTTGAAGGGGCTCGCCACCCTGTCCAAGTGCTCACCGACCACCGGAACTTGGAGCATCTCCAGACCACCCGCCGTCTCAACCAGCGCCAGATCCGGTGGTCCCTATTCTTCTCCCGCTTTGACTTCAAGATCACCTACATCCCCCATACCCAGAACCGGAAAGCCGATGCGCTCTCGCGGAAACCGGAATACGCTCCTGCTTCGACTGAGACCGTGCCTGCTGCTCCCATCCTGCCACCCTCAGTGTTTGCAGCCACCTCCACTTCACCAGCACTCGTGGAGGACATTCGTGCTAGCCAGGCCAATGATCCCTGGGTCCAGCAACACCTCCAGGCACTCCAAGATGGCTCAACAGGCGAGTTCACGACTCGAGGCGGCCTCTTGCTACACCACGAATGCCTCTATGTGCCGCCCGGGCCCTTGCGGGCAGAAGTACTACGCATGACCCACGACGCGTTACCCGCTGGGCACTTTGGACAACATAAGACCACCCACTTGCTGACACGGGAATTCTGGTGGCCACGAGTTCGCTCCGATGTTGCCCGTTATGTCAGCTCCTGTGACGTCTGCCGACGGGCCAAAGACGTCCCAGCCAAACCCTCGGGGTTGTTACAGCCCTTGCCCACACCCTCAGGACCCTGGGATACCATCTCGATGGACTTCATCACGGAACTTCCATGATCCAAGGGTCAGACGTGCATCTTGGTGGTCGTCGACCTATTTACCAAGATGGCCCACTTCATTCCGTGCCCGAAACTTCCCACAGCTCAGGAGACAGCCCAGCTCTACCTGCAACACATCTTTCGTCTGCACGGACTCCCAGCCCACCTGATCTCAGACCGGGGCCCCCAGTTCTCCTCTCGGTTCTGGCAAGCCCTCCATTCCAGCCTGGGGACTCGAGTGCACCTGTCCTCAGCTTACCACCCACAGACAGATGGTCAGACAGAGCGCACCAATGCCACGCTAGAGCAATATCTCCGCTGTTACACCTGCTACCAGCAGGACGACTGGACCACTCTGTTGCCTCTAGCAGAATTTGCATACAACAACGCGGTCCATTCCTCCACCCAAATGACCCCATTTGCTGCAACCTACGGGTACCACCCTCGGTTCTTCCCGGCGATCCTGCCACCCACGAATGTCCCCGCCGTTGAGGCCTACCTGCAAGAACTCCGCGCCAGCCAAGACTTGCTCCGAGAGCAGCTACAGCGGGCCAAGGAAGCCTATAAACTAGCTGCGGACCGGAAGAGGCAGGAAGGCCCCCCAATCCAGCCGGGGGATCAGGTGTGGCTCTCAACTCGCTACCTGCGCCGGCCTGGTCGGTCTCACAAGCTGGATGCGCGGTTCATTGGACCCTACCCTGTCTTAGAACAAATAAACCCCGTCGCCTTCAGGCTCCAGTTGCCACCCCACCTCCGCATTCACCCCGTGTTCCATCGCTCCCTCCTTGTTCCAGCTGCACGCCCTGACCCAGCTCGGCCTCCTTCTCCACCGCCACCACCACCAGTGTTGGTGGATGATGAAGAAGAATACGAGGTGCGCCAGATCCTGGACTCCCGGTACCATCGTGGAGGCCTCCAGTACCTTGTGGACTGGGAGGGATACGGCCCAGAAGACCGGTCTTGGGAGCCTGTGGACAATCTTCATGCCCCAGACTTGGTGCAACGGTTCCACAACGACCACCCCGACCTCCCAGGCCCCTCGACGGAGGGGGGCCCTGGGGGGGGGGGATAGTGTCATGGGTGCTGGGGACCCTGTAGAGGAAGTTGAGCCTGCAGCAGAAACTGTGCCCCTGCCACCTGCACCAGTGCCCCTGCCTCCTGCTGGAGAAGATCCCAGCCCCCCTGCCTCGCCCTCTCGGGTGGCGCGTGTGCGCGACCGCCTCCGTCAGGACCTCAGGGATCGGAGGAGGGCGGCACGCTCACAAGCAAGACGCTCCCTGAGCCCTGAGTTTTGAGAGGATTCTGGCCCTTCTAAGAGCAAGGATGCTTGAGTTGCAACAGGATCCTGGCTGCCTCTCTGAGCCAGCAATTAGCCCAAATGGGCAACAGCCAGCAGAGGGCTATATAGCTGTAGGCTTTGGGAGGAGGCTTTGTGGAAGCAACTAGTCATCTACCTGATGTCCTAGCATCCACTTCGGCTTTTGACTTTGGACCTCCTGACCTTGGCTTGACTTCTGGACCCCCTGACTACGGCTTCTGAACCTCTGACCTACGATACCTGGACAACGATTTGGCTTTGGCACCTTGGACACTCTTGCTCACCGGTTACAGACCTTGGACTGCCCCTGGACTTCGCCTGGCCTGGCCCCAGCTCGTGACAGTCACATTGAAGCCAGTAGGGTCCAGCCTTGGTGCAGCACGGCTCGGCATGCTGTGATAGGGGGGTGATGGAGCATGGTGCTGTATTGCCGTGCTGGGGAGGGAAAGAAGGCAGGTGGCAGAGGCAGGTAGGCAAACTAGGTGGTTGTCGTGGGAGGAGGGGAGTCCAATTTGATGCCCCCCATTCCTGGCACCCTAGGCATCTAATTTGCCTAGTGGGCGAGCCAGCCCTGCCTAAGTGATAAATGTCAAGTTCTGTGCATATCAGTTTACAAGATTGGGGGGTGGGGGTTTATTAATTTTGAAAATTTATCTAAATATGATACTTGGTGTAGACATGTAACCCTAACAGACTAGCTGTTCTAGCTTACTTTCACTAGTCAAGCTTTCCTTGATATTCTTTGATGAAAGCACCTTGCCAATCTTTCCATCCAGCAACTTTAGGAACTTCACACTCAAGAATAATTTCTGTGGTACTGGTATAAACTTGATTACATCCAGGCATGGAATTCCAGCAGGAGCTCCTTTGCATATTAGGCCACACACCCCTTGTAAGCTCTTGGAGTACTGGCTACATGAGGGGTGTGTGGCCTAATATGCAAAGGAGCTCCAGCTCGAATTCCACCCCGATTACATCTCATACATAAGGTCTCCTGAAAAAAGAATTATGAAATAACAGATATAATACCACATGCCCTGATTTCTGACTTCTTAAGCTCTGGTAAAACATACCATTTGCCCTCCCCTTCCTAAAGGCTTAGGCCCTGATTTTACCTTGGGGTTAGAGCACTTGAGGAGGAGCTGTTGCTCAGAGGCATGCAGAAGGTCTCAGGTTCAATACTTGGCATCTCCAGCTAAAAGGATATGACAGTGCAGACCACTGCTAGAGCCCCCAGAGAGCTGCTGCTAATCTGAGTAGACTGTACTAACTTTGATGGACCAAGGGTCTGATACAGTATAACACAGCTTCATGTGTTGACTTCTAAAAAAGGGTCACAACTCCACTCCCTCAGAACAGGATTTACTTTGAGAGGAGTAAGAGTATGGATGCAGGGTATAGAACCAAGGAACTTTGTTAACCTTCTCAAAGGTAGTCAAGGCAGCCAAAACATATAGATTTATAGCATAGAAAGGAACCAATTGAACCATTTGATTGAGCACCTTATTAAAGCCTTGGGCAAATGTCCATCAATCTTTTATTTGAGAGCCCTCAAAGAAGGAGTTTCCAGTTCCCCTGTTGAATGGCTTTCCCAGTTAGGAAGTATTTCAAAAACTCCAAGGTAAATAAGCCTCCATGCTTTAAAAACATTCATTCTTGTGTTATTTTCTCTTTAGGTTCATCAGTTTTCAAACTTTAAAAAATGAGTTTCTGTTTTAACAGAAGTTGTCATACCATGTTATTTGCATCCATCTACTTTTACTGTGAAAACAGATGCTTTGTTTAGCTATCCATGCTTTTTTAAAAAAAATCTAGACCAGGGGTGTCATTCATGCAGCCTGGGGGCCAAATCAGGCCCCCAAGCAACTGGCTGTCATCTGCTTCTTTCTACTTCTCTTGCTTCCTTCTGCATCACAGTTTGCTTTGCAAGCCTTGCTCAGTTGCACAGGAGCTACAGAACAAAGCCTCTGTTTTCTCCATTGGCTGAGGCTCCTCCCTTGGGGTGGAAGGGAGGGAGGTAGAGTTTGCTTTGCCAGGCTCTCTCAATTGCACAGCAGAGCTACTGAGCAAAGCCTCTCTTCCTTCTATTGGCTGAGAACCCTCCCCCTCCTGGTCCCCTGGGGAAGGAAGGAAAGCGCCAGAGCTTCCTTTGCCCAGTTTCCTAGATCCCATGAGAGAAATACAAAGAAAGTACCTTTAAAACCAACATATGAACATATGAAGCTACCTTATACTGAATCAGACCTTTGGTCCATCAAAGTCAGTATTGTCTTCTCAGACTGGCAGCGGCTCTCCAGGGTCTCAAGCTGAAGTTTTCACACCTATTTGCCTGGACTCTTTTTTGGAGATGCCAGGGATTGAACCTGGGACCATCTGCTTACCAAGCAGATGCTCTACCACTGAGCCACCATCCCTCCCCGAGTGCTAATGTTTTACGTATGTTTTATTTTTAGGTTTTTCTTAAAAAAAATATTGTGTTTGTCTGTGTCCTTTATCAAATTTGTATCTCTGCTACCTAATTTAAATAGGACATAGCCCAGCCCAGCAAGGTCTCATTTATGCCAGATCCAGCCGTCATAACAAATGAGTTTGACACCCCTAATCTAGACACTATCTTCCATCTTTTAAATTTCTGTTCACTAGGGCTGTGCATTTGCTTCAGAAAGAATTGTACTCTAAAAGCAACATTGCTTTGAAACTGCTTCAGAATGTCTAGATGTAGTGACATTCCCCTAAATCACTCCAGACTGAAGTCAAGCTAACTCAAACACTGATATACCAATAGCTGTCGGCTTCATTTGGCTGCTTTATCTGCCTGTACAACTGCCTGGAACCTTTTCTCCCTTATAAAGACGGTCATTTACAAACAGTTATCAAGCAAGGGAAAATATAACTGAAAGCTTTAAGCTGTCAGTCAGACAGATAGTAGTTGAATGAAGACTGGTGGTTGGTTCTTCCTTTACTTTCTCTTCCAATCAGTGATGTATGGGAAGGAAGTATGAAAGTGTGAAAACATATGTAGCTCTTGAACTGTCTTTTAGGCCCTGTAGGAGTGAATAACTGATTCGTCACTAGCAGTTGCTCTGCCCCTGGGCTTCTGCTTTCTCCAACTCAAGCCATCAATCCTTCACCAGTTGCTGTGCAGGTGCATTTTGATCCTCGGCTTCCTCCAATTTTCCCCGAGGCTTTTTGATCTTGTTTTTTGGAGATCAGGAAGCCTCAGGGAAAATTGGAGGGAGCTGGGGGTCAAAATGTGTCCACACAGCAACTGGTGGGGAATCGATCGCTTGAGCTGCGGAAAGCAGAAACCTGGGGGCAGAACAACTGCTAGTGAGGAATCGGTCAATGTTTGTAGGAGTTGTTGGTGTGTTCAATAAATCATTTCACAGTCTGTTGTTCATAACTGTCTATTGCTTCTGTGACCAGGTTGCTTTCATTTTGTATCAGCTCTTAAACTCCAATATACAGTATTTACATTTTAAATAGTTATTTCCTTGAAAATTACTCCACCTATCATGCTGAAATTTTGCAGGGAATCTTAACTAGGATCACTTCTACAAATCCTGTTAGTTTCATGCAAATTAATCACAAATATATGGCAGGATCAGCAGAAACCCTTTTAAATGATCAAATCCAACCATGTGTTTGGATGAAATTTATTAGCTATTGGTTCCTCCAGAAGGCTTTCATTCCAGAAAATTTCCTCCAATTCTGATAAGAAATAAAAAAGTAAAGTGAACTGAAATTTGCTCTTTGAAGCCAGTGGGTAAGAATAAAAAAAAGGAATAAGAATTTAAGTGAAGCAACTGCTTGAAGCAAATGGTTCATGCTCAGCAATGAGTTTTTAGATCTGTGGCAATAAGTTACATGCTGGAAAATCCTTGCAATTGTAAGTGAAATGAAGTTCCTAAAGTGGTAGTTGAATCCCTTAATGGTTTAAAAAAGGTAAAGGTGAAAATAAAAGGACATTGGACAATTTTTGAAGTTTAAGACCTTTAAGACAAGAATATAACTTTTGAAGGGGGGATCTTTTTCTTAATCAATTTTTGTTTTTTCTTGATAGTTAAAGGTACCTTTAATATCTGGTTTTTTTTAAAAAAAATAACACTGGCGGGGGTCAACTATTGGGGGGAGGGGTGGGAGAAAAGTAAGATGTGGGGTAGAATGATGTTTTTTTTATCTTAAGCTTTTTATAAGTTGTAGATATAGTTCTACTACCATATGTTACTAATTAAAATTGTTTCTACCAAAAAAAAAAAAAAGGTAAAGGTAATCCCCTGTGCAAGCACCAGTCATTTTCGTCTCTGGGGTGATGTTGCTTTCACAATGTTTTCACAGCAGACTTTTAATGGGGTGGTTTGCCATTGCCTTCCCCAGTCATCTACACTTTCCCCCCAGCAATGGGTACTCATTTTACTGACCTCGGAAGGATGGAAGGCTGAGCCGGCTACCTGAACCAGCTTCCGCTGGGATCGAACTCAGGTCATGAGCAGAGGGCTCTGACTGCAGTACTGCAGCTTTACCACTCTGCGCCACGGGGCTTCAATTTATGAAAATACCAAAAAAAGAGAGCATGTGTTAGGAATGACTTTTCAAAGCAGAAAATGGAGTCCAATGACTGATGCATCCTTTTAAAGTCTATCAGTAGAATATTTGACTGAGATATATAATTTAAATGAAGTATTTTAATGAAACATTGATATTTTATAACCAAAGATAGGACATGGCGCAGAAATCATCTGGATATCCAACTTCAACAAAGGCCTTATAGAACATATTTTGTTTGCAAAGAAGCTCACCTGCTTCTGCTGTAATAGTTCACTCTGAGAGTCAGTCAGAAGAACATAAGAGCCCTGCTGGATCAGACCAGTGGTCCATCTAGTCCAGCATCCTGTTTCACACAATTCACACAGTTCCTCTGGATGGCAAACAATAGGGCATAAAGGCTGAGGCCTTCCTGTGATGTTGCCTACTGGCTCTGGGATTCAGAAGCGTCCAGTGCAATCCTAAGGTCACTTTCCTGGGAGTAAGCCCTATTGAATAGACCTTGGTAGAATTCACAGTAGACCTGCTTAAGATTGTTCTCCTAGTATATCAGCAGCACACCTAACAATGTTGTGTTTTGCATCTTAGCAGAATGTGGTGTATCCATCCAGGTGGAAGAAATGGGCAACCTCCTTTTGCCTTATGCTTTTTGTTGGCATCTGGTAGCAAGCACATAAGGGATCATGTGATGCTCATCTCTACATTTTCAAGAAAAGGCTGCAGCTGAGTACTCTTCCCTAAGGCCCTTGGGAAGTATTCTTCCATCTGTCCTGCATGAGGAGGAGAGCTTGGGGAGCATTTCCTTAACATATTGTTTGTTTGCTCTGCCTCTAGCACAGTTCTGCTGAGAAGAAATCTCTGGAGGAAATCAGTGACAACTTACTGACAGAAGGACATCAGTCCGGGAAAGAGGGGGAATAGAATACACGCACATTTTTGGGAGAAACTGAACAAAAAGAATAAATGAAGTATGTGCTCATCATGTTGTTGCTTCCTAATTAAACAGATTTAATTTATAATTTAAGTAGTTGTCTAAACAATACATGGGGAAGGCAATGGCAAACCACCCTGTAAAAAAGTCTGCGGTGAAAACGTCATGATGCGACGTCACCCCAGAGTCGGAAACGACTGGTGCTTGCACAGGGGACCTTTCCTTTTCCCTAAACAATACAATCTGGACATCTCTATATATAAACTCCATGAGTTTCCATTAAAAGCTGAGTTCTTGGTTATTATAGCTATTCTTCTAAAGCTCCATTCATTAATCAAGAACTATTCCTTATGGCTGCGCCACAGTATTCTGGCATAACACCATTGCAAACTAATGGGTTATTTATTAATAGAATGATATTCCTTTTAGGTCCCCCCTCCCTGAGCAAACTTGGATTTAGGCTTTGGTAGATCTTTAAGGGCAATGGAGAGAAGTGTAGAAGAGAAGAAGAGGTTGGATTTAAATCCTGCCCTTTACTATCTGAAGGAGTCTCAGAGCGGCTTACAATCTCCTTTCCCTTCCCTTCCCCTCCCCACAACAGACAGAGGTAGGCAGAGCCGAGAGCTCTCCCAGAACTGCTCTTGAGCAGAACAACTTTGTGAGAACTTGTGACTGACTCAAGGTCACATCAGCAAGTGCATGTGCAGAAATTGGGAATCAAACCCAGTTCTCCCAGATAAGAGTCTGCGCACTTAATCATTACACCAAACTGCATCTTTTCTGCTTAATTAGGAATCTGTTGGGCATAAGGGAAACGGAAGCCAATGAACTACATTTAGCTAAATCCATTTAGAACTTTATAGAGCAAAGCCAATTCCCTGGTTTGCATCTAGGAAAAGGTAAAAGTAGTCACCTGTGCAAACTCCAGTTGTTTCCAGCTCTGGGGTGATGTCACATCATGACGTTTTCACAGCAGACTTTTTATGGGATGGTTTGCCATTGCCTTCCCCAGACATCTACACTTTCCCCCCCAGCAAGCTGGGTACTCATTTTACTGACCTCTGAAGGATGGAAGGCTGTCAATCTTGAGCCAGCTACCTGAACCCAGCTTCCACCAGGATCAAACTCAGGTCGTGAGCAGAGAGCTCGGACCGCAGTACTGCAGCTTTACCACTCTAGTAGCCAATAGTAAGTTCATGCAGAGCACTGATTAGCATGATCCAAGTGACTTGCCGCCCCCCCCCCCCACCCCACACACTTTCTGGAACCATCTTCAAAGGTTCTAGCAGAATGAAATGATAAGAAACCGTGCAAGCTAAAGCCATGTGTGACTCATCCCTTATACCGTTCCCTAAACTACACAAAGTTTTTATGCAGTCTAAACCCCCACCCTCCACACACACACACACTTTTCCCTGCTAGGATCAACTTCTCATACAGAGTACGACATTTTTCCTGAGCAAGGATGGGATCAGAGTCAGAGATCTTCCTTCCCTCAATCCTGCATTAGATTGAACCATCCGTCTTTTAGATAACCCAGTATCCCAAAGGACCTCCAAACTTGCAGTAAAGCATTTCATGCCAATCTATTACTGGGAAGTAATGGCTTGTGGTTGCTAGGTTCAATAGTGAAATGAAATTGGTTACTGTTATGCTTCAGCATTAAGGTACAACCACATGAGAAAGCCTTATTCAAACATGAGCATCACAGGGATCTTCAGACTTGGAGGGAGCACTATAGCAAATTGGAAAGCAGGTAGAAAATCACTAGTCGTCCAAGTACATGGAAAAGTTGCACAGAGAGCAGCCAGAAATCAATTGCTATGTCCAGCCAAGCTATTTGTGCCAATATGCCCCTCTCCAGGAAATAAAAAGGGCAGTATTTCTACAATATAAAAAGAAATGTCCATTATAAAAACTGTGCAATTGCTTTTCTGAAACACCTTTCAGTTGTAACACATTTCTTTGAGAGATAGTTTCTAGGCTTAGACACAAACAACTCTTTCTTTAGCTGGAAAAAAAATCTATTCAAATATCAGTCAATTTGTATGGTCCATGACCATTTGGGATATATTTCATAACTATATATTTTGCTTTTCTAAAAGCATTTCCTATGCATGGACGAGTCCTTATCCTACTCATGAAAATATTAATATAGTGTTAGTTTATAGATCTTAGACATAATGATGGAACCCTTTCTATCTCTCTGATTTATAAGCTGCATCAGCCCTCTTCTAGCAACTATGTAATACCAAAGGGTGGATAAGTGCAGCTTATTCTTACACACACGTATTCTGGCTCAGAGGGGCTTACTGGATTCTACACATTGGTCAAGGGCATTGGGACATGATAACCGAGCAATCCTAAGCAGAGGTATAGTCTTTCAAGGACCAAACTACTTGCTACATCTACCTCATGATTTCCACTGAGACTTGTAGTCATTCAGTAGCTGTGAGTTCTCCATGGTAGCTCACAGCTATCATAGGGCTGCAAGTCCCTGTAGTCATTGTGTAGCAGACATACCACAAAGTTTGGGCCTAAGTTGATTGAAATCCAATAAGAACTTAGAAGGGTGTGACATTGCTTAGGAATGCACTGCATGTTGTACAGTGACATGATTACAGGAACAGTACCTCTAGATATTCCTTTTAAGCTGTTCTTCCCTAAGTCTGTAATGAAATTACAGTAAAATTGATCTATTTTCATTCCATCAACATAGATATTAATGGTGAGCATATAGCTGTCACTAACAGCAAGAATGGGAAGAGTTAAGCTCCCATTGCTGGCTATTTATTTCCCCCCCCTAGTGATAAACAGTTGGAAAATTATTAAACAAAAATCAGCTTGAATAAAACACCTTGTCAAAATCTGAATAGAATTGTTGCCAGCATTCAAGACTGATTGGAAACCTTATGATCTTACAATTATTCTGAAAGCTTACTATATGGTTTCTCACCTTCCCACCAAACAGGAACACCCCAATTGATATTTACACTACTACCATTTTACTAACTTTGGGAAGACTTTCTGATTCCATATAAGCATGGGTTACATGTAGAAATGTGTTTTTCCACTGAAACAATGTAAATAACTTCCAGATTTACTTGCTAATATTTAAAAAATGTGATTCACAATATGAAATTATTAATAATCTAGTTCTGATTTTTGCTTTTTCCAACAAATGCCCCTCATCCCTGCATTAATGTCATTTGGTAGGGTAAATATGGTCTTTCATTTAAGCTCCTTATTTGTTTTCTAACATATTTTCTTTTATTTTAACTTCATGCTCTTAATTGTTTTTTTCCTTGCTAAAAGAAGGAATTGGAATATGGGTGCAGTTTCATCCCGGTACACCTATGTTCCAATGGAAAATAGCAACTCTTTCAGAAATTTGAAAAACCTTCCAGACGATTTTTCCCCCCTATTCAATCAACTGTTTGGTTCCAGTTCTCAGTCTCTCTGGAGGACTTCAATAGAATTTTTCCTACTAATCAGCATTTTTCAAAATGTTTTTGTCAACATCAAGTTTCAGTCATTCTACATTGCTGTTACAGTATCAAGAATGAAAGTTACCAAAATGGAGGTCACAAAAAGGCTATCAAGCATGTATAGGAGCTAGGGCTGATTCTTTTTCCTTTGAACTAGAAATTCAGTAGAAACCATTCTGGGAGAAAGCAAAAGATGGGTATAAAATGGTGAAGAAATATGTCAAGACAGAGGTAGAACTAGCTCTTCGCAAAAGACCAGATTTATGATCTCATTCTTGGCTTAATAATTCACCTGGCCCAAATCTTAGTGGAAGAAAAAAGTCCTTCAACATACCTCTGCTATCAGTCAATGTAGCAAACATGTCTTGCATGCTGATCAGTTCCAATTCAATCTAGTTAAAAGTATTTCAGGTAGCAGAGATGGGAGAGATTTCTGCCTGAGACCTTGGAGAACTGCTGCCAGTCAGTAGAGGCAGTGTGGGCTAGACAGACCAATGGTCTGATTCAGTAGGAGGCATTTGCTTGTTTTCGTAATAACATCTCAAATTCTGCTTCTAACAAACTCTCAAGTTTCCATAACAGAAAAGCATTTAGAGGTTCATAATGATCTGGCATTTAGAAATTCCTTTTTAAAATGCTTATGAAGAGAATCATTAAAGCTTTGGATAATTGTAATGGAGTAAACACTTACATTCTATTTATGAAAATAGGCATTGCCAGCTCATTTTTAAGCACCCCTCCCCAGGTAGTTAAAGATTATAACAGTGAAGATGCAGCCAACTTAAATCACCCAACAAAATGCACCATTCTATTAGGCAGTCAAAATGTTTGTCCCCTAGACAGCATTTGACCAGTGAGATAAATACCACAAAAAAGCACACAGGGAATCAATTACAGCAGAAAACACTTTACATCATGCTAAATAGCCTATTTACTGAATAATACATGAAAGTATCTTAACTTCAATCAAATCCACATGCTTGTGGAGGGAAAAAAACAAAAATATGCTGGATTCATTTTCCTACAAATTATTCTTCTCTCTCACATTTCCATTTTGTACTTAATAAAGTAGGCTGAAATCAGTTCCTGCCATGTCCTAAGACCTTCATGGGACAAATTATATTTCCAGTAGGAAATGTGATGGAGTCAGCACTCCAGTTTTCATGTTCGTTAGATAATTCTTGTTCTGGAAGCTGAGGGGAAAGTTGATAATGACCAGTAGAGGAGAAGGTATCTGAGGATTCAATCCACTCAGAGGATCGGGAATTGTTGTTTCTTAGATGTGAAGGCAAGGTACAATTACAATCCTTTACCCATTCCAGGCAAAAGAACCCCAACCCTTTTAAACTAAGGATTTGTAAATTTGCACTTCTTACTATACTGCCTTCTGTTGATGAAGTCACGCATCCTGCATGAGTCTGATCATGGTGTTAAAATTTCATATATTAGAAATTATTGTTTCACAAAGAGCAATTAAATACTGTGGTTATGAAATTAAGTACACCTAGATAATGAACATATCAAATTCAAAAAAGGAAAAAAAAAACACAAAATGACCATCCATTTGCAACATTTTTTAGTCTTTCTACCTCCATGTGACACATTTGATGGTATCCTTCCTATCCAGGTACTAAATAATGAGTTTGCGGCATATGATGTAAAAATCCATATGCTGAAAGAAAAAACCTAAGATTATTTACCATATGGTGTGGTTAGACAGGTACAGAGACAGCTGCAGGTAAGAGTACAAGGCTGTTATCAAAGAGTTGTAGGGGTCAAAGTGAATTGAAAAAGGCCAAGGTGCAGAATGAGGACTACAGGCAACAAATAACAGTGGTAAAATGTTTTGGTCTTCAGACCAAGTCGTCTCCCAAACGAGTTACATGGGGCGGGGGGGGGGGGGGGAAGCAGTGATGAACCTCAGTTGGATGGAGTAGAGCAAGGCAAGGAATCAGTCAGACTCCTTCCCGCCCCCACAGCCACCATCTGCCTTTCCACCTCTGGAGGCTTCCTCTTGGGATGGTGTGTCTGTGTCTTTAAGGCTGAAGGGGGGCGGGGAGGAGGCAGAACAACATGGCTGCTCCCAGTGCCTGTGAAAGCAGCCTAGACCCTCCGTTGGTTGCATAATATTTTCAGGGGTTGTTTGCATAGGAAAGGTAAACTTGAACCTTTGGTTGCTCTGTGAAGAAGTTGGAATTTCAGCAGCTCGTGAGTAGAGATGCCAATCCCCAGGTGGGAACAGGCCCTCCCCTGCTTCAGAGTCATCAGAAATGGGGTGGGGGGAGAGGGAAATGTCTGCCCGGCACTTCATTATTCCCTATGGAGATCGATTCCCATAGGGTATAATAGAGAATTGATCTGGGGGTATCTGGGGCTCTGGAGGGGTTGTTTTTGAGGTAGAAGCACCAAATTTTCAGCATAGCATCTGATGACTCGTCTCAAAATGCTCTCCAAGTTTCAAAAAGATTGGACAGGGGGTCCAATTCTATGATCCCCAAAAGAAGGTGTCCCTATCCTTCATTATTTCTAATGTAGGGAAGCCACTTAAAAGGTGTGTGGTTCCTTTAAATGTGCTGGCCAGAACTCCCTTTGGAGTTCAATTGTGCTTGTCACAACTTTGCTTATGGCTCTACCCGCAATGTCTCCTGGCTCCACCCCCAAAGTCCCCAGTTATTTCTTGAATTGGACTTGGCAACCCTAAAAGGAGCTCCTGCTACAAAAAAGTCCTGGAGGTAATTGTGAATTTCCTGAATTGTACAGGGGGATGGACTAGATGACCCCAGAAGTCCCTTCCAACTCTATGATTCTATGACCTTTCCTGTTTCACTTCCACTACTGTCAACCATCCAAAACTCTTTCCTCCTTACTGCCCTTATTCCTGTAATTCCCCCTCCCCCCCAAAAAAACCCCTTTATGATGCCACCCCTTCCTCCTCAAAATCCCATTTTCAGTAAATATTTTGCAACAATCCCTTCCAAGCTGTGGCCAGTTTTCCTTGCTGAATGAGGCTGCTGTGCTGCCAGTAGTGGCTTCAAAGAAAGGACTGGAAAATCAGAAAGCCCATTATAACTGTCACTAAGCCCAGGAGTCTGTGTGCATTTTAACTGCCATTGAAAGAGTACAGTGAAAACGTTCTTAACTGGCATCATCAGGAAATGGGAGCTGGCACTTTACCAAACATGTCAAATAGCAACGCTTTTTTACCCAGCAGCAAGAGGGCTTGGCAGCAGCATCAAGTGGGTGGTGCCCATGCCTGGGAACCAGCATGGGGCATGCCACTTGCATTCCCACTGCCTACTGCTACTTAGGGTTGCCAACCTCCAGATGGGGTCTGGAGATCTCCCAGAACTTCAGATTGTTCTCCAGACTACAAAGATCCATGAATGAAAGATTTAGTTCATTTTGACCACAGCCACGCAGCCCGGAAAATCTACAACAACCAATGGACTCTGGCCATTAAAGCCTTTGACAACGTATTAGTTCATTTTATTTCTTTGATTGTTTTGGATGACATACTTCACTGTATTTGTCATTCAGAAACCATGCACAATACCCACTTTGTTCATGAGATGACCAAGCCTCAAAACCATGGGCTCATGAGTTATGTTCAGACCAACGTTCCCTCTAAGCTGCAGTCTTGTGAGCAAAAATTCTACTTTGTGAGCTACTGGTATTAAAGTTATGAGCTACTGGCATTAAAGTTTGAGCTACTGGGGCCATTTTTCCTGAGCTAAGACAAAAATGTGTGAGCTGGAGGCTGAAAATTTGTGAGCTAGCTCATGCTAACTCAGCTTGGAGGGAACACTGGTTCAGACCTCCTTATCAAAGGCTTCCTGGTTCAGTAAGTTTTTGAACTAACTCTGATTTGTTGTAATGTCCAAACTTAAGATGATTTAACAAACTGGGGGTTGCTTCTTTCCCAACAGCTGCAGATTCTAAACTGGGATGAAACCAGACATTTTCCACTTCAGAAACCAACTGTGGCTGACTGATGTCTGAAGAGAACCATACAGTGCAATCCACAACATGTATATGCAGCCATGACTTTAGGATTGCCAACTGCCAGGTGGCACCTGGAGATCTCCCTCTATTACAATTAATTTGCCTCCCCTCCCCAGATCTCCAGGTATGTTCCCACCCAGAGTTGGCAACCTTAAGTGAATCCCATTGATTTCAATGGAACTTATTCCCTAGTAAGTGTGTTTAGGAGTGCAGCCTCAGCAGGCCTGTAGCCACAGGGGGGCCTGTGGGGATATTGCCCCCTGACTTCCCAGCAGGCCCCCTGACTCCCAGCCTGCTTTTTTTTCTTTTTGCCATGGCTGTGCTGGTGAAGCAGCAGCAGCAGCAGCCAGAGCCAGGAGAGCTGAGCAGGGCACAGTGCACTGCAGCAGCAAAAGCAGCAAGCAGGAAGGAGGGAGGCGGAGGAAACTGTGTGGAATGGGCTGGGGAGGGGGGATGGATAGAGCTGCTGGCTACCAAGTGCTGGGATGGGGGAGAAGGAGATGGAAGGAAACTCCCCTGCTTGCTTGCAAGGTGCAGTCCCCTCTTTATTCCAAAGTTTTAGGGCTGACTGCCTCAACTTGGCCACATTCAGAGTCTCCAGATTTTGCCCCAACTGCAGAAAGCTTCTGAGAAGCGGCAAGCCCCGCAGTGGATGGGAAATGATGCCCCCTGACTTTTAAAATCCTGGCTACAGCCCTGAGCCTCAGAGTTATGTACATGAGAGACTAACACTAATAGCCACTGATGGACCTCTGCTCCATATTTTTATCTAACCTCCTCTTGAAGCTGGCTATGCTTGTAGCCGCCACCACCTCCTGTGGCAGTGAATTCCACATGTTAATCACCCTTTGGGTGAAGAAGTACTTCCTTTTATCCGTTTTAACCCGACTGCTCAGCAATTTCATCGAATGCCCACGAGTTCTTGTATTGTGAGAAAGGGAGAAAAGTACTTCTTTCTCTATGTTCTCCATCCCATGCATAATCTTGTAAACCTCTATCATGTCACCCCGCAGCTGACATTTCTCCAAGCTAAAGAGCCCCAAGTGTTTCAACCTTTCTTCATAGGGAAAGTGTTCCAAACCTTTAATCATTCTAGTTGCCCTTTTTCTGGACTTTTTCCAATACTATAATATCCTTTTTGAGGTGTGGTGACCAGAATTGTACACAGTATTCCAAATGAGACCGCACCATCGATTTATACAGAGGCATTATGATACTGGCTAATTTGTTTTCAATTCCCTTCCTAATAATTCCCAGCATGGTGTTGGCCTTTTTTATTGTAATCACACACTGTCTTGACATTTTCAGTGAGTTATCCACAATGACCCCAAGATCTCTCTCTTGGTCAATCTCTGCCAGTTCACACCCCATCAACTTGTATTTGTAGCTGGGATTTTTGAACCTCATCTGCCACCTTGACACCCACTCACCCAGCCTCAACAGATCCCTTTGGAGTGCCTCACAATCCTCTCTGGTTCTCACCACCCTGAACAATTTAGTGTCATCTGCAAACTTGGCCACTTCACTGCTTACTCCCAACTCCAAATCATTTATAAACAAGTTAAAGAGCATGGGACCCAGTACTGAACCCTGTGGCACCCTACTGCTTACCGTCCTCCACTGCGAAGACTGTCCATTTATACTCACTCTCTACTTCCTATTATTTAGCCAGTTTTTGATCCACAAGAGGACCTGTGTGAGACAGGTTGCTGGTCTAGATGGACCACTGATCTCATCCAGCAGGGATCTTATGTTTTTACTTATAAGATTTCTTAACATAAATCCTCTTAAATGCAAAAAACAAAACACAACACAACAACAACAACAAAAGCCAACTGGCCAAAGATTTCAAAATGGACACAAAATCTTGAAGAAATCTGTCAGTGGAAGGCCATACAAAATGAGAATCAGAGTTTCAATGTGAAACACATTTATGCATATGAAAAAATTATGCGCAATTATGGTTAAAGAGTCACTATTCTTCCTTAATTACAGTACTTCTGATACTCACACTCAACAGCTGGGTCCAGACCGACATTTTAAGCCGACACAGGGATGGCTCGCAGACAGATTAAAAAATATAGTCCAAATGAGCACATCTGCCTTCTGTCCTGCTTGCATACTCACCCTGTCTTCCAGCATCTCTGAAGCAGCTCAGAAAGCTACCACTTATGAAGTGGTTAGGCTTCCCAAATCCCCCGCCTGGGTGGGGGACCCCCGATTTGGACCCTCCTCCCCCCGCTTGCAAAAAATCTGGAAAGCGGGGGGGGGAATGGCGGCCCTTCCCACCTAACAAGAGGAGCCGAGTGTGAGTGGGTCTCTGGCTGGGTTGGCTGCACGCTGGCGGGGTGAGCTGGAGCTTGGCGCTCCTTCTCGGAGCCCTTTTCTCTCTGGTGGTGGCCGCACAGCTTCCCCTCCCGTGAGTCCTGCCTCAGCCTGGCTGGCTGGGGGCTCTTCCGCGCCCTGTTGGTGGAGCACCGGCTGTCCCTGAAGGGAGGGAGGGAAGCATGCATGTCCTGCCCCTTCACTAAAAGTCGGCTGGATGTCACAGAAGACTACAAGTCCCATGCCGCTTTGCGCGCTAACAAAAGGTTGCGCTCTTTCTCTGCAGCCGGCGGTGGCCGGGTTGGAGCGAGTCTTGGGGGCGTCGTGTTGGCTTTTGGCGCAAGAGGCACGGGACTCGCAAGAGGTGGCGAGCGTTGGGTCGCTGTGACACCCGAGAGCCCCCCGTCTTCGCCTCTTCCCTTTCGTGCACCCCTCAGGTGCCTCTTCTCCGACAGTTCTCCAGCCAAAGGTGACGAGGCAGGGGCAAGCGGGCATCGGCAATGGCTGAGACTGTGGCAGACACCAGGCGCCTTATCACCAAGCCACAGAACCTGAACAAAATGACATTTTAAAAGGTATGCTGTCCCTTTAAATGTGATGACCAGAACTCCCTTGGAGTTCAATTATGCTTCTCACACCCTTGTTCCTGGCTCCGCCCCCAATGTCTCCTGGCTCCACCCCCAAAGTCCCCAGATATTTCTTGAATTGGATTTGGCAACCCTAGAAGTGGTAGCAAATCCATCTGCCACACGCCATCCATCTTTCCAGGCGTCTGAATGTGGGAGCATGCAAGCAAGGTGGATTGGTGGTATTCCTTTTTTTAAAAAAAAAACTGCCCAGAGCTCATGAGCTGATATGCTCATGACCAGTGTTCCCTCTAAGCTGAGTTAGTGTGAGCTAGCTTACAGATTTTTAGCCTCACACATTTTTGTCTTAGCTCAGGAAGGATGACCCCAGAGCTAACAACTGTAATGCTAGTAGCTCACAGCTTTAATACCAGTAGCTAACAAAGCAGAATTAGAGGGAACATTGCTCATGACCACTAAAAATGTATGGAAAAAAAAGAAACCCCAAACCATGCCAAGGGGATGGTGCACAACAGCCGTCTCACTGCACCAAATTGCCTCTCACAAGGGAAACGAGAGTCTCACCCGAGAACATCTGATTGAGATTCAGCCGCTTCATTTTGCACTGGCCTGATTCGAGATGCATCCCGTGTACCTGAAGCTGCTGGTTTGGACCCAGCCAACATGTCAAATACAAGGGAACATGCCACTTGTTTTATTAAATTATCTACATGCACATATGGTAGCTCGTGGCAGTCCCTTAGGGATGGAACCCATAGTGGCTTGTGGACTACAAACCATCCAAAAATGGTTTGGATTCAACCTGTGGCTGGACATAGTTTTGGCCCAAAGAAAACTGCCAGAAGACAGGCTCTTACTGATTACCAAGGTCCTTTTGCATTCCTTCACAGAAGCTGGTTCTAGTAGACTTGAACTTTTATTCCAACTCTTTGGAGTGCTATAAACCTAGTCTTTCAATGCATGTTTATACACAGAGCGAGGCTTTTAATCCACATTAGTGAATGTGATTATAAATATAATCAAGGGTGGTAATAATTACTCCAGATCACTCTCGATAAATTAATTAGAGTAGAAAGCGAAATCTTTTGTTTGCCTCTCAAGCAGGGCTAGGCTGAGGAATTAAGCCTTTAGTTCTTCTAAATCCCTAATGTATTCCTTGGCCTTCACACAATTTCTGTAAATCCCTAATGCATTAATTGACTCTGACATAACTTAGCACAATGCCTAACTCTTCCACATTTCTACAAAAAGTGCCAGTAGACTATATCTCTACAGTTCAGACAGGCTTGCAAAATCACTGGTCTGTGTTTTGCTATCTATGAGGATTCTTGCTTATAGCACAATGGTGACAGCTTAGCTTCCTGTCCCCAGAAGCATAAGTGAAAAGCTGTTTAAGCCAATCTGAGCAACTCCCTCACCATCATTCAATAGTGTAAATCAATGTCTTGCTTTAACAAGAAAATAAAGTTTGGCTGAATAGATGTTACCCTGAAGCAGTCAAACTAGAAGAAATGAAAAGACCTGCACTAGGAAAAACTGCATTTACCTCCGATTTTTCATTCACCATATTTTGCTTTTATAACAGCAAACTAAAAATGTTGTGGAATAACGCTTTATTACTGACTGGGCTGCTATTGATCATATTGCTTCCAGCATTCCTCTCAGCTTGCATGTAGGGCTTTTTTCCCTTCCTCCCAGAGGCATTGGGA
Source organism: Heteronotia binoei (assembly GCF_032191835.1). Classification (NCBI taxonomy): domain Eukaryota; kingdom Metazoa; phylum Chordata; class Lepidosauria; order Squamata; family Gekkonidae; genus Heteronotia; species Heteronotia binoei. The sequence continues at coordinate 132,250,243 of NC_083227.1, read as the reverse complement.
GGCAAACCTTTTCTTGCCCACAGAGACTCCTAACTTTAAACAATTTCTCACCCACAGCAATGCCTTTACTAACGTGGATATGGACCTGCAACAAACTGCGATGCCAACTCTGTCCCCATATCCTTTCTGACAACGCTGTCACCAGAGCTAACAATACCAGCCAAACAGTCTGAGGTTCATTCATTTGTTCATCTTCCAATGCGATACATGCCATCAAATGTCAGCAATGCCTTCCACTGTCTACATAAGAAAAACAGGTCAGTTGCTACACAAAAGAAAAAACATACATAAACACATTAAAAACCATAGCACTCAAAACCCAGTGAGAGACCATTTTAATCTTCCAGGTCATTCCATTGCTGACCGAAAAGTGGCAGTCCTCAAATAAAGAAACATCAAGGGGAGATTACAACGCAAGATTTATGAACCTGAGTTCATTCACAAATGCAGAACAGTGGACCCCCAGGGCTGAATAAGGACATAGGAGCAGTGGCGTGGGGAGGGGGGGGCGGGGAGGGCGCATCGCCCCAGGTCTGGGGGGTCTGGGGGGCCCCTTGGCAATGCCAAGGGGCCCCTCAGAAGCCGGCTGCCTGGCGTCCCCGCCGCCGCCACTCACGCTGGCGATCATAACGTAGAGTGAACCTTTGCAAGGACTCGGAGACCGATCGATCTACTTGGCACTCGTGCCGTTCTGTCTAGCTTGAAAGAGAGAATGAGGCAGCGTCCCTACTGTCGGAAGCGTCTTTCAGTGCGAGCCCAGGACTCTCGGTCTCGGTCGTGTGGACTCCGCCTCTTGCAATGCTGCGCTGGCTGATAGGAGGGGGGTGTGAGCCGCAAGGATTGGCCGAGGTAAAAGCGTTTTCAGTCGTGTTGGTGTGTGCGGCTGCCCTCCCGCGCCGGTTGGCGGGGAGAGAGATTTGCTTTCAGGGTGAAGAAAACGTCGCTTCCGTCAGGAAGAAGCTGAAGTGCCCGGGTTTCTTATTTGCGAGATCTTTGCTGTGGAAGCGCTAGGCAGGCACGGCTTTGATCGCCTGATGCGCCTCTGGCGGGTTACATTTTGACATAATGATAAATACACGCATAGCAGCAGCGATAGAGATGAACAGCTGTCAAGGGGTGCGTGTGTGTGTGTTTTTAAGAGGAACTTTGTTTTTAACTTTGAAGCTTCTGCTTCTATAATGAAACCGAGACTCCAGTCAGATGAGACGATGTGACATACCAGAATGGCTGTTCCGGAGCATCATTTTTTTAAGGGCGGGATCTTTCTCTGGAGCCACTGCAAAGCCTGTTGCCAGCTGTGTCAAGTGACCCAAAAGGATACAATGCTGGGTTGATAGTTTTGAAAACATTCGAGGGGCCAGGAAAAACAAAACTTGAGCATACATAGGCTGTCTTTTTGTATAGATCAGTGCAACTAGTACAGTACCCCCCTCAAGACTAAACACTGGATTGGAATGAGTCCAGAAAATCAGCCTTTTCCAAAAGAACCTGGAGCTATCCCACTCCCCACTGGCACTAGTACTTTATCCAAGAAGTTATATATTCAAAAGCTGGCAGTTTTCTAGGTACAGAGAGTTAAGGGGGGGGGTTGTTTTTTTATTTTTTGCAGCATGTTGACCATGGCCTATTTCAGAGGCTCAGTAACTACTTCTTTGCTCAAAGAGATCTCAACCAGTTTCTCCCAGCTCAGGCAGGAAGAGCTAGTCACACTTCTCGAAGGACTTATTTAGATTCCCAGGCAACAGCAAATGAAATGTGCCATAACAAAAGTGTTAAGACAATTTTGAGGGCATCTCAGATAAAGATTTTATCTGGATTGGATGTGACAGCACTAAGCAGATGAAATGGTGGTAGAAAACACAATTATTTATCATCACTCCATGGAGCAGACTATAGAATCCAAATCTGTCCTGAACCTTTTTTTACTTGTACTCTGGCCTTCATCTGCACTATTATTTTGATGCTGCTTCTTATTATACTAAAAAGCAAAATGGGCTGCAACTAGAGGGAGAGCTCTTTTTTTAAAAAAAGGTAAAGGTAGTCCCCTGTGCAAGCACCATTTTTAAACTGATATTTTAATGAAGGCATAAATATTATTATTACAGTTTTTTTTCAAGAGACCAAACCAAACAACAGAGAGACAGCAATATTTCAATATAGGGGATCATATAACAGGAGTGGCCAAACTTACTTCATGTAAGAGCCACACAGAATAAACAGATGTCTGAGAGCCACAAGACATGAACATCAGATGTTTGAGGAGCCACAAGACAGGAAGGAAGGAAGGAAGGCAAATCGATGGAGAGAGGGAGGGAGAAGTGGAAAGAAAACAACTTTCACTTTGGATGAATTCTCCCAAGTCCAAGCTGCCTGCTGGCTTGGCTTGGCGATGTGATTTAAAGAGACAAATGCCTTCTCCAAGCCAGCCAATAGGTCAGTGGGGGCTTTGAGAGCCACACAATATGTGTGAATGAGACACGTGGCTCCTGAGCCGCAGTTAAGCCACCCCTGCCATGGCCATAGAAATCTCTCTCCAGGTCCTTCCCAATGAGGAGCTGTTAACACTGCATGGGCGGAGAGGAAGGAGCATGTTGAAAACCACATCAGTATGCCTGTTTTTGTTTTCCTTGTTTTTCTTGTCAGCTTGCTTAATATAGAAGTCCCACAAGTTCAGGGCACAAGGGGAACACCTGGGCCAGCAGGCTGCTTGTGGCATTTCTCCCTGTCACATGGTGTGGTGGGGTAATCAGGTTATCAATCACATGACCTAGATCGCACCAGCAGTGCCATCTTGGGGGGGGGTGCCGCCCCCAAAGTGACACCACTTCCTGTTTCCCCCCCCAAAAGTGGTGGCCATTTGGGGGAAGTTACATCACTTCCTGTTTCCAGCAGGGCTCCCTCGCAAGTGGTGGCCATCTTGCGGAAGTGACATCACCGGAAGTGACATCATATCCTGTTTCTGGCGGCGTGCGCACACGTAGGGGGGCCCACATAAATCTTGGGCCCCGGGCCCCCAAAGCCCTAGCTACGCCCCTGCATAGGAGTCCCTAAAGATGGCCATTTTCTGCCCCCCCCCCCCAGTATTTCCCCTAAGCTTTAATCAAGCTGATTACAATATGCATTGTCCTTTGCATTCTGAGTTCCTTATTTACAGTGGCTTCCCATCTATGAACTGGGATATAAAGACTCAAAGATCTCTATTCCTATTGCTATCTAATGAAGGGAGTGTAGATTCTCAAAAGCTTATCCTTCAAAAATTTGTCAGCCACTAAGGGGATCCTGAACTTGAATCTAACTGTTCTACTGCAGACCAGAGTGGCTGCAGTATCTCCAAGACCCAAATGCATTGGTATGTACTTCCACAGTTTCTTTCATACTTTGCAAAGGCAAAACAATTTTAGCCCTCTGAATAATAATTCTGTTCTCCTCATGCTAATGTTTCCAGATTCCTGGGAGTTTAGTACAAATGTTAAAACAATTCACTCTGGATTAAACTTTAAAAAAAAAAATAGAGAAGCTATGCTGCAGATGGTGACTGAAAACACCATGGCTCTGTTAGGGGGCTAAGATCTCATTGATTTCAGTCCTCTGTATGCAGTGGATGATGTCTATCCCATTTTCAATTTTAAAAAATTGTCAGACACTGCAAAGCTTGAGCCAGGAGACAGGCAACAGCACTGTATTCAATACGCTACCACAACAGCTGGGAAAGGGGAAACTCTAGTGCTTTCAGGTTAACAGGCAGTAGCTATAAAGAAAGTTGGGTGATCCACTAGGAAGTCAGGTGATCCGATTATCTCTCACTTCCTCCTATATACATCTTGGGGCCTGCTATTTGCTTTTTAGTTTGAGAATCATATCCCCTAGGATTGTTTGACTGGTGCTTCGAAAGAGCTCCATCTTGCCTTTCCTCCTAACTTTCCTAACTAGAATCCTATATATATATATAAAAGGCAAGCCATCTTGCCCTCCTATTGGCTGACCTGCATGTTGCTCAATCTCCATGGAGAGGAACTCCTGCCCCAGTATAGATGAGAACTGGGTCACTGGGGAAGCTGCCTCCACATCCTATTGGCCCATCCCACCAGGTCCTCCATTTATCCTCAGTGGCTATTGCTAGGCAACCATAGTATTCCAAGCATGGTTCTGTCAGTAAAAGGCAGAAGGAGGAGGCCCTTTCCCGGCCTATTTTGGCCTTTGATGGAGAACTCATTGGGGCCAGTCCTGACTAGGGTTGCTAGCTCCAGCTTGGTGGGAAATTCCTTGAGATTTGTGATGGAATCTTAGGAAGCCAGAATTTGGGGAAGAGAGAGTCTTCATCTGAATATAATGTACTGAGTCCAAACTCCAAAGCAGTTATTTCCTCCAGAGGGAGAGAGAGCTGTTGTCTGGAGTTCAGTTGTGATCCCAGGAGATCTTCAGGCTCCACTTGGAAGTTGGCTACCCTAGGCCGGACTGCTTGCTACTTTTTAGCAGCAGGCTCTATATAACAGCCAGTATGGCATAGGAGTGAGCAGTGTCTGCCAGACCCAGGTTCTTGCTATGGAAGCTGATTGGGTGATTCAGACCAGCCACAGACTTTCAGCCTAACCTACCTCACAGGGTTGTTGTAAAGTTCAAAAGGGGAAGAGGAGAATGATGTAAGCTGCTTTGATCTTCACTGTGGATAAAGACTGTCCTTTTCCTAGATATAAGCTGCAGGGAGGAGTTGGAAAGCTGAAGTCAGAGGGGCAGATAAAGGTGGGTTGATGGTTGGCTGAGAAGGAGATAGAGCTGCCAACTCCAGGTGGAGAAATTCCTGGAGCTTTGAGAGGTGGATCCTGGAGAGGGTGGGGTTTGAGGATGGGTGGGACCTCAGACAGGTACAATGCCATAGACTCCACCCTCCAAACTAGCCATTTCTTCCTGGGGAACCATTGTTGCCAATCTCCAGATGCAGGCTGGAGATCACTCAGAATTACAACTGCTCTCCAGATGGCAGAGATCACTTTCCCTGGATAAAATGATGGCCTTGCAGGCATTATACCCAGCTGAAGACACTTCCCTCCTGCTTTGGTCCACACTGGAGAATGACTGTATCTGTACCTAGGTAGAGGCTGCAGGGAAAGCAGAGGAGATGGAAAGCTGAAGTCATATCACTTCTCCTACAGAAAATGGCCATCTTAAGACACATACTTTATGGTATAACATAATACAACCATGCCAGGTGAAAAACAAAACAAAACAGGATCACGCCACAAGCAGAGTGTCATGGGTGCTGGGGACCCAGCAGAGGAAGTTGAGCCTGCAGAAGAAACTGTGCCCCTGCCACCTGCACCAGTGCCCCTGCCTCCTGCTGGAGAAGATCCCAGCCCCCCTGCCTCGCCCTCTCGGGTGGCGCGTGTGCGTGACCGCCTCCGTCAGGACCTCAGGGATCGGAGGAGGGCGGCACGCTCACAAGCAAGACGCTCCCTGAGCCCGGAGTTTTGAGAGGATTCTGGCCCTTCTAAGAGCAAGGATGCTTGAGTTGCAACAGGATCCTGGCTGCCTCTCTGAGCCAGCAATTAGCCCAAATGGGCAACAGCCAGCAGAGGGCTATATAGCTGTAGGCTTTGGGATGAGGCTTTGTGGAAGCAACTAGTTATCTCCCTGACGTTCTAGCATCCACTCCGGCTTGACTTAGATAAAAATATGGAGCAGAGGTTAGATAAAAATATGGAGCAGAGGTCCATCAGTGGCTATTAGCCACAGTGTGTATGTGTGTGTATATATATATATATGTGTGTGTGTATATATATATATATATATATATATATATATATATATATATATATTTGGCCGCTGTGTGACACAGAATGTTGGACTGGATGGGCCATTGGCCTGATCTAACATGGCTTCTCTTATGTTCTTATGACTTTGGTTTCTGGACTCCCTGACTTTGGCTTGTGACTTCTGGACTCCCTGACCTCGGCTTCTGGACCTCGGACCTGCGATACTTGTACAGTAATTCGGATTTGGCGCCTCGGACCCTCCTGCTTACTGGCTGCAGAGCTTGGACTGCCCCTGGACTTTGCCTGACCCGGCCCCAGCCGTGACACAGAGGCTGATGCTAAATGTCACAAGGCTGAATACAACAGCAAAAGGTGGCAATAACACACTGCAGATGAAAGGAAGAAGAAGATATTGGATTTATATCCCGCCCTCCACTCCGAAGAGTCTCAGAGCAGCTCACAATCTCCTTTACCTTCCTCCCCCACAACAGACACCCTGTGAGGTGGGTGGGGCTGGAGAGGGATCTCACAGCAGCTGCCCTTTCAAGGACAACCTCTGCCAGAGCTATGGCTGACCCAAGGCCATGCTAGCAGGTGCAAGTGGAGGAGTGGGGAATCAAACCCAGTTCTTCCAGATAAGAGTCTGCACACTTAACCACTACACCAAAATTGCTGAGCATCAGCATCTGAGGAATGCTGAGCGTCAGCATCTGCATGATCATTGCCATGCTATGATGCCCCAACAAACTGACCCTAAGTACCCAAGGCTGGGGCACTTGCCCAGAGCCTCTTTCTAGATCCCATTGTATTCCTTCTCACAGCAGGCCTTATTCCTGGTCATGTTATAAACTGTCCCACCTCAGGACTTGGCCGGGGGGGCAGCCCCCCTGTGGCTGCTCCCCCAGCCACCATCACACCCGTGTCGGCCAACCACCTAGACAAGCCGCGCCAGTGAAAGACCCTCCCGACAGGCACCGGGGATGCCTGCGACACCCCCACTCACCTCCCCACGGCCCAAGGAGCTTGAAGGATCGGGCGGTGGCCGCACTAGACCCCAAGGCCACCCAACATGGAAGGAACCGACCGGCCCCCAGGGAGGAGCCGGGGCCAGCCAGCAACGAGCCTGCTAGGCCTGGCCTGAGCCGTGGCGACTGGTGCCGCCGCGCCCCACAGCCCAGACCACCAGATGGCCAGCACGTGAGCCAGAGGAAGGCCTCGCCCCAGGACTCCCAGGCTCAGCGTCGTGGCTTATGAAAAGGGGTGGAGCCAGCCTAGAGAGAGGGCAGGAGGGAAGGGGTGGGGCTCCTAGGGGAATAAAAGGAAGCCACGCTGAGGGGTCAGGGAGGAAAGATGGTGGATGTGAAAAGAGAGCTGCCCGCTCAGAAAGAAAGAAGGAGCCCTAAATACCACCAGGGATAGGAGGCTAGGTGAAGTAACCCCGCCCCTATCCAATTCTGAGACCTCCACAGGTGGCTTTGAGGGTCCACCAGGAGGGCTGACCACCAGGGGACCTCCCAGGGGGCAACAGGGGCATGACATGAACATAAAACCATACTATGCTTATTTTGAGTAAACTACATATAAGCAGCTCAGTACCATACCATACCAAACCTTTAATGGCATAATAAATTCAAATAAAAATACACAGAATATAAAAATTTAAACATTGGAGATAAAATCAAAATGAAACCGAGCTTACAGATGCATTCAAACATGGTCAGAATTAAATTTAAGGATGTCAGCCAGAAATTTTGCCACAGCCTCACTAACCACCCCCTCAGCATCACTCAATAAATAATAACAGGGTGGCAGAATAGACAAATCTGGGGAAAAAGAAAGCTTGCCAAATAAATCTTTACGGAGGTTATGGTAAAAAGAACAATCAAGCAATATGTGCTGGATTGAGTCAGGAGTATTCGCTCCACAGGAGCAAAGTCTGTCGGCTAAAGGGACTCGCTGATATCTCCCTTGTAAAACTTTGGAGGGAAACGCATTTAGTCTAGCCAACATAGATGCCCTGCGATGACTTGGAATGGTTAAGTCTGATAGATAATTGGGCATTTTGCCACAGAAAGCATAGAGACCTAAGGAAGTTGGAGAGCAAATATAAGGGTCTGTTGGCCGTAATTTCATTTCCTCCGATTCCCACAGTCTCACTTTAATACATCTGAAGATATATGACTCAGTATTATGTGTTGATATCAGCAACCATATGAGGGACCTGGCAACCCTATCTATAGGATCTATGAACTATATGTCTTCCCCCATATAGTTTCTCTTAATGTCTTGTGATAACTTAAAGACCAGCAAATGTATTGTTACATAAGCTTTTATGATCCAGAACCCACTTTTCCCCAAGTGTATGATATTCCTTAATACTCTGCAGGGCCTTTTTTTTGGTAGAAAAAGCCCAGCAAGAGCTTATTTGCATACTAGGCTTCACCCCCTGACATCACCATTGCAGAAAAAGCCCAGTAGGAACTTATTTGCATATTAGGCCACACCCCTTATGCCAAGCCAGCCAGAACTGCATTCCTGTGTGTTCCTGCTCAAAAAAACCCTGATACTCTGTTAGAAAATAAATGAAGTAAATACTTAAATGATTTATAGGTAGGGATATTAGCCTCCAGATGGAACCTGGAAAACCCCCAGAATTACAGCTAATCTCCAGCCTACAGATATCAGTTCCCCTGGAGAAAATGACTGCTTTAGAGGGTGGACTCTGTGGCATTGTACCCCACTGTCCTCCTCAGGCTTCATCCACAGGAGTTTCCCAATTTTGATCCGGCAGCCATCCTCCACTAAGGAACCCACCATATCTGCCTGTGCCAAATTTGTTTCACACTCTTTATATGCATTCCAGAGAAGGAAAAGGAAAAAGGAAAGGAAAGGTCCCCTGTGCAAGCACCAGTTGTTTCCAACTCTGGGGTTTCATTGCTTTCACAGCGTTTTCACGGCAGACTTTTTACGGGGTGGTTTGCCATTGCCTTCCCCAGTCATCTACACTTACACTTTCCCCCCAGCAAACTGGGTACTCATTTTACCGACCTCGGAAGGATGGAAGACTGAGTCAACCTCAAGCCGGCTACCTGAAAACCCAGCTTCCACCAGGGATCGAACTCAGGTCGTGAGCAGAGTTTAGGACTGCAGTACTGCAGCTTTAACACTGCACCACAGGGCTCTACTCCATAGAAAGTACAGCGTAAAACAGCACATATACTTTTGTGCTGGAGACTATTGTTATCCCTAGTCCTACAGTGATCTATATGACCTATTTCATGAGTTAGTGCTTATATACTTTGCTATATCTTGTGAGACTATTTGCTATTGAAAAGAAAGCTCATACACAATAAATGGAGCAGTTAAAGAAGCATTTAAGCCCCTGGATGCATAAGTTTTGAAATTTCCAGGGTGCATTAACTTTTAGCTTGATAGCTTTTTTCCGGTATGTGAACAGGGTACCCTTCAAGAAGCACAGCAGTCTGACTGTAATAAACTAAATTGTGTTGTGAGTGGAACACATCTTTAAGATCAAGTATCAAGCCAACAAGGCAGGAATGCACAATAAGAGCTCAAGCATATGCAAAGAAGAGTGAAGGAATTTGATAAATCAAGTCTCCATAAATTCTGTCATAAATGCTGGTATCCATGAAGACTACTATGATAAAGACAAAGTCAAATACTCTATCCAGAAACCAGACTATGCTGTGGCAAGCGGTTCTGTTTGAATGGAAAGAACAGCCATGATTGTGCTTATGAGGTCACATTTTCACAATTTTAAAGGATATCTGTGTGAAGTTTGCTAACATTTTACATGGGCCAGTCAAAATACAGGTTGGAAGAAAAGTACAATAAAAAATGTCTAATGACCATGGGTTTGCCTGGGGTATTCAGAGGCCTTGGTTAATAACTGTGTTTCTGCTTTTGGTATTTACAGCCCTGGCGGACTCCAGTCCACAGGGGTGAGAGGAGGTATAAACGTGACTCCAAATCTTATCACATTTCTGACTGGGAAACTGCATCCTCTACTTACTTACTTACTAGATTAGATCAGATTAGCTCACCCAAAGGTCTCACAGTGACAACATTAAAATGATATAAATAAGGTAAAACAACATATAAACAAATACCAAATATGAAATATTAACATTAAAATGTGAAGCTATTGAAATATGTGGCTGGCACCATACCACGAATAAAAACAACACAAACATGGATAGGGTTGCCAGGTCCCTCTTGGCAACTGGTGTGGGATAGGGGGAGACTTATTGGGAATGAGAGGGAGGCCCAGCCGATGTTGCAGTGATGTGTCTACATTATTTCTGATGTTATCGGGAAATGGCACCATCACACAGCAATGTTAGGGTGATGTTCTGGTATTTGGCCAAAAACTGCATGGTAAATTTGGTTTCTACCATAGAGCATTTGTCCAAATACCAGAGTGTCATCCTGACATTGCTGATATGATGGTGCCACTTCCAGATGGTGTCACTTCCAGAAGTGATGTAGACATGTCACTGCAATATCAACTGGGCCTCTTATTTTTCCAGATAAATCCAATCCAGTAGTCAGCTGATTGGTGGTGTGGTGGGGGGGCTGGCAGTGAGGGACCCCTACCTCCATCTGTGGGGTCTAGAAACCCCACATGTGGATTATCCTCCAAAGGCTAACCTAAACAATCCAGACTTGCATCCCCTGTGGAATCTAAACAAGTCTGGCAGGGCATGGGTGTCACCTAACAGTGCATTCCACAGGATAGGGGCCACAACTGAGAAGGTCTTTCCCCTGGTAACAGCTAAATGTGCCAACCCGGGGCCAGGCACATGCAACAGGCTCCCAGAGGATGACTGAAGGAAGCATGTAGGGGTTGTGATTTTTTAAAAAAATTGTTCTGCTTATATCACTAAATGGAAAGATTTGAATGTTGCTCTTTCTCCAAAAGAAGTTTAAACATGCAGAGTAAATGAGTTTTGGAGAAAAGAACAAAGCCTGGTAATTTGGAATGAAGAAAGTAACACAGAGGAAGAGGCACATAGCAGCTGAAAAGTAAGACCAATCAAGATTCAACCTGTGTTGGGCCTCTTCACTTAGCAGCGTTAAAGTCTGACATGTATGACAGATTATTCACAAGCCCACTGTCATCAAAATGTTTGCTAAATATACGATCATTTGAAGAGATCAGTGAGAATCCAGCCATTTTTATACCTACTGATCTTATTTCATTTCTTAATTTAAGAAATGAGTCACCTGCTTATGTGCAGATGGTAACCATAAAACAAAAATCTCTGCAGTTTCCTTCATGTGAAGGTGACATTTTATACCTCTTGCATGGGATCAAGTTCTAGCTTTCAGTCCAAGCTATTACAGAAAATGTAATCAACTTATTCATGCAAGAAACATCTTCAGCAATACTGTTTGATTAATATAGAGACAAGGAAGGTTGTACCTGAGAATAGATTCTTTCTTTTCTCATTTGCTGCTCTCAATTTAAATAGAACAAGGTGCATTTTAACCTTAGCCAGAGTACAATTTCTGCATATTTACTAAGCCACAGTAGAATTTAAACTTATTTAACTGTTGTTGTAAAATACAAATGATATTGTTGTGACACACAGGTCAAAGTAATTAAACATTTCTAAGTTTATATCTGGGGTTCAGTCTATCTAAAACCAAAGCTTAATTAATTTGAATGGAATATGTGCAGGAACAGCACTTTAGCATTTGTGACCTAAACATCTTTGAGAGCATGTTTACTTGAATTTTTGAACCTGCAGATGAGATCTCACCACATCATTATAAAATTATTACGTTTGATGTTAAAACAGTCTCAGTGTGAGCTTGATAGAATGTTCAAAGGTGAATCCAATGCTCATTAGAGAAATTAACTCCTTCCAACATTGATCGCAATGGGTAGCCATGTTTCTGTAGCAGTAGAAAAAGGCAAGAGTCCAGTTGCACCCTGAAGACTAACAAAATTTGTGGCAGGGTATGAGCTTTTGTGAGATACTGAAGAAGTGAGCAGTGACTCAAGAAAGCTCATGCCCCTATGGTGCAGAGTGGTAAAGCTGCAGTACTGCAGTCCAAGTTATCTGCTCACGACCTGAGTTCAATTCCAGTGGAAGCTGGGTTCAGGTAGCAGGTTCAAGGTTGACTCAGCCATCCATCCTTCCAAGGTCGGTAAAATGAGTACCCAGCTTGCTGGGGGGGAAGTGTAGATGGCAATGGCAAGCCACCCCATAAAAAGTCTGCCATGAAAACGTCACCCCGGAATCAGAAACAACTGGTGCTTGCACGGGGGACTACCTTTACCTTTTTAAGGTGCTACTGGGCTCAATAGAACATTCCCCACACACACATAAACATGCAGGATCACAACAGATCTAGGCTCTTACCACACATTTAATAGAGAATAAGATTTAGAGGTTGGTTGAAACAATTAGAGGGCAGAGGTTATGATCATTAAAATTATAGCACAAATAAATTTAGCAGAAATATATCTTTCCTTATCTGCTAATACACACAGATAGGATTCTCTTGACAAATAGTTCTCAGAATTCTGGTTGTATATTAGAAATGCTATGTTTCCTTTTGGGAAGTGCTGAGATATTAGTAGAGGCGCATAGTAGATAAGGTACATGAGGCTCTGGAATACACACACATGGTTACAAATTATGAAATCTAAAAATCAATTTGACTGAACATTCTGCTCCCACCCCCCACATAGGATTGCGACATTCTAGTTCCCTGACTCTAAGAAGCCTAGTTTACATATTGTGCAAATTGCTTTCTAATTATGCAAATCCAGCACATTGATTGTTTTGTTATCTGCCAGTTGCTTTTCATCTTCTGTTAACTCTCCCAAAATGTTAAAGAAAGATTAAAGGAAAACATCTTTACCTAATCGTTTGCTCATGCCAGACTTTGTTCAGGCTGTGAACTTGTAACATGTAGCCTTTGTTCACAGAATAGCCAACCACAGTAATATTTAGGCTGCTGTTCAGTGGAGAAAAGCAATGGCAAACCACCTCTGCTCATATCTTTCCTGAAACACCCTGTGGATAGGGTTGCCATGAGTTGGTTTTGACTTAACAGTACATAATTCTTCTTCTGTACACATCTATCTCCTGTCAATTTTTATTTTAGATGATGTCAATACACAGATATCCCGCTGAGGGAAACTGTCAGAATTTTTGTTTTTGTTTTTACTATAATTGTAGTAAATGAATTTTCAAGAAATAATATTGAACATTTACATAAATTATTCAGAGCTGGCAGCAACAGCTCAGGTGACCAGGCAGTGCTCACAGGTGCTTAGCAGAAACATTTAAAGGTACAGACACTGACATGGTGTATAAAAACAATGACTGCCAAACTGTATGCCAATATCCATGAACAAAAAGTTCCCTTAAGAATCATCGATAGCCCATAAGTCCACTATGAGTACAAGAATGAATGTCAGTGATATGAAGCTATCCAAGCTGAAAATATTTGCACTGGACCAGGACACTACAAAGTCAAAAGCCAAGATGCGTGTCCAGATAGCTGCGCATTTTGAAAACTGTATCATTTGGTTGGCTTTAGCAGGGGTTCTAAACTGTGTGGTTTACTTGGTGGGTCTCCCTAAGGGTTTGTGGCTAGCTGCCAGGTGAATTATGTTTTTTTTGCTGATGCCTTCCCTCCTTTGCTGTGTTTAACTTTAGTGGCCTGAAAACAATCGATCAAAATACTCAGAAACACTGTAAGCAGTGTAGAAATGAAATGGAGCATTTTATAACCAAGGCTTCCCCCCTGAAGTATTGCGAAAGAAGCTACTTGCTTCTCACAGTATTTTTGGTAGCATAATTCTGCTTCTAGAGACATTGAACATGCCATATACACATGCACACACACACACCTTGGCTGGGTGACCCATCTTGCCATTTCTTCATAATCTGCTGCATACATTATGAAATAATGCATATATCTGCACGTACACTTCTAAAAAATGTCAAAAGGATGTTCTCATTTTTTGGCTGTACATACATTTTGCAGGAAGCCATGATGGTCCATAAGGGTCAATTCATACATGACAAAGTCTTCATGTTCCCTTGTGTGAACTTTGTACTGACATTTTCAGGGATTAACCAGCTAGAAGCTCAGTTCTCAGGTGTGTACTGATGCCCACATATAAGTTTCCCAGTGGTGCAAACAGCAACTCTCCAGGGCCATTTAAGATCAGAAAAACAGAGTGGGAGGAAGACTAAAGCCCTTTCACCTTGTGCTCTGCAAACCTAATCTGAACTGAGCCTTGAAGTGCCTAGAATTGAGTTTCCTACACAGAACTGTAGGTGCATGGGCCATGTGTCCACTACATGGATATTGCAATGGATGACTCAGTCTTGGAGGTAAATCGGTCCTGGAGATAAGACTTGGAACCCTCCCATTAGACTTCTGCATTTCTTTAGTTAATAATGACAACAGTTACTAAAATGGGGTGTTTCATGAAATGAAATAAATTCTCCATCCAAACAGTCTCTAATGAAACAAGCAAACAAAAAAAATCCACGATTTTCTCCCCCTTGTAGCCAAGAGGCACTGCCTAGCTCATGAAAGAACTCCAAAAGGCAGTGGTCCCCAATATTGATCCAAACCCAAGATCCAAAAAATCTGGCCAAGTGAGAACACTCTCTGCCTGAACCAAAGAGCCAGCCAAAGCTCCATACAAAGGATTTCTGTCTAAGGTTGCAAAAGGCATCCTCAAAGGCTATGTCCTGTCATCCCCTACCCCCCATCATGCCATGAAAGGGCAGTGACAATGAGTTCCATAAGGCGATGTATCTGCATTCTAAAGGCTGGCCAGCAACTTCTGGCTGATCTTCTCCTGTCTCCAGAACCCCCCCCCCCCAGTTCCTTTTTGTGTGATACCTATGCTAATTGTACAAATCCATTGTACACACACTCACCCTTCCTGTCTCCTCCTCAGAGTACCAAAGTAAAAATAATTTAAAACATTAAACCATCACGATCCTGCCTGACCCCCACTGGGAACCCATTCCCATCTTTTGTCTAAAATGGGAGTGTATTCAATTTACTCCAGAAAACCCATCAACAGTTGTTAAATCCATTACATTGCAGGACAGGAGTCCACCTCTCAAAATCCTATAAAACCTAAGAGTAAACCATGCCCCGGTGTGCAATCTGAGGGTGCCTAGATAGATTACACCACCTTAATGCTTGTTTTGTGCCTCCTTGGTGTGACATTCTGGTCGTGCATGTCTCTCTTCATCTCCTTCTACATGGACATCTGCATATCTAGAAAGCTAGTATCACCCATAACTCTTCCTAAACATCTCTATTTTAACTCCTTATTTTCTTAGTTCTTGATTGATTAAGTGTGATTGTAAACCAATATATTTTCAGTAAAAACCTTTAAAATCCTTTAAAATCTGGAGTCTTCTTACTAAGTCCAGCCTCGGTATACAAAGGTGTGTGATCTCTGTACCCTCTTGACCACCCTGATCTTACAGCTAACTCCCCAAAATTGAGATGGGGCCATTTTGGGTAGCACGCTTCCTGTTTCATTTGTTATTGCCTCATGACTCTACTGGGTTCAGCTTTTCAAAGCAATCAGTATTTTCATAATAAGGGCACAGAGAGAGCTGTGCCCTTTCCTTTCCATAAAGGAAAGGGGAAGAAAAGAGGCCCTGGGCTTTTTTGATTGGCCACAAGTTATACCCACTAGGATTGCATATATGTGGTAGGTATACCAGTCCTGAAGGACGGGGTGAGATTTTGCCTTCTCATTTCTTCCCAGTGCCTACCCAGCAAGGCCAAATTTTCCTTTGCAGTCTGCCTTTCACTGCTTGCTTGCTGCTTGCCAAACCTTATCCCCCACCCAAGCAAATATACCTCAGAGTTTTCCTTGCCCTCCTTGTGCCACCAAATGTCCTTGCTTTATCAGGTTGATTGTTTCTTGTGCTATTGTTCATTGAGCTTCAGCTATCCAGAATGAGAATATCACATTCCCTCAAATAAAATGCCCACTGGAACCTCTGAGCTTCACACTTGAGAAATATATGCAGTTGTACTGTTCTATACAATCTTTCTTCAACATCACAGTCCCTCAGTCCCAAAGGGAGATTCCTAGACAAAAGGAATAGCAGCCAGTGCTTTTTTCCGAATTACATTTGCAAACATCAATTGTAAGATCCTTGGGGGAAAAATGGATGAATTGCATCCAGTTTCTGAGATTGGTCACGTATAACTTTTCATTCCCCATATTATTGCACCCATATCCCAGTTTCTTTTCTGCTTTGATGACCTCTATTTCTATGATAGGGGTCAGCTACCAGTTCCTAGATGAAGATACTGATATTTAGATATCTGCTGTTAAATATTAACTAGGATTAGCACCTATCTTCAGAACTGAAAACATGACTAGACAATCAATAGCTGTGAATTTGAAAATGATTTCTGTTGCAAGGTTTGTTTCACTGCTGTTTTACCCATTAGCGCTTAATATGTTCACCATGTATAAATGCCCCGTGAGCACTTCTTGCTACTCCCTTCTCTATTGTCAAAACTCATTTTTTTTCCTTGTTGGCTTCTACCCCTTTAAAAATGTACATGTACCTCTGGAGACAGGAAGAAATATGAATGCATTTCAGGGTGATGCATTTTATTTCAGTTAATTATTTTGTCTGGTTTTGGAGTTGTGTTTAAGGAATAAAAGAGCTGCAGTTAAGACCAGTGATGTTTTCTCCCAGTATTTCTAAGTGTGACTTTTTTTCTCTGGGTACTGAAGTCACAGAGATTTAAATAAATTGATCTGTTTTGCTGACAACATGAAATACTCAGTTGTTTCCTTTTCGGAGCCATTCCCTGCTAATTCTGGAAAGGTAAACCTTTAATGTGCAGAGAATACATTTCAGGAGATTTGGTGGGAGGCAGACCAAGTTTAAAAGGCTGTTGGATAGTCACAGATAAATCGCAAAACAAGTTGGTGCATTTGCTAAGGCAGGGGTGGCCAACAGTAGCTCTCCAGAAGTTTTTTGCCTACAGCTCCCATCAGCTCCAGCCATTGGCCATGCTGGCTGGGGATGATGGGAGTTGTAGGCAAAAAACATCTGGAGCGTACTGTTGGCCACCCCTGTGCTAAGGCATTGATTTATTCCTTATAATGAACACAGCAACTTTATCAACCCAGATCCAATCTCACTTTCAATCACATCAGTTCATTTATGGTCACTCAGGACTTAGAGGAAGAAGAAAAAGAAGAAGAAGAGTTTTTATATCTAAAGGAGTCTCAAAGAGGCTGACAATTGTCTTCCCTTCTCCTTCTCCCCACAGCAGGCACCTTGTGAGGTAGGTAGGACTGGGACAGTTCTCAGATTGCTGTGACTGGCTCAAGGTCACCCAGCAGGCTTCATATGGGGGTGTAGGGAATCAAATCTGTTTCTCCAGATTAGAGTTCACTTAAGTTCACTTGACAAGAGCAGAAGAAGGTATTGCTGAGAAATTATCATGCAACCTAATATATGCTAGTCTAACAAAGCAGAACTCAAGTTGCACCTTTAAGACCAACTAAGTTTTATTCAGAACGTTAAGCTTTTGTGTGCTAAGAACACACTTCTTCAGATGAGGGGATCAGGTATAGTGGGTATCACTATATCTGATCCCCTTGTCTGAAGAAGTGTGTTTTTAGCACAAGAAAGCTTATGTTCTAAATAAAACTTAGTTGGTTTTAAAGTTGCAACTTGACTCCTGCTTTGTTCAATTGCTTCAGACCAACATGGCTGCCCACTTGGATCTATCTATATGCTAGTCTACTTTCTGTTACCTGGTATGAGCAATGCATCTTGGGACAGGTGACGTTATATGATTATAGTAAAGAGAAATCTCTTAGCATAGGTTTTCCTTCTGAAGACTGGGAGCTGCAGTCTTGAATAAATTCATGGCTTCCATATCATACTGCTTTTGTTGCTAGACAACACAATACATTTTGCACAAACTACATATTATGTGCAAGTGATGGGAACATCACAGATGGCACATATACAACCTGTGCTCTGCCAGCGGTCCTGGCCTAACCTGGTAGAACTCTCTGCCAAATACCTTCAAGGCCCTGGAAGATCTTATGCAATTCTGTAGTGCCTTTAAGGCAGAAAAGTTCCATCAGGCTTTCAGTTGAAGACAGCAACAGCTTCCATTTTAGCTGGCACCAACTCCTTCCTCTCCAGAGACGTGTTCCTATTCTCTCCTGCCCATGAGGTAGCCAAGCAGTGCGGAATTGGATGTAATGTTTAGTTCACCAGTTGGATTCTTTTAAATCTCTTGTATAAGTGCTGTTTATTTATTTTGGTTTTCTCTGATTTTTATCAAATGATTCAGAAATTTAGATGATGATGATGACAACGATGACACAGCAGCAGCAGCAGAATGGGACTGCAGTCTTTGTTTTAAAAGTTGGTTAGGGAGAGCACAATTTATAGTCAGAGAAGACATGGAGTTAGCTAACATCACCTTTGAGGTGGAGTGCAATGTTATGTCAAGAGAGCAGATTCCATTGCTTTACATTGCAGTCACTATTCCAGTATAGTATTCCAAAAAAAGAAATACAGTAAATTACCAAGAAGGGCTAAACATCCTCTATATTTTAATGTATTTAGTGTATTTCTTTTTTATCTGTTAGATAGCTGATGGCTGTTAGCTAACTCCATGCTTGAGAGGAGAGAAATGGTCCTTAACAGCAGAATTTCAACTACTCTTAACAATTAAGGATACTTTTGTATGTTAGTCTCCTTCTTTGACATATTTATTGCTCCACTGTTTCCCCACATAATTAGTATACTGTGATTTATAAACTTATCTTGTCATTGCTCTTTAGTTTTTGCATATGCCAAAACACCTTCTTTAAGTTATATGCTAATCAAGTTGTTTGCTGTTCACCTATGTAGAGGCGTCTGCCTATATATATGAACCATAAACTTCCATTTCTGTGTATTTGAAGAAATGTGCATGCACACAAAAGCTCATACTGTGAATAAACTTTTGCTGGTCTTAAAGGTGCCACTGGACTCAAAATTTGTTCTATATACACATTTGACTGTCATGTATAGTTTTATCCTCAGTGACAAAGAGATACAGACCTATGCAGCTTAAAAAGGGAGCAGGAGAGGGAGCCTAGTGATGAAGCCAAGTTGAAATGAAGTCTCACCTATACTCAAAAGCCATAATGTTGACACAGTCTTCAAGCCCACACAACAGATCTGCCGCATGCTGCGCTTGGCCAAAGATATGAGAGATCCACTTTCAACCCCTGGAGTCTACAAAATACCCTGCTCCTGTGGTGCAGTCTACATTGGCACTACCCAACGCAGTATCAACACCCGTCTCACCGAACAAAAGAGACACTGTTGCTTGTTTCAGCCAGAAAAATCAGCTGTAGCTGAACATGCACTTCAAGAAGGAGACCACGTCATCCACTTTGAAAGAACTGAAGTCCTTTCTACGGTCTCACATTATCATACCCGCCTGAACAGAGAAGCTATTGAGATTTACAAACACCAGCACAATTTTAACAGAAAGGAAGAAGGCATTTTCATCCACCAATCTTGGTACCCAGCTCTGCAAAACACCCTACAGACTATAAATTGCAGAAGTTCTCAGAACAACCAGCAAATTCCACAGAACAATCAGCACAGTCAACAACCATCTTCCTTATCTTCAAACCCCTTCCAACCCTCCCAGCAATTAACACGGAACAATGGTCACATTCAACAGCCAGTTTCCTTATCACTACCCTTCCAGGAAGCCCCACCAAACAATGGGCACATCCACAAACCAATTGCCCTTTCATCACACCCCCTCCAGTCTAGAAATAGCAGCTCTCCAGCAGCCCTGGCCCCACTCAATGCACAGCAGCCAAGAAGGTCAGAGCACCTGCTCCGGCTGCAACGCCACTGAGGATGTTCTCCGCAGCTGAGAACGAAACGTCTGGAAGGAAAACTTTCTCCAGTAGAACACGGCACTTGATCCCGAAAGAGTCTACAAACCCTAATGATGTTACCAGCTGTGAAAACCTGAAATCTTTGATCTCACCTATACTCTTTGAAAGCTATAGATGGGGAAAATTGCAAATAAAGGGGTCAAATTTAGCACTTTTGATGTATATGTAAGGATGTAAAGCAAGAAATAAACTTCAGAGTTTAATAGTGGTTCAATGCTGTCAAGTCACAGCCAACTTATGCTATCCCACTAGCATTTTCAAGGCAACAGAGAAACAAGGGTAATTTGCTACCGCTTGCCTCTGCATCGCAATTATGGACTTCCCTGGTGTTCTCCCAGGGCTAACTCTACTTATGCTTCATAGACCTGACAAGATTGGGCTGGCCAGGCCATCCAGGTCAGGGTTAGAGTTCAATAGCCATCTTTAAATTGTGAAGCCATACATTGCTATGCATTAAAAAAGAGGAACTAAAAGCACATTTAAGTATCATGCATTTAAGCACCATTCTTAAGTATTGTTCCATCATGTCTTAGATATACTGGGTTTTTTTTTCTTATTTCTTACCTCCCCCCCCAAAAAAAAAAGAAAGAAAGAAAGAAAAGTTGAGGGAATCCTATGATCAAAAAACACCTTTCATTCCATCTTTGTTTCATATATGCCATGTGTACTCAACATCAAATTGTTTAGTCTCTTGGCCATTTTTTTTAAGTTAATGAGTTGTGGCTCATTTTTAAACTCAGAGGTTTATAGTATGATAGTCAATGCTCTGTTTGGTTAAAAAAAGTGTACTCATATATGTGCCGATTGGCAACAATTCCTCCATCAGGACCTGCAAAAGCCCCCTCTCCCCCCAGTGCAGGTACTTAGTACCAGTGAGTATAACCTCAAAACAGACCTCAATTGAAGGCAATACTCCCTCTCAGCTGTGGAGTCTTGTGAGCAAAAATTCTACTTTGTGAGCTACTGGCATTAAAGTTGTGAGCTACTGCATAAATTAGTTTGCTCTGGGGCCATTTTTTGTGAGCGAAGTCAAAAATCTGTGAGCCAGGAGTTAAAAAACCTCATACCATCAGAAGCTGCAAACCGAAAGGTTGTAGTATGATGATGTGGATTTCACATAACTGGGCCACACCAAAAATGCCCCTGAATCTCTGAATGTGGGTTGCTTGAGACTATCTAATCATTCTGAAAGTACTCTGATGAGAATCTCAGAAATTGAATGTTATCTTTTAATCTTAAAATATATTGGGAAAGGAGTGATATGGATGTATTTCTCTGCCTGATTTCATTCCAATATGCAATTATATTTTGTACTGTGATTCTATTGTATTTTCTCATTTCAGTAATAATTAAATTGATTTTAAATTTAAAAAAAAAATTAAAAGTCTTAGGCTGGAATACAAGGTTTTCACTTGACATTTAGAATAAATAAACTTCTGTACTTTTCAGTCAAAGGGCTGTAACCTATAGAGGCTGGGTATCAAAGAGAATAGCCATCTCAATATAGCCCTGTGATTTAGTGGTTAGTGTATTGCTTTGGAACAGGCAAAGAGACCCATGGTTTCATGTGTTTGTTTTGAAAGGAATGCAGGAAGGTTTACTCATTACACTAGGAGAGTGGTTGCTTTCTTAAATTTGTAGTCATCACTGTGAAATGCATGGTCTGTTTCTTTGGTTTATTTCAAAGCCACCACCATAACAATCCTCACAATTGATTTAACAGGCCACCACCATAATAATTCTCACAATTGTTTTTGCAAACAGAATTGAGACATTTTGCCTTTCATTATGATTTTGTTACACCAAATTATTTCTTAAATTCACTGTACTTTACATTTTCTTTCCTTTTCAGGCAAATAAATATCTGTTTACTGTGCATTGATAGACATGTAATTCCTCTTGTAGGGTCTGAAGGAAGAAGAAGAAGATACTGGATTTATATCCCGCCCTCCACTCCGAACCTCAGAATCTCAGAGCGGCTCACAATCTCCTTTATCTTCCTTCCCCACAACAGGGTGTCTGTTGTGGGGGAGGAAGATAAAGGAGACTGTGAGCCGCTCTGAGACTCTGAGATTCGGAGTGGAGGGCGGGATATAAATCCAATATCTTCTTTTTAAGAACATAAGAGAAGCCATGTTGGATCAGGCCAATGGCCCATCCAGTCCAACACTCTGTTTCACACAGTGGCAAAAAAAATTATATATCTTCGCTAAACTTGGATTGCAGGTGGAGGAGAGCCTGCTGAAGACTACCAGTGAGTTTGGCATCTCTGTCTCATGAGGGGACTGTTCTACCATCTCCCAAACCAAAGAAACCAGAAACCAGAAAATGGAAAGCTTCATGTAAGTTTAGAGGTTTGTACAATCAAACAAACCACAAACTAACATGAACCACCATTTTCCAAGTTTGTGTCCATCCCTAATCTACCTCCTGTCCAAAAACATTTCCATTTAGGAATCTTTGTTCTTTATATGGTCCAGTCTTAAGTAATAAAGTAATAATTCATAGGATCAAGCACATTACAGTCCTGTCTAGAGCTTCTTTCCTTCCTTTACTGATACAAGCTTATGAAGAAACTCATTCTGTTTCATAAAATTAGTTTGTTACCCATAAAAATGTTACAGTCTTCCTGGTAATTTCTACAAATATACAATAGACATTAAAACACTGCTCCCTCTGAATTTTCCTAACTGTTCCTAGATGTACATTAAGGATACTGGGAACTGCTATTCCAAGGATACCATTTTGCTACAAATTTCTCTGATTTTGACTCTCCAAAGCACTATTACAATATCACAAATAATGGAGAGTAAAGTGGGACCATATGAAAATGAATGTGTTATGCATACAACCGGATTCCAACAAAAAATGCTAGAGACTTTTGAGTATTACTGAAAAGCATTTTACATATTACCATATTCTGTGGGTACAGTTATCCAGACACCCCTTGACAGCCAAACTGACCAGGTCTTGATAGCACTAAATCTTCCTAAAGTTGCAAATAGCTACTGATTCAATATTTCAGGAATGCAGGTTTTGTGATGGGGTATATAAGTGAATTGAGATTAAACACCAAGCAATGATTTCTAGAACAGTTGAAAAACCAAAACATGACCAAGTAATAGTCTGTCCTTCTTAAAAACACAGTAACCTCAATGACATCTCCTAAAGCTTGAGTTGATAGCCATCACAAGCCTCACAAAACAATAAAGTAAATAAACGTATGAAAACTAACTTTTCAAG
Organism: Heteronotia binoei; assembly: GCF_032191835.1. Taxonomy (NCBI): domain Eukaryota; kingdom Metazoa; phylum Chordata; class Lepidosauria; order Squamata; family Gekkonidae; genus Heteronotia; species Heteronotia binoei. The sequence continues at coordinate 132,227,263 of NC_083227.1, read as the reverse complement.
GAGTTCATTACAATGTGAAACTCTATTAGACTCTGACAATCAGTCAAGGAGAAACAAAATGTTTCCATTATGAAAAACTAAAGTCATTCATCTTTCTTTAACTCCTGATGCATAGCCATCCATAACATAATACTGGACAGAAATAAAATTCATTGCTATGTTCTATCATTGGTTACTTTCTGTAGTTTTCCCACAACCCCTAAAAATGCCAATAAATTACCCATACAAAATACATGGCATTGTACCATTAACAGTCTCAGAAGGGGGGAGGGTGTCATTTTATGTTACCTTAAATTCTGTCTCAATGTTGGCTAATCTTGCAAGCTCGTTGCTTAGCTCTAAAGCTGTAAGAACAGGGTCTTCACTAGAAAGAGACAAATAAGCGGCACTTGCTAATCCTTTGTAGGCATTCATTCTTGATCGAGAATGACTGAAGGAATCCTTCCTTTGCTTCTCAATGCACTCAATGCACTTACAGAAATAGTCATGGGGCCTTTCTATCCGTGCCCCTTTCAGTAGCAAGATGTGAACAATTTCATATTCCTGGCAATGAGCTGCGAGTATGATAGGAGTAATGTCATGGGAAAAGCGTGTTCCATCTTCATCGTAAGCATAAAAATCATCATCTCGTAGTTCTTGCTCAAGAGGACTGAGAGTGAGGCGCTGTCCTTGTGCAAAGGCTGGGTGGTTCAATATTGCTTCCACAATGCGCACATATCCTTTGCTGATGGCTAACAATAGCGCATCACCAACACGAGCCAGATTTTCCTTCTTCAGAAGCAGTTCAGTTACTTCCAGATGTTCGTTGCCCACTGCCAGTTGCAAGGCATTTTGTCCCATATAATCAACACAATTAAAATTCAAAGTTTTGGATTCCTCCAGCATTTTCCGCACCACAGGAATGTTGCCATATTCTGCTGAATCTAAAAAGCGTTCTTCCTCTGGAGTCAAGTTGGTGCCCTTTTCATTGAACATGTAGGCTGGGCCTCGGGTGGCCTGCCTCCTCCCCTTTTCCCGGAGAGTGGTGTGCCGCCGATGCATGTTTTTAGAGCTGTGGTTTCCAAGCCTAAATGAAAATGTAAGAATATGGATCAGAATGTAATAGTTTTCTAGAAACTATTGTTTATTTAGGGCATTGTATTATTTTGGGAAAATCACTTTTACTACTAATTGATTTCAATAAAAGAGAGACATGTGCTTAACTCTGACACTGAAATTAATGGAGTTTATATGTTTAACTTTGCCAGGATTGTGTTAATTATGATTAAATCATATTTTGTGTGTGTGTAGATGTGTGTGTGTGTGTGTGTGTTATAGATTTGTTTCTTGGAAGTCCTTTTCAAATTTTTGTTTGCTGTGTTTTATTTAATCACAAGGTTTGATCCAGAGTTTAATGGATTAAAAAATGTTTGCATTGTGAATTGCACCTTCAGAGAGTCACACAAAGTAGAATTTACCACAATAAATTATATGATCAATAATTCAATACTACTTGGAATAATTCCCACAACAATTAAATACAGGTGAAAGAGGTTCATAGATTCAGTGATTTATGGCAAGACTGTTTTCTAGGTTCTCAGCAGCTTTACAATATATTGTTTTAAAACTGGAAATGTAGGAGGGTTTTATAACCCATGCTGCCACCCTAAAGTAATTAATCTCTCTAATAGATCCTTAAACTTAAATGGGTAATCTTGGCAGATCTCTGGCAGAAGACTCATGTCACATTTTAATAACGAAAAAATTACAAAATGTTCCTTATCATAACCATTTACTTGTTAAAGAATCCCTAAGGGTCTCAGAAACTTCATATAATGGTATAGATGTTTACTGAGTGTACTAAGCATGATATAAAGGAATGATGAGATTACTCAAGAGGAAGTCCTGGGAGAGTGATAGCAATCATTGGGTGCAATTCAATTGGAGCAAATTCTTATTCTGTTTGATGATATTAATGGTTACTACTCTCTCTCTCTCTCTCTCTCTCTCTCTCTCTCTCTCTCTCTCTCTCTCTTACACACACACACACACCATGCATTATGATCACTAGAAGGAAGTGGAAGTCTTCTAATGTTGTAAAATTTAATTAGTGTCCTTTTTGTCTTGGTCAAATATCATTTAAAAACACAAGATTCTAGTAAATGCATAAAATTAATGAGAATTAGAAGTGCCATTTTTTTCTGTCTGGAATTATCTCTTGTAGTCTGAAAGGTCAGATCAGAGTTTCTAGAATGACAGTTTACTTCTGGATTGTACCCTAGTTTAGATCAGTTGATATTTTTGTTTGGCCAGGGCTAAAGTGGTGGAAACTATGTTGTGAAGGTCTTAGTTGGCTGATCATATTGGTAGATCCAAGTGAGTAGCCATATTGGTCTGAAGCAGTAGAACAAAGTAGGAGTCAAGTGCACCTTTAAGACCAATAAAGTTTTATTCAGAATGCAAGCTTTCATGTGCTCCAAGCACACTTCATCAGACAAGTTAATGAAGTGTGCTTGGAGCGCACAAAAGCTTACGTTCTGAATAAAACTTTATTGGTCTTAAAGGTGCACTTGACTCCTACTTTGATCATATTGGTGTTTCAGTAAATGCTCTTAGACACCAAACAGATATGGGACAGTCCAGACACAAGGAACTGCTGAGCTATCCCAGCAACATTATTGCAATCTTAGCTTTTGCCATTCGAGAATAGGAGGAGAGTATTCACATCAAAGGATCTGGGATGCTCTGGTGCTTGCCCTGGCTTTTATTTTATTTTATTTGTATTTTTTTTAAAAAAAAATTGAAGCTAGTCTTATCTAATGTACCTTGCCAGAAACCCAAAGACAAAATGTGCAGTCAACATTCACTCCAGTCATACTTCTTTATGAAAGCAAAAACCCTTATTGCATACATAGACCAGATCTAGACAGAGGGATAAATGTAGTAGTATAATCATTTTTGTTATCAACACTGCCATCTCCCGCTGAGAACAGGAAGTCAGCATCTATGATCAACTTGGTACAGATTTTCAAAGCATCCTAAAGGACTGAGAGGTTCAGTTCCATTTAATCACATAATATGTCTATCCTGTCTCACAACTGGTTCTCTCTCACAGGCCTTGGATGATAGGTCTTTCCTTGCCTACACACATAAAAGAAATTTTCACCTACAACAATGAACCAGAAGATTGGGAACTAGACCTGAAACAAATCTAGGTGCCTGATAGCATCTTAAATTCATTGATTAATTTATTCCAATGTAATATGTGCAGTCTGCTCTCTATATTGATCAGTCCTTACACAAAAGAATAAATTGACATAAATCTGACATGGAAAATCTCAATATTCAGAAGCCACTCTGTAACTATTTTAAACTTCCAGTACATAGCTGATCTTAAAGTTGATCTTAAATTCACCTACAGAAGAACTAAAGGAGAATCCAAAGGTAAATGTCAAATTAGAATTCATCAACAAGTCCAAAGTTATTTATCTCTTCCCAGCCTTAGCAGTGACCTGAGATTCTTTATTCACTATAGGTACTAATATATTTTTAATCCCATCCCTTACTGATGCCAATTTGTTCAGCTACACTTCTTTAACTCCCTACAGTATCTGCTCATCTTGCATCAGATTTTATGTTAATCCTACTTTGACTAAATAACAAAAATTGGGAGTGGGCCACACTCAGAGTGAGCTGATTGCTCTTTTTATTGGGTCTTGTTTTAAATCGGCCTCTCTCTAAAATTTCTCCTCCATTACTACATGCTTTTCTGTTTTGAATATAAAAGCTTCAGCCTAATGGATGAACACTTCAGTGCATCTGATAAGTGAGTTATGACTCATGAAAATTTAGGCTGAAATAAATTTGGTTAGTCATTATGGTGCCACAGAACTCCTTTTTTGCTTCAGCAGACTAACACAGTTACTCATCTGGAATTGCCTTCATAAAATATTAGTAGCCACTGTGCTAAGTGGAAAATTTCAGAATCTGTTACCCTTAGGGGCACTAAGAAAAAGTTGAAGGAAAATTAAGTAGGACAAGTGGAAGACTGAAATACATGGACTAAATAAGAACCCATGGATTCTGTACTATACTCAGTTTTATATTGCTTACAACCCTAGTCTTGTTGCACATATTTCAATATCTGAAGGAACATATCTCAATATCTGAAGGAACAATTCCCTATGGTTTGGACCCAATGGAGTAATTCAATTGATGGAAAAAATTCAGCCCCTAGAGTGTGATTTTCAGCTCACAATCCCTCTCCAAAATGCTTCTCCTAGGTTGGTGGAAATTAGTTCATTCACAGGAATGTTCTTGTAGCCAAGTCTTTAATTTATATAGCCTGATACATTTACTGGTTCAAAGTTAAAAACCAATAAAACCAATAAAACGGGGCCAATAATCCAATATATCTAGGTTGATAACCTTGAACCATGTTAAAACAGGAACAAACATTTTGGCCTCCAAGGCCTCCTCAGTGGTCAGTTTTATGTATATGCATGCACCATATAAGCATGTGTTAATATAAACAATTTAACTGCAAAAATTGGGAGGATGGGGGTGGGATTAGTTACATCCAAGATATCCTGTGTGGCAAAAGAACTAGATTGTATGAGGGCTATCTTAAACTTTTAAGCATACAAATCCATGGAATGCTGGTTTAATAGTTCTTTCTGTAAAAGATAGATGATAGATAGATAGATGATAGATAGATGATAGATAGATAGATAGATAGATAGATAGATAGATAGATAGATAGATAGATAGATAGATAGATAGATAGATAGATAGATGATGGATGGATGGATGGATGGATGGATGGATGGATGGATGGATGGATGGATAGATAGATAGATAGATAGATAGATAGATAGATAGATAGATAGATAGATAGATAGACAGACAGATAGACAGACAGACAGATAGATAGATAGATAGATAGATAGATAGATAGACAGACAGACAGACAGACAGACAACATAGTTACTCAAATAGAAAATTAAGTTCAATTAATTAAGGACCCAAAATGCAATTAAATAAGACTAACCTTATAACATACACATCTGACCACAGTATCATATTTAATTTATTTTATTTTTATTTATATAGTCAATTTATGAATCAGCTATTCCCTACAATATATGGTTCTAGGCAATTTACAACCAACAAAAACAAGTTAAAAACAGAGACCAAAAGAACAGCTTAAAAATATACATTTTAGATGGTGCCAGATATTTCTTTACTATCCCGCTCTGGACTGTGCCATAGACTCACAGGCAGGTGAGGAGTGGGCTGAAACAAAGATGGAGGAGAAAAGAAGAGAAGAGGAGAGTGTGGGTTATTATGGAACCATCACTGCCTTCAGCCAAAGGCCTGGCAGAATATCTCTGTCTTACAGGCCCTGTGGAATTGCATTTGGTCCCACAGGGCTCTGGTGGAATTTGGCAGAGAATTCCACCAGATCAGAGTCAGAGCCGAAAAAGCCCTGGATCTAGATGAGGGCAAACAGATATCTTTAGGGCCAAAGGCCACCAGTAGGTTGTTCTCAGTAGAGCATAATGTTCTCCTAGGGACATACCAAAGGAGGCAGTCCCAAAGATACATAGGTCCCAGATCACTTAAGGCCTTAGAAGTCAAAACTAAACCTTGTATCTGACTTGATATTCCACTGGGAGCCAGTGTTGCTGGTGCAGCACAGATTGTATATGTACTGTCCATAGCGTTCCCGTCAGGTCTCATGCCACCACATTCTAAACCAGCTGGTGCTTCCAAGTCAGTCTCAAGGGCACCCAGTGTAGAGCAACCTACAGTAATCTAGCCTGGAGGTGACCATTGCATGGATTACAATGGCTAGGTCAGGGCGTGACAGGATAGGGGCCCGTCTTAACTCTTGGAATGTGCATATATGTATCAAGCTTTAACTGACAGTAACTCTCACAAGATCTGTTAAGATTTGCATTTGTAAACATAGGAGCTGCATTAGAACAAGAAAGCTTACAGCTAGATCTAGGTCATACAACAACAAAAAGTCTAAGTAAAATTTATTCTCATAATTTTGAATATTTCAGGTGACATTTAGCCAACATTTTCTCAAATGCATGTTAGAATACATGTGAATTATAAATGGGAAGAAGGCCAAATGATCATCCAGTAAGAGAAAGTCAACATGTTGTATTGTTGTTGTTGACTTAAAAATAGTTGCTCTGCTCTGGTTTAAAAACTAATCATATGTATGGAGCAAGTGCAATACAGTCTCTTAAAATCTAATTGTGACTTGATTGCACTTATCTTCACATTTTTATTTAATGACACTTTGCATTTAAATTATACTGTATTTGCATATTTTATGAAGGCTGCTAGCGCTCAATCTCATCAGACATGGCAATTAAAGAAGGGTGCTTTTCTAGGACTGGCATAGGAGAACAATATTTTGGTAAACAGTAAACTCCTGATGCTGCCTTTATTACAATTCCTTGCAAGTTTCACAGCCCAAAATGGGGTGGGGATGGTGGTATCACAGCCATACATCAAATTTATTTTTGCCTGCATGACAATTATAGTGTTCATCCATATGATCCGTTACCATGGGTCTCCCTGTCTGGATGGGGACAAAAAACAACAGCCCTATAGATTATAATCTGATTTTTGTATGGTCTTTACCTAAGAAAAAGATACTTAGCAACAAGGAGTTCCTATGCAGAGGGACCATACCAGCATTATTAGGTGCTAAGAGCAATATATTCCTATTCTGCAACAATTGCCACCTATTTTGAATAGAAAGATTCTATAAAATTCCTTTGCATTCTAACATTTCATGCAATAAATAAGAGTTTATGTGAAATCCTTTTGTTTTCCAATCTGGTTTATTTTTGGCTATGTGTCCTTTATGCCATCCTCTTCTATGTAGGAATTCTCTACTTAAAACTGGTCCCATCATTTTATTGCGTTCGTTGTGTGTGTGTATGCATGTGCGCACGTGTGCACAAATACGTTTATGACAAGACAGGAAGTTCATATCTCTTCTTGATGCACACTTGGGGTGCAATCACATGAGGGGTTTGGCCTGGCCTAGCCATGCCTCCCCTCCAGATTTAATGTGCATGATCACACAAGCACATCTGCCCCCTGAGTCCCACCCATACTTACCTCATTTTAGGATGGGATGGGACCAGATTAAATAGCTACTGGGAACTTCCCAGTAGCAAATCTACTTGCCAAGTGCAAAGTAATGCACATTGGGGCTAAGAATCCCAGCTACAAATACAAGTTGATGGGGTGTGAACTGGCAGAGACTGACCAAGAGAGAGATCTTGGGGTCATGATAGATAACTCACTGAAAGTGTCAAGACAGTGTGCGTTTGCAATAAAAAAGGCCAACGCCATGCTGGGAATTATTAGGAAGGGAATTGAAAACAAATCAGCCAGTATCATAATGCCCCTGTATAAATCGATGGTGCGGTCTCATTTGGAGTACTGTGTGCAGTTCTGGTCGCCGCACCTCAAAAAGGATATTATAGCATTAGAGAAGGTGCAGAGAAGGGCAACTAGAATGATTAAAGGGCTGGAGCACTTTCCCTATGAAGAAAGGTTGAAACGCTTGGGACTCTTTAGCTTGGAGAATCGTCGACTGCGGGGTGACATGATAGAGGTTTACAAGATAATGCATGGGATGGAGAAAGTAGAGAAAGAAGTACTTTTCTCCCTTTCTCACAATACAAGAACTCGTGGGCATTCGATGAAATTGCTGAGCAGACAGGTTAAAATGGATAAAAGGAAGTACTTCTTCACCCAAAGGGTGATTAACATGTGGAATTCACTGCCACAGGAGGTGGTGGCGGCCACAAGTATAGCCACCTTCAAGAGGGGTTTAGATAAAAATATGGAGCACAGGTCCATCAGTGGCTATTAGCCACAGTGTATGTGTGTATATAACATTTTTGCCACTGTGTGACACAGAGTGTTGGACTTGATGGGCCGTTGGCCTGATCCAGCATGGCTTCTCTTATGTTCTTAAATCTCTAAAGCACATGCAGGGTGCATTTCACAGCACTCTGAACAGTGGGGGCACACAATGCACTCACTCCACACACGTAGGGGCTGTCTAAATGAACCTCTTGTGTGTGTGTGTGTGTGTGTGTGTGTGTGGCTCATGCCTCTCCCAGCAGCTGGGCAGAGGCTGCATGGTTGCCATGGCATGCATCAAAGAGTACAGGCTTTTTCAGAGCTGGGATACTGCTGCACCAAATTCCCAGTGCGATCCCACCCCTGGTAACATAACCCTAAATCCAGTCGAGTTCTAACTCTGCCCCAGTTGTCATTGAGAGCATTCAGCACGTAATTGGAGAGTCTCCTAGGCTAAAGCAGTCAAGAAACTGTAGCAAGTTCAGTCTGCTATAGAAAACACTTGTTTGGCACAACAGATTTTTGATTGTGCTGGTGCATCAGTTACTATGTACCATTATAATTTTTGACATAGTTATTTAGACTGCAAAAATAATGTTTATTGCATCAACTTCTTGCTGGACTGGTCAATATTTGAGAGCTCTTGCATCAATATTTGAGTACTCACTCTTATTTGAAAAGATTCTTAAGTCAAAGTCCCATTGGATAAAATAGGACTTGCTTCTGAATAGACCTTTTTAGGTTTGCTCCCTTAATGACTTAACTGGTTCTCACAACTTTTTCTTTCCTTTGCTTTTTTGAGTACATCTAGTGTGTATTGAGGAAAGGAGGCAGCTATTGGACCTAGAGATTATACACATTTCCTATCTATCCCCAGCCTAGGAGGCTTCCTCAAGCTTAAGTGGCTCTTCTTTTGGAGGAAGAGCCATTCAAGTTGAAAGGAGACCTCTTCAGGCTGGAGGAATTTCACTTCAAACTCATTATGTTTCAAACTTTGTTTGGTGGTATAATAGGATACAAGCCTTTTGGCACAACAAGTATTGGAAGATGAATTTTTTTAAGGTCAACACATCAATGAGAACAGTGGAGCAGCTGTGTATTAAATATTATTTGTGTTATTTCTTCAGAAGCTGTTACATTTTGCTGTTGTTTTTTTAAAAAAAAGATTATTTAAGACATCCCTAGCATAATGGCCCAGGACCCACATGAAGGTAAATCTTCAATAAGTCTTATACTTTTTGAGAATCCTAATGGCACAGCTCTATTGCAAGAAGACAAATAAAAATAAGTGTTTGCTTCATACTCATTGACTACAGGACTGATGGGTCCTTGAACAAAAATATTCACTAATGGCTCTCCACCAAAGTCCACTCATAGAGAGAAATGCATAAAACTCCACAATGTACTTTTATCATTCCTTCTATTAGAAAACTCATCCATTTGCATGTTCATCCACCTTTAAACATTTTTGTTGCTCTGCTTCCAGCTTAATTCTATAGGGGTAGCAGTCTTAGTCTATTATAACAAAATAAAAGAGAAATCGAGTGGTACTTGAAAGACGAACCACATTTATTCCAGCTTGAGCTTTCATAAGTCAGATCTCACTTCCTCAGATGCAAGCTACCTCCAACTTGTCTGACATAGATGAATTTTCATCCAGCTCTCATAAGCAACTGAGATTTTGCCTCATGTTTAACCCTACTGTGTTTCAGCCTCTGTTGATGCAGCTCAATAAGCACCTTTGGACTTCTACTTTTGTGCCGTCCCCTGCACATTGTAAATACTCCTCATAAACTTTTATCACCTTTCTAGTCTTTTAAGTGCTTTGAAGCTTCCTTCGCCTTTACTAGTCTCTGATAGTTCCTTTCATATTTTACTTCACCTTTCTGTGGCTAACTTGGGATGCAATTATGGACAAAGCTTTCAGATGCAACTTTCAGCTATTTACTGCTATTAATGAATAAACATTCCAGTGAGATATGGATACAATCACAATATTTCTAGAATGAAATTAACTTGGCAGTGGGCCACAATTTTCCATGAATGGCCCTATCAACACACAGAATCTCATCTATTGTATTACTGTGCACACTCCATCAGTTTCAAAGGTGGCTTGCATGAATGTCTGCCCAAACCTCACCAAAATAAATAGTGGAAGCACAAGAAAGCACACTGAAAGCCACTAGTCCCTATTCTTTAAAAATATAACTCTATGCATACTTTTGTTAATTGCTCATATATTCACTTCCTTTTATTTGAAACTCAAGTTTGGAACCCCTAATCACTCATGTTTATTTCAGTTTACTTTCCTCCAGTCTTTTATACTTGACAAAGTAGATAATGATTTTAAGAAATTGATCTCAGTGTACATTAAACATTTGTTATTGGAATTCCAAGACAGATGACAGTATTTATTTCCATTTTTACTGTCAGTTTCATTCTTATCCACCTGCTCAAAAAGCTTTGACTTCTGCTTTAAAATGTATAGAAAATGCAAATATGCAATTGAAATGAATCACAAGAATATGGTAAGGAAACTGTGCTGTTCTCAGTAAGATTCCCCCCCCCCCCTATAAATTTAGAATTTTATCTTTGGTAATGTAGAAGCCAGTGCAAAAAACCCTTTCACCATCCCAGTTTACTGGTATTAATTGAACTATGTCAGAGCTTCCTAAAAGTATTGTTAAAGCTAGATGAAATCTGGATGAAATGGACCTCAGAAAATATATTTATTTAGTATCACATTCCACATTTCTAAAGTGACAGAATTTTAATATGTGCGTGTGATCATGTTACTCACATAACCATATTCACATAAATATTGGTTATGCATTACATTCTTGGTAGTATCCATGAAAATTATTTTCCCTGTAGATGGCAGCATAATTTTGCCATTATAGTAGACTGTATAAATATTCTAAATATCAGTATACAGACTAGTCACTTTGTAAATTATACCCTGATTTTTATTAGTTAACACAACTTTAATTACCTAACAATCACTTTCTTAAAACTTGAAGAAAGCAGCATTAAAATAAGACCTAGAGGATATGAGTTCAGTGCAGTGGTAAGAAGCTTAAAAATATAATTATACCCCTTCCCCTACTTCCAGTGTACCATGATTTTCTTTTAAAAGTAAAAGCCACTCAGTGCACATAGAGAAACAGGGAAGCTGCAAGACATTGCCAAGGAATCTCAATTGGCTTTTTAAGACTATGAATAAATATGCACCATTAAGCTGCCCAAACTTAGTGTGGTTTCAGACAAAGAGATCACCAAGAGATTCCTTTATTACAGAAAATGTGTTCCTTTAGCTTATATCAATAGTATTTCTTCTGGAATGATGACTGAAGCATTTAAAAAACAACAACAAACAAAACTGTCAAGTTGAATGTCACATTTAAAAAAAAAATCTCCAGCTCTTAAAAGCAAACACACACCCCAGTTATGACAGAACCAGTAGCTTATCTTACATATAGCATAAAAGGCATGGGATCCTTTCCCTTCTAGATGTCTGAAGTCCAAGGTTGAATGGCAGGACGAGTGGGCTCCATGCTTGTCAGTCACTCCAGCCGGCGAGTCTCTGTCCGTGGTGCTGAAAACCTGATTTGATCTGGGCAGCGCTCTTCAGAGGCAGAAGCAGCCAGGCTGAGCGGCTCTGTCCCTCGTGCTGCAATAGTGCGCTGAGCTATGAAGAAACTGCAACATTGTTATCACCTCCGCTTGACTGAGGGAAATTTCCCAGGGAACCTTAGGGATTTAAACGTGCAAAATTGGTGCGTGGTTTCCTTCTGCTCTTCCTCTCTGGCTTGCCGCTTTGCTAATGAGGTAGTTGATCCTCCCTCCCCTCCTCCTCCCCAAAACTATACCTCTACTGTGTGTTCATTCGAGTCTATACCCATCTACTCTCCTTAATTTCCAAATATTATCTAATGTGATGTGTAAAAGCTCCTTCTTTTCTAGTCCAGATTGATCCCATGCACCATTTTCTGGCAGGGCTGGGAAATGCACAGGATTGCAGGGAAATACTTGTGCTTGGAGCCACAGGAACATCAAAACAAAATAGTTGGTAGAAAATGATACTTTGCAATCCTTTTCCTACACTCATGTCTCTTCTCATAGCCAATGAATTTCAGGATTATCTTTCATAGTGATTTTCTTTTCTTTTTTTAAAAAAACTTTAACCACTGGAATTGTTTAGGCTGTGAAGAGAAACTAGTGATGATGAGGCACAGTCATCTCCAGTAGTTAATCAGAAAATAGCAATGGATCAGAAAACAGCAATTGTAATAGAGATCACTCTCCTCTGGTGTCCTAGCTAGAAGCCTCTCACAACTTCAGCCTTGACTCACATTGTGCTGTGCAGGTTCTGATGTGCAACCATCCATTTCTATCTGTCTAAAAGACAAATTCTATAAAGTGCTAGACACATTTTGCACTCTTCTAATTTTCCAGTGTCCCTCTTTTTCCAGGAAGGGGGGAGGGGGGAGAAAAACCCTGACTGCACATTCCTGATTCCTAATCTCCATTGTCTGCTCAGCCTATTAAATCACCTTACAAGTCCATTCCTCATTATAAGGAATTGATTTAGAGAAGGAATAACCAATATCCTATTTAAAGTGTTTTGCAGCCACACACCTAATCCAGCCAAGATTTAAGGGCTTCCTAGAGTTTATATGCAGAAGGTAAGCTCTTCTTTTTAACATTGACTACTTAGTATGCAGCAACGCTGAAGGGGAGGGAGATGGGAATCAGGGATTCTTTCAAGCAAAGCGGAGTCATAAAAGGATGACATGACTTTAGATTGCTGTTTTTCAAAATCCACCAAGATTTTTTCTCTTTCTTAATTTTAAATTTCCCAAAGATTACATTTAGCTAAAAAACATTTTTCAGTATCCGTGTTTCAATTTCTGACACAACATATTCAAGTTAAATCTACTTCTGTAAAGGCTTAGGGTTCCTCCAATCTTTTTTTCATAGTCCATTGTAATTTTTGGTTGGCAGATGGTATTTCTGCAACAGAATTTAGAATCAAGGACAATTAATCTGTGAGATCTCACCAATGTTATTAACTGGACAATACAACCATCAGTCATTGACTCTTGCTATGGTGCTGGGATTTGTTACTGTGCAAACTATTTTTTATGCATGCCATACTGACCCTTGACAGAACCTCTGTTCTTACCAAATATGAGATTTTTCAAACCATTAAAATTATTCAAACCTTCCTTCAGAATAGCTTGACAGTACAGAAAGTCACAGTCTTGGATCCAATGTAGCATTTCCACATACAGATTTCTGCCCTTGGAGCTCTCCCTTTGCAGCCCAAGATGCATCCTGAAATGCTGGTCCTGTGGGAAAGGGGACTTCTCCTCCCCCCCACCCCAAATCAGTGTTTTGTGAGTGCAGTCGAATGGGGAGTCAAGATAGTCATGCTCCATAGGCAGAAATCCTTCCATCCATGGAGAAGGTCTATTAGAGCCAACTCTAAGAATGTCTGCAGATCATGATGATCTAGCAAGAGCTGGCTAAAATGTATTGTATTATTTATATCTCAAAGTTACAGTATTTTTGCATAGTTTTTATGGAAATAAAAAAGACAGGCAGGCAGAAGACAGACAGACAGACAGGGCATGTGCTGAATTTCTTATTTGAGTCAACAAAGATGAAAGGGATCAGTATGAAACACAATGTGGGAATTTGTAATAATCCTGTCTCCATGAAGCTTGAATGGTCCTGAAAAATGCCCAGGCACCTTAGAGTATTTTCATATACAACCAGGACATTTTTGGAGCAGGAACTCATTTGCATATTAGGCCACACTCACCTGATGTAGCCAGTCCTCCTGGAGCTTACAGTAGGCCCTGTAAGAGGAGCCTTGTAAGCTCCTGGAGGATTGGCTACATCAGGGGAGTGTAGTCTAATATGCAAAGGAGTTCCTTCTTTAAAAAAAAAAAACCCTGTATACAGCCATTGATGGGGGGGAGTGGGGATGATGCCAGCCAATACTCCCTCTAAGCTGTGGAGTCTGATGAGCAAAAATTCTACTTTGTGAGCTAGTGGCATTAAAGTTGTGAGCTACTGCATAAATTAGTGTGCTTGGGGCCATCCTTCCTGAGCTAAGAAAAAAATGTGTGCACTTGAGGCTAAAAAAGTGAACTAGCTCACACTAAGGGTGTGTTCACACTACACTAAATAATGCAACTGAATTTTTGCTACTCTTTCACCATAAAATTCAGTTGCAGAATGCATTACTTAGTGTAGTGTGAATACACCCTAACTCATCTTAGAGTGACCACTGATGCCAACTACTGTGATAGCTGGTATGGGATCATAATGTGATGATTGGTCTGGTGCTTTCAGGCCCAGCGCTAAGGTTTCTGGCACCCCATGCCGCACCCTGCACCAGCACCCCCTTCTTTGTGTGTGTAGTTCAATTAAATCACCGTAACATCATCAGGCCTCACATGCTTCATGCGAACACTCAGACCGGCTTTTTTTCCCCCCAATGCAGAGGCCCTGCAGTGAGAGGCAAGGAGAAATAAGGCAACACGAGGTGGGGAGGAGGAGGGGGTGGACAGAGAGGGAGGCAACATTGCCTCCTACTCACCTCTCTCAGCGACAGCCTCTTACCGGCTCCCTCTGAAGAGGGAAAGGGATGGGCAATGAATGGGCTGAGCCTCGTTTGGGAGAGGTGGATGCCAGAGCCCCGGAGGCCACCTCCCTCCCTCCCAAGAGTGGCCAAAAGTTGCTCCTGCTGCCGCTCAGCAAGGGATGGCTGAGCCAGGTTCAGGTCACTGTGGCTAAGTGGCACCTGAAGCGGCTGCCTACTTTGCCAACTCCCATGCACCGGCCCTGGGTGCTCTGGACACATATATGCAATACTGGCTCTTGAAGCCAATATCTTCTTCCTATTCCAGGCCACCTAATTATTCCAAAAAGGCTTTTAACAATGAAGAAGCAAAGATGTAGAAAAAGCAGCGGAAGCATTTTAGATGGAGGGTAATTTATATGGTAATAAATGTTTTCACAAAATAGTCAAATGATAAAACAAAGTAGGAGTCCAGTAACACCTTTAAGACCAACAAGGTTCTATTCAGAACGTAAACTTTCATATGCACACATACTTCATCGGACAATGGAATGGGGTGCAGTGAACCGAGTTACATATAACTGATGGGCAGTGGTTTAGAAAGCAAAGTGGTACAAAGTTAAAATCCAATTTGAGAGAACATTGATATTGTTAGAACTAGGGATGGGCACAAACTGGGAAAATGGAACTATGTTTTGGTTCCTGGTTCGTGGGGCAATAAAAATAGCCACAGACCTTCCCATTTACCAAATTGGTTTGTTTTGTGAGGTTTGTGATGTGATAGGATGGTCCCCCTGTGGCCTAGAGATACGAAACTCACAGTGACTATCCTCTACCTGCCCTCCAAGTTTGGTAAGGGATGGATTTAGGGGGCCAAGTTACAGCCCCCCAAAGCAGGTGCCCCCAGGGAAGTGCTTTCGGGGGAAATCACAGCCATGTTTAGTAGTGTGTCCAATAAACCCCCTGCAAGCTAGAGGCATCAAATTCGCAGAGGGGTTCAGAAATGAGTTTGAGGGAGGGGGGTGTTCTGGCAAGGCAACCAACAGCTAAGTCCCTCTGCCCAGAATGAGCAAAGAGACGTGGCTCAGAGCCCTGAGTCCACTCCACCTCACACAATCCTAGCCAGCCAGAGCTAGCTGTCACAAAGCCCAATGGAAGGGTCTTCAGCTGAGGAAATAATGAAGCTAAACCCTTCTGCACAGCATAAGCAGGACACAGCCTTAGAGTCCTGACTAAGCACCAAACACCTGCACACCCACTGTTCACAGGAGGAATGAGATCCAGTTCCCTTCTCTCTCTGTCTCTGCCTCTAAATGATATGCAGTACACCTGCTGCTGATGGAAAACAATGGCTGAGTGTGAGCGGGGGATATATATCATTCTGCTCCCATACAGCAAAATGGGAGCTCTCTTACTAGTGGCCAGCACTGCCTATCAAGTTTTGGAGGGCCACTATTGGTGCTTCCAGGGCTGCAGAAGTCCATCCCTTCATTGTTTTGATGGTCATAATTGATTGGCATCAGCGTGTCTGCCACAGACATGACTGACATGTCCCGCCGTGAGATGCCCAAACCTCCAAAAACCATACGGAGGGTCATAGGAGGGTTGTTGAGGTGAGATTTCATGGACCGCAACTTGCCCAGATGGCCCGAGGGTATGGGCTGGGTTGCCATCAATATGCTGATGACACCCAGCTCTATCTGCTTATGGACGGCCGGCCCGCCTGCGCCCCAGAAAATCTGGACCGGGCGTTACAGGCAGTGGCTAGGTGGCTTAGGCTGAGTGGGCTGAAGCTGAACCCGGCGAAGACAGAGGTCCTTTGCTTGGGTCGCTGCGGCCCGGGAAGGGAACTCCCCCTGCCAGTCTTTGACGGCGCTCCACTAACAGCGTCGGGCAGGGTTAAGAGCCTGGGGGTGCTGTTGGAGCCTTCATTGACGATGGAGGCTCAGATAGCAGCCACTGCCAAGTCCGCTTTTTTTCATCTTAGGCGGGCGAGGCAGTTGGCCCCCTTCCTGGAACGTGACGACCTGGCAACAGTGATTCATGCTACGGTCACCTCGAGGCTGGACTACTGTAATGCCCTCTACATGGGGCTACCCTTGTGCCGGACCCGGAAACTGCAGTTAGTGCAGAACGCTGCTGCCCGGCTGTTATTAGGGCTCCCAAGATGGGAGCACATTCGGCCGGGGCTCCAGGGTCTGCACTGGCTGCCGGTAATATTCCGAGTCCGGTACAAGGTGTTGGTTATTACCTTTAAAGCCCTATATGGCCTAGGACCTGCCTACCTTAGGGACCGTCTCTCCCCACACGTTCCCCAGAGAGTACTACGCTCAGGTTCACAAAACCTGTTGGTAGTCCCCGGGCCAAAGGAGGCCCGTCTAAAATCCACCAGGGATCGGGCCTACTCAATAACGGCACCTTATTGGTGGAACCAGCTGCCGGAAGAGGTGCGGGCCCTGCGGGATCTAGGGCAATTTCGCAGGGCCTGTAAGACAGTCCTCTTCCGGCAGGCCTATGACATTAGCTGACAATGTAAAACATCTTGGATGGAACAAAATGTATCTATAGGCCACCGGTTTTATTCTATCTTGTTTTTTACTAATTTATGGTTTAATTGTATTTTTAAATGTTTTAAACTGAAGTTGTTTTAATTGTTATGTTGTAAACCGCCCTGAGACACTTGGGTGAGAAGGGCGGGGTATAAATCTTAATATAAATATAAATAAATAAATAAATAAATTGTGAACCATGGCCCAGGCAATTTTAATTGTGAATTTAGGGCCATGGGCAGGTTCATGCCCATTCCTAGTTACAGCAATGGACGCTTCCTCAAGCCCTTCTCCAGACTTCTTGTAAAGGTGAGGAAAACAGCTTCGCTAGTTAGTTTTTCTAAAGATTGGTGTAAGAAGTGTCATAGTATATGAATTTTAACTCTGTGAAGCAGATCGTGTCTGTTTATGGTAGGTGTTTCTGGACTAGTGTGTTGGCTTCTGTGCCTGTTTGTTGGCCTTTTAGGGCAACTGCTTGGATAATGTGTAAAACAGGATGCTGGACTAGGAAGACCACTGGTCTGATCCAGCAAGAGTTGGTTCCAAGTTTTGGAGGGCCTTGAGCAGAGAGTGGTTTTTTTCCTTCTCTGCCCTTGACTATTCCCCCAACTTGCAGTTCCCTGACCTTTCCTCCCCCGCTTCCTACCCATTCACCCCCCCCCACCCACGTTCATTTGCCAGCCCTCCCAGGGCTCATAATCCATCCCCCAACCATACTGAGAAAGTGAAATCACTGCTGCTGGAAGCATTGCTGCCATTCACCTCCTGCACATCCTTCCCCCAGCAGTGCAAGACATTGTGTGCAGATAAGACTGTGGTAGAAGGGGTAACAACAAGCAGATGGGCAGTAGTGGAAGGGAACAGCTGGAGAGAGTTTGCAGTGGGCCCCTCCTGGGTTTTGGAGCCTGCCTCATCTCAGAGTATGCTAATACAGTTACTTTCTCTTTTCTCTTCCTCAACACCATTTTTTGGCAGTCAGAACCTTAGGGCAGAGAGTGTGCAGGGCATAGACTGAAAAGTGTGTCCTGAGCATTCAGTATCCCAAGCTTCTTCTGCCACTGCTACAAATCAACACATGAGGTAAGGCAGAAGGAAAGCACTGCAGTCCTAGACACTCCATCAAATGAGTGCTGTGGCTTGGAAATGGAGGTGGGGGAAGACAGTGAAAAAGCAGTACCTGAGAAGAAAGGCCTTCTTCTTCCCCAGACCTCTGGTTGCCACCTCCCTCTTTGCAGTCTCTGTTATTAATTACCCCCACTGGCTCTGGACTCCAACATGGAAGCATCCAAGGAGGAGTCTGAGGAACCAGAAACATGGCCAGGGGGAGAGCAGGAAACTTCAGGGAGAGCAGGAAACTTCAGGGAGAGCCCTGTAGGGAAGATGCCCTTGGCCCATATCCTCCAGAATTTGCCTGAGGAGCCCAGGTGGAGATCCTCCACCAGAGCTCTCCTCTGTCCCCAAGGTTCCCCTGTCCCCAACTAAGCTCCAGTCCAAGACCTTGTTCACATGTCCATCAAGCTTTGCCTTCACAGAGCTGTATCAGCAGGCACATGCCAAGATAAGACTCAGTGAAGCTATATAAGCCTTAGGTTGGGAGGAAAAACTCCTATCTCTGACACTTTTTTTGTTTTCTGCAAACCTGGGGAAATCCTGTGTTTACTGGAAAATCCCCCTTTTCTGTACATGGCCTCCTTGTGCAGATTTTTAATCTCAATTTTGTGGCTATGTTCAGTATTAGATACAATAATTATATGGTTGCATAATTATTAAGATCATCCAATTTGGTAAGGTGTGGTTTTAGAATGATATAGTAATTAAATGTGGGAAACAGTAATTAAAAGTGGGAAATATAAGCTGGGAAATCTTTGCCACAAACACAGTTGCCTTAGACAAACTGCTATTAACTCAGCCTTCTATTTGCTGAATGGGATAATAACATGATTCTTGCAGGACTGTTACAAAGATTATTGAGATGGTTTGTGTTATTCAGTTAACACATTTGCAATGTTCTTTAAAGTTTTAATTATTGTTGCTTGAATGCAGCATTGCCTTCTCTGATGTGACAACCGCATCCTCCCATGGCATGTGTATGAAGCATATTATTGCAAATTTATGATGACCAAATATAGAACCTCAGACAAGTTTTGAGTGGTACTAATGGTACCTAATGTGAATTTTCACTAACAACATTGCCCATCATGAAACCACCTTATATTGCAAATATATTGAGGTGAAAGTTGTTTGTTAAGATTTGGCTTGTATCTTATGTTGTGCTTTCAGTCAGAGCACATAGTTTTATTTCAGTATTTTTAAGAGCTCAGGCCTGTTTGCTTTTATCTTTCTTGGAGTGGGGAAGGCTGCCTATACAAAGTTTCCCTTCTTCCAAAAACATCCAGTTAGTATTGCCAATGGCCATAGTGTATTTACACCAAATTAGCAGGTCTGCAATGATGTCATAATGTTAAACATTGTCATTTGTGATGCACTGAGCTCATGTTCCAGTGAGCTAGCATAACCCCATGTAAAACATTATTAGATGGTGCACATTACCTTAAAACTGGACTGTTAATACATCTATAGCAACGTCCTGTAACGTAAGCACTCCTTAAAGCAGGGGTGTCAAATGTCTGGCCTGCAGGCCAAACCAGTCTGCCCAGGGCTTCAATCAGGCCCACTGGGCTCTCCTCTGCCCCCTCCTGTCCTCATGCTTTGAAGCTTGGAGGCTGCTGAAGTTCCCAGCTCCTTCTTCCTTCTCTTTGCAGAGGCTAAAGCAGAAAGCAAAGCTGCAAAGAAAATGGAGAATAGATTTTCATTCAGCCCTCTGGGCACAGCAGATCTGAATGGAAAATCCACTCCATGTTTTCCTTGCAATTTTGTCTATGTGTTTCAATGAAGTGGAGCTCAGTTTAACTTCCCAATGTTCCTATGGACAGCTGAAGTTTCCTGGAGTTGTGTCCTTGCAAATCAAGCATTGATACTTTGATCCAGCTTTGTCTTTGCTCAGTGGACATAGTGAGTACTCTAACTTGGGAACCCGCAGCCAAAGGGGGATATTACACTGGAGAACCACTGCTAAATCTGAGTAGACCCTCAGGGGGTGGGGGGGGGGGGGAGAAGTGTGCAATGCCCTCCCATTTCATATTTTCCCAGGCTGAGAGCATTTTATTTTTTTTTAGTTTCTGCTGTGATCCTTGTGCTTTTTCTTGATGTTTTATTTTTAAAATAGCATTGCAAAATCTCACTATTCCAGCACCTTTCCACTTTAAACAAAATATTGCAAGAGTTTTAAGCATGTTTGTATTTTAAGTTAAAAAATGATATCTTTAATTGTATTGGCCTGTGTCCTCTATAACAGGGGTGGCCAATGGTAGCTCTCCAGATGTTTATGGCCTACAACTCCCATCAGCCCCAGCCAGCAGGGCCATTGCCTGGGGCTGATGAAAGTTGTAGGCAAAAAACATCTGGAGAGCTACTGTTGGCAAAAACATCTGGAGAGCTACCCCTGCTCTGTAAAGTCTATATCTCTGCTATCTGGCATTACATTTTAGGAAACACATGGATCAGTCCTACAAAGCCCATTTATGTCAGATCCAGCCCTCCTAATAAATGAGTTTCACACCCCTGCCTTAAAATAATTGATAAACATACTCCTCCCCCTTGTTAGAATTCCACTCAAACACAAAGATTACAATTAGTGATGATTTTATTTTCATAAATAACATATTTGAAAATCAAACTTACCTTTCACATAGTTACTCATTTTTATTATTGTTAAGTACCCCATGTTATCACATTGATGAATGGTTTGCAGTTTTAACTTAGCAGTGTTTCAAGTGGTTCTGTGTATGCCTTGTTGGCAACTTTCAGCATGGTAGCAGCAGAATACTTACTGCTAGCACATACTATATAGTAGCTTGCTTGGATTACACATGCCTCAGATAATTTCAAATCAGCTACAATTCAAGCATAAGTGATGCTTTTGCACTTGTGCAGTTGGCGGTGCTCATCAAAGTGGCACATGCTCGTAGTTTACTAGGATCAAGCTACAGTTCACAGATGGCAATGCAAGAATGTTAAAAAAAAAGTTTCCAATTCAGTAAGAAGCAATCAACAACCACAATCACTCTCAGCTTTGGGAGACAAGCAAGGAAAACAGAAAAGGTTAGGATACAGCGAAGATGCCTTAAGCAAAGAAGAAGAGAGGGGTACAATTTTTTAAATAAATTAATTTAAATAAGACAAGCCACACAGTTTCTCCTACCCTAGGGATGTAGGCAGCACATTTTCCCTTATAACTACATAACAGATGAACTAGAGGTGCACATTACTTTTTTAAAAACTAGGACTTCAGCAACCATGGCAGTGAGTTGTTAGAATGTTAGTTTACAAGAGTACAAAAGCAATCACTGATTTTTTTAAAAAAACAACTCCAAAAGCCTTCCAATGGCAAAGCAGGTCAATCATGGATAGATGGTGGCTTGATGTGTGGGTGCAGCCATAGTCAAATAAATGAGAGCCAGTTTGGTGTAGTGGTTAAGTGTGTGGACTCTTATCTGGGAGAAATGGGAGAACCGGGTATGATACCCCACTCCTCCACTTGCACCTGGTGGAATGGCCTTGGGTTGGCCATAGCTATCACAAAGGTTGTCCTTGAAAGGGCAACTGCTGTGAGAGCCCTCTCAGCCCCACCCACCTCACGGGGTGACTGTTGTGGGGGGAGAAGATAAAGGAGATTGTAAGCTGCTCTGAGTCTCTGATTCAGAGAGAAGGATGGGGTATAAATCTGCAATTCTTTTTTTAAAAAAAGTGCTTGTCTAAGTAGCTTTAGGCTAAAGTCTACCAATTTGCATGGATTGGCAACACCTTGCACATGCACAATTTTGCAAAAACATGATGCAAACCTTACAGCAGACTTTCCTTAGCTACCAAGATTAGACCACATGATCAGCTCAATTTCACTGAAATACGGTAAGCTGAATTGTTGAATATATTTAACATCATTTTTGTGACATCTATAGCCCCAGAATAATTATAGCTTGTTTTAATAGATAATTTTAATGCCCTGTACTATGCCTCATTTATTGCTGACATTTATTATGCTTTTATTGCTTTGCAAGCCACCTTAAAAAGGCATATCAATTTCCCAAACAAGCAAACAAATGAGACAAATTAAGGAAGTGCTTTTTCATACATTAATTATTATTGGGAGAAGGTAGATTGAACAATAGTAGATAGGAAAGGGGGTCACAGAAACAGGAAATCTATTCAAGAATACACATGCACAGCACAATTTGAGTTCTGGAGAAAAAACTAACTAGTGTTTTTGAGAGTATTATTTGAAATTGTCCATCAAATTGCAGTTTGTGTACTAGAATGTTTGCACATCACCATTGGCAATAAAGTAAGTCAGCTACATGTGTGCAAGCAAGGTTTCCACACTGCCACACATTGAAGAACCTATGAAAACTTTTGTTTGCTTTAGCCAGAAATGTGGTCTGCAATGTTCACACAGGCTGTATGATGGCCAGTAGGGGTCTTCCTAAACCACGTCTGAGTCACAAATAGACATCTTGGGTTGATTCAGCTTCCAGAAGACTATTTGAAGAAGGAGCTTACTTACGAAGGTCTGAAGAACATAAGAATTCCTTTCTGGGGTCCCAGAGGGTAAGAAAACAACTTTTACTATCAAATTAACGAGGCAACGCCCAGGTTAATTACTCAGTGGTCGCGCGTAACTCCTGAAAAAAATGGCTAAGATGATTAAAGAGTTATCTGAGCAAATTACTGCTTTCCAGGCTTTAATAATGTCGTCCCAGGACCAGATAAGAACTGAAATTAAATCAGTCAGAGATGCTGTCTCAGAGTTGACTGCAGAGCTCAAGGACACATGGAACATTGCAATTTCGGCTAATGAACTTGCCTTATCTAACAAACAGAAAATACTCCAGCTGAAATCGCAGCTTACAGAGCTCTCTGACCGTAACAGAAGAGCGAATTTGATCCTGGGTGGAATTTCAGAGGAAATAAATAATAAACTCCTGGAAGGAACT
Source organism: Heteronotia binoei (assembly GCF_032191835.1). Lineage (NCBI taxonomy): Eukaryota > Metazoa > Chordata > Lepidosauria > Squamata > Gekkonidae > Heteronotia > Heteronotia binoei. Next base: position 132,204,188 of record NC_083227.1, on the reverse strand, counting down.
CTTATAGACTGGATGGGTGAGCAAGGAGTTACTCTGCAATCTCAGGATATTGAGAGAGCTCATAGACTGCAAAGGAGACAAGATGGGGGTGCCCCAAGGGAAGTCATAATTAAAGTTTCAAGGGAAAAGACTCAGCAGACAGTTTTCAAGACTTTGAAAAAAAGGAAAGTCCTTTCTTTTAGAGGAAGGAAAGTTTGGGTGAGAGAAGACTTCTGCCAGGAAACCATCAGAAAGAGAAGGCTAATGAGACCCTTTGGGCAAAAACTATATGACAATAAGATTAAATTCTCTTGGGGGTACTCCTCCTCTATAATTATTTTTAAAGACGAAAAAAGGCTGGTGGCCCGCAACCCTAAGGAAGCAAGAGATCTCCTCACTCGCCTGGGCATTGCCACAGACGACCTGAGGGACCCGAGAGAGGAAGAAGAAGAAACAGTGGAGCTCGATGTGGACCCAGGAGAAGGAAGTTCAAGTAGACAAGAGAAAAGGCCAAGAACGGTCTACTAAAGGGAAGTATAAAACAGTTTGAGCTAAATTTAGCTAGAAGTTAGAAGGGGAGGGCGGGGTGTGTACCCCCTGGAAGGTGGAAGACAGGATGATGGTCTCATCCAGAAAGTTGTCTGTGCCACAGGGGAAGGGAATGGGGGGTGGGTTTTCAGTTAGAAGTATAGTAAAATACCCTCAGCCATTAGGGCCCAAGTTTGTTACAAATAAAGAGAATAGATAGATCTTTAAGAATCCTTTCACTGAATGTGAATGGTCTAACATCAAATCTTAAGAGATTCAGGGTAATTAAAATGGCTAAAGAACAAAGAATAGATCTGTTGTGCCTACAGGAAACTCACAAAAAAATGATAGAAAACCATTGATAAAAGATTTGAGGTGGCAGGTTTTAGCAGAAGCAAGAGGGTCTTCCAAAGCTAGAGGCGTGGCTACATTGATTCGTAAGGATATTAAGGTGGAGAACAGGCAAAAATTAGTAGATAAGGAAGGTAGATACCTGTTAGTTAAGTTTAAGCTGGAAGCCATAAAAATCACTATAGTAAATGTTTTCTCTCTCTCTCTCTCGGCTTGGCTTCGCGAACGAAGATTTAAGAAGGGTGCAATAGCCCACGTTTGCTGCATGCTCGCTGGTGGCTGACAAGACCAATGTGGGACAGGCAGGTCCGGCCACAGCGGCTGCAGGGAAAAGTCTGATTTGGGGTTGGTGCTGTAGCAGTGCGATTCTTCCTCAATCTCCTTTTGTCCTCAAGACCAGCTATGCGTGCGTTCTCAAAGGAAGAGACAGCCTGGTGGATGGTGTGCCTCCATGCTTTGCGATCTGAGGCTAGGTCAGACCACTGGTGATGGTTGATGTGACAGGTGCTAAGGGATTTCTTCAAGGAGTCCTTGTACCTCTTCTTTGGTGCCCCTCTATTTCGATGGCCGGTGATCTACACAACCTCGTACGGAAGACCCCTACAGAGGACAAGGTGATCATCCTTGGCGACTTCAATGCCAGAGTAGGTAAAGACTCGGAAGTAAATGTTTATGCACCAAATAAAAGACAAAGGAAATTCTTAAACTTGGTTTTTAAGAAGATACAACAGTTTTCAGAGGGCGAACTAATTGTAGTGGATTTAAATACGGACATAACCAAGAACAATAGTATTAAGCTAAGAGATTGGGGCTTGAAGGACGCTCATGAGTTTACCAACACGAGACCCAGCCCGACACATATTTCTTGTAGACATAAAACAGCATCCCGCTTAGATTATATAATTTTGGAAAAAAATAATAATATGGTGGTTAAAGAGATCAAGACCCATCCAATTTTGATTTCTGACCATGTCCCTCTAAGTATTGAATTAGAACTAAATCTTCCCTCGGCAAATAGACCTTGGAGGTATAATAACCTGGTAATGGCAAAAGAAGAGGATAGGGAATACTTAATGACACAGCTAAAATTATATTTTAAGGAAAATAGAGGATCTGTGTCAACTAATATATTATGGGATGCCGCTAAAGCGGTAATAAGGGGCCATTTGGTTAGGAAGGAAAAAGACATAAAAAGAGAATGGTATAAAAAAAGGCAAACAAAACTTAATGAATTGGAGGTGTTACAAAAAGAAATAATGGGAAAGGGTAATCCTAGTTTACAGATTAGAATTAAGAAGATTCAAAAACAGTTGGAGGCCCTAGATATGGCAACAATGTGGAAAAAGGAAATAATGGTTAGGAACGACTTCCAGAGGAATAGCATTAATACAGCAAAAAGGTTAGCTAATTATTTGAAAGTTAAAAAGGCAAAACAATCAATTAGAAATATTAAAATTAATAATAATACAACTCAAAACTCTAAGGAAATCACTAAGGCATTTGAAGACTTCTATAAAAAATTATATATGAAAAAGAATATAACGGAGGTGTGGGACGCACCTAAGCTAATCATAGAGGAGGAAGCAAAAGCCTCACTGGGTGCTGAGATTACACTCCAAGAGATAAAGGAAGTAATAAAAGCGCTCAAAAAAGGTAAATCACCAGGGCTGGATGGCTTTACTTCTGACTTTTATAAAGAAATGGTAGAAATTATAGCACCGGAATTGCAGGTAGTTTTTAACGAAGTCTTGGAAGGAAAGAAAGCCCCGGACTCATGGAAGGAAACAGAAATAATTTTGATATTAAAGCCCCAGAAAGATCCGGAAGAAGTAGGTTCGTATAGGCCCATTAGTTTACTAAATCAAGATTATAAGATCTTTGCTAAGGTTTTAGCAAATAGACTTAAGAGAGTTATCCCGTTAATCATAAAAGGGGACCAATATGGTTTTATTGAGGGTAGATCTATTGCCCATCCTATTAGAAATATCTTAAATGTATTGCACCATGGCCAAAAAGAAAAAAAAAATAGCTCTGTTAAAGTTGGATGTTTATAAAACCTTTGATACTCTCTCACATGAATTCTTGTGGCAAATATTAAAGAAGATAGGTTTAGAGGAACGGTTCTTACACGCTATACAGGAAATATTCAATGGAGGTAAGGCCAAAGTTAGAGTCAACACAGACCACTCACAAGCGTTTCCAATTCAAGGGGGGGTAAGACAAGGCTGTCCATTATCCCCGCTCATATTTATAATAGCTATAGAGCAATTAGCAGAGCGAATTAGGAATGCGGGGAGAATAGAGGGGTATAAGTCAGGTAATGAAGAAATGAAAATTAATTTATTTGCGGATGATATCATAGTAATTATGTCTAACCCAAAAGACGGAGTTAAAGAGATTAAGATAATTTTAAATGATTTTGAAAAATGTTCAGGGCTCGGAGTGAATATGGCAAAATCAGAAATTCTATACCTTAATGTTAATAGAGAGGAAAAACAGAAAATAAATAGGATTACGAATATAGGAATGGGAGCCAAGAGACTTAAATATCTAGGGATAGTCCTGCAAAAAAATATGGACAAAATGATGAAGGAGAACTATGGAAAAATATGGAAGAAAATAGAGAGAGATATGAATAAATGGAATCATAAAATACTAGGGATATCAACTAGAATAAGATCTCTTAAAATGTTCTTGATACCAAAGTTAATGTATTTATTCCAAACGTTGCCTTTAGGTTTGAGGAAAAATCAAATTGAACAATGGAATAAAGCAATCAGTGTGGATTTTTAATAATAAAAACTGTAGGTTTCATAAGAGAACTCTATACAATCTTAAATCAGAATTAGGCTGGGGAATCCCAGATTTAAGTAAATATTATGAGGCCTTCCAACTAAGAGCGTTACTGGATCTGAGTGAGGATAAGGTACAGAAGTGGATTAATTTCAAGAATGTAGTCAACAGTGGTATTGGAAGATTTGGAATTTTTTCCACAGTGTCGACAAAAGATCTAAAATTAGCTATAGGGCCCAGAAGAGCAGCATTAGAAACCTGGATGAAATGGTACCCACAGTGGCTAGGAAAGGTTTCAAGGTGGAGCCCCCTAGAAGCTATTGTTAAGGAGGTGCATGCTATAAAATGGTGGGAAAGGCTTAAAAACAAAGGCTATTTTAGAGTGGACGATATGTTTAGGGGTGGTAAACTAAAACCCTTAAAGGAAATTACAGAAGATTTAGGTAATCGATACTGGTTAAACATAGCAGGCTTGCATAAGAGAGTTAAGAAGATTAGTGAAAAGGGAGAGCTTTGGTTAGACGCTCCAATGGAAGAGATATATAAAGTAATGGCCAAACAAAGGAAGGGTCTAGTGGGGTTACTATACAGGAAAATGATTTCAATTAAAGATAAAATAATAGTACATTTACAAAAGATTTGGAGTTATGAAGGTCAGTTAACAGAGAGGTTGGCTGGGAAAATCTTGGAAGGACTAGAAAGGATTAAAGTAATCAAATTTAAAGAACTGGAATATAAATTTTTCACAAAATGGTACAAAACTCCCGCACAAATAGCCAATATATTCCCAGGAATGAGTTCTAAGTGCTGGCATTGCAAACAATCTAAGGGTTGGTTTGCACATATGTGGTGGGAGTGTGAAGAGGTTAAACCCTTTTGGGGGAAAATTATTCAATTTATTAGAAAAGTTTGCAATGTACCATTAACCATTGGCTTTAATATGATGTTGTTAAGCACAATAGGAAGTCCGGCACTAAGTAGACCCACTCAAAACCTTGTCAAGGCAATGATACTAGCGGGGAAGGCGGTTATCGCTTTGGGGTGGAAAGATAAAAGTAAATGGTCATTAGAAATCTGGCACAGCTATTTGTTTGATTACATACAGTCTGACATCGTGGCAACAATCAACAAGGATTCCACATGGGAAGATAAAGTCAAGGAAATCGAGACCAGATGGAACCCTTATTTAGAGTGGATCTCAGGAGAAACAAGGAAGGACATTCAGTGGAAGATCAAGACTTTGTGCCCTTGGCTGAGGGGAAAAGACTAAGAGAAGATGGGGAGGGTTGGGGGGGGGAGGGTTATTTGTAATTCCAACATTCATATGCTGTAATGGCCAATTGTATAAGAGTCAATAAAACATAAAATAAAGACTAAACAGCTGATACTGATGAGCAATAGGCAGTAAATAAGGTAAAAAGAGGGGTCAGAGTTCAACTCCCCACTCTCGGACTTAGGATTCTTGCTCCTCCTAATTCCTGATGCAGCAACTGTCTGTAGCAATGGAAACATATTTCACATGTGCTCATAACCATTGGACTTCTAAATTAGTATTCTACATGTTCCTAGAATGTGAACTTCTTCAATAATTGTGCCTGTTTCAAATCAAGCATTACTATCTGTAATGTACTGGGTTCCGAGACGATCAGCAGTCAACATTCTTTATTAGCGAGTACATCACAAAGACAACATGGCGGGGCCAGGTTCCCACTTATATGTATTACCTGTAACAACCCACTTCCCAGTCAGGTCCAAGCCTGACCATTTAAACTTCCTGCCACAGATCTTCACAGGTTGTTAGCATCTGTCACTTACAGTCAGATGACCCGTGGTTTTCCCGTAGCCACACTGTGTTGTAAATTCAGGGACCGAAATGCAATACACAACACTATCTAAGTCCCAGAGTATTCAGTGAGTATTCAACACTTACAGAAATCTCCATTTTCAGTCACTATTAGGCCTGTTTTTCCACTTACAGATCACACTTGATTTCAATCAGTGAGCTGTGAAATCCAATAAGAAGGTGTCAAGAGATAAAGTTTAGAAAGAGAGCTGTGATATGAGGACTCAAGAGGCTTCTTAGTGATTATGCTGTCATTGTATACTTCCTGCTAAGGTTAGTTGAGTCAGTCTTGAGTTTATAAAGACATCTGCAAAAATTTGGTTTGATGCAGACAGACCAATTCATACGGTAAGTTCAGATTTGTTGTATGTTCTTTTTCTCTTCTTTCTTAAAAAAAATTGATTGGTTGATCACTCCTATTAGTATTTCTGATTGCTATTGAATTGTTTTTATATAAAAGCCTCCTTGGGAGCCTTTGTATAAGATGTGGGAATTTACATTTTTTAAAATGTTTTTCTTCCAGTGCTTTTTAATTCTTTTTTTAGGGAACAGTTTGGCTCTTATGGTTATAAGAATGGCCTGATACTAGAAAAAAAAATTGCTGACATTGGAGTTATTCAGTCAGAGTTGTTTTTAATCATTTAATAGCTTTAAGGTTGTTTTTTTTTTTTTATTAAAATGACTTTCACTGAGCTAGATGTGCTATAAGCTCATTGTGGAAGCTCATGGACCCTGCTGCGGTGAGCTCAAGCCTTTAATGGGGAAGGAAGAGAAAAATTCTTGTCGCTCCTAATCACACAAAGTGCTTGAGAAACAAAATGCTCCTCTCTGCAGCCACATGCTGATGCTGGAGCATTTGTCATTTGCAAATTGCTCCTACTTGGCAAATCAAAAGTGGGTCAAGAGTGGCTTCTTCCCAGAGTCAACATTATTGTTTTGATTAGAGAACTCAGATGTAGACCAATGGACCAAAGGATAACTATCCTTTTTTTGCCCCTCAGCATGTCCACCTCTTGGTTTTGTTGATGCTTCCCTTTCCATTTTTATTGCCTCAACCATCACAAGTGCCTGCTTAGCAATGCTGCAGAAGTTCCGCTCTGGAACAACTCAGCCTAATGGGACTGTTATTCTAGTGCAGTCAGGAGGGCACTAATTCTTTGCCAAAAGCCTTATGTGCAAGGCTTAATATCAGTCATGCTTAATATAAATCAAAATATATTCAAGGTACAACAGTTATATAATACTGATAAAATACTAAACATATACTTTTCGTTTATGGTTTTTCTCCACAGGCTTCATTTCATGATTGGTGGCTGTTATGTGACCTGTAGTCCCAAAAGAAAAGGGGATGTGAGGTCAGGCTCAGGTTAGATTTGGAGAGGCCATGATTCCACAACAGTCACCTCAGTGCACTAACATAGATGGAAGGAATGAGGAAGGAAAGCAAAACCAAGCCTGATATCATTGGCAACAATGTCAGTCTTTCATGGCCCATTGTTGGGTTGAGACAGCCAAGGCTCAGACTGGTCTATGGTTTGCCTTCCACTAAATTAGTCTGTTAGGGAAATTCATTTCTTGTTTTGGACCTGAATGCCTGTACAAAGTTCCCAGATTTGGGAGTACATTGCCCATCTGCAGGTGGAGACCAGAGAGCTCCTGTAATTAGAACTTATCTCCACACTACAGAGATCAGTTCTTCTGAAGAAAATGGCTGCTTTGCAGGGTAGACTTTATGATATTATAACCTGTTGAAGTCCCTCCCCTCTTCCTTCTTCAGGCTCCACCCAGGAAATCCCCATGAATCTTCCAATCAACAACTGGCAAATTAGTCCTGTGGCCCATGCTGTTCTTTCGTCTAGAATTCTCTTTCCTGTGGTATGCAACTATTTCCTCACTAGTCTCCTGTGCTGATAAATGCAGCTGAGACATGGAAATAAAACAAGCAAAGCCTTTCATAGTAGAGTAATGGGAAATGCTACATCAGGGGCATGTGGCCTAATATGCAAATGAGTTCTTGCTACAAAAAAAGCCCTGCTAATCATATTTCTAGGTGGTCATATTTCAAGTAGTGATAGAAGAAGGGTATCATCATCATCACCATCACATTTTATTTGTATCCCGCCCTCCCCGCCAAAGCAGGCTCAGGGCGGCTAATAGCAAGAATTCAATACATACATTGTACAATATAACATTTTAACTACAATTAATTAAAATCTATTAAAATTCTAAAACCAATAAAATTAATATTTTTGTGCTATTACCCAGATGGCAAGTTTTACTTAGCAGTTTTAGCCAGTGAAGGCCATTCGAAACAGGATGGTCTTGCAGGCCCTGCGGAACTGTTCAAAGTCCCGCAGGGCCCGCATTTCTTCTGGAAGCTGATTCCATAGTTGTGGAGCCATAACAGAGAAAGCCCGAGTGTGGGTACTCTGGAGTTTTGCCTCTTTTGGCCCGGGGATAGTCAGCAGGTTCTTCCCTGCTGACCTCAGTGCTCTCTGGGGTTCGTGCGGGGAGAGACGGTCCCTAAGGTAGGCAGGTCCTTGGCCATATAGGGCTTTAAAGGTAATGACCAGCACTTTGTAATGAATCTGGTATGTAACTGGCAGCCAGTGCAGTTCACGCAGCCCCGGCTGTATGTGCTCCCACTTTGGGAGCCCCAGCAACAGTCTAGCAGCCGCGTTCTGCACTAGCTGCAGCTTCCGGGTTCGGCACAGAGGCAGCCCCATGTAGAGGGCATTACAGTAATCTAATCTCGAGGTGACTGTTGCATGGATCACTGTTGCCAGGTCCCGATGCTCTAGGAAGGGAGCCAACTGCCTCGCCCGCCTCAGGTGAAAAAAGGCTGATTTGGCAGAACCTAACTTGGTAGAACCTAACTCTGTGTTTTCAAATCTTTTCAAACACCATGCACACCTACAGGAAGTAGTATACTGAAAACTCACATTTTATAAGCTAGGAACAAAATCTGTCAATTAATGTTCCAAACAACAAATTGCATATTTTATTGAGTTATATTGCATGCTACAGGTAGTGTGTTTTGTCTAATTACACACATTGGCTGTAAGGCTTTTGCGATCTATTTCACAGATAAGGTCCTGACTCTCTGCCAAGATCTTTCAGCCACAGTTGATACCGTATGGGAACTGGAAGCCTGTTGTCTGTCTTCTGGCCCTACGTTGGACCACTTCAATCGACTTTTGTGGACAGGATCTTGACTGTAGTGAAGCCTACCACTTGTCCTCTGGACCCATGCCCACCTTGGCTTGTTAAAGCAGGTGGTGAAGGTGTCTGGGGCCCTCTGGCTGATATTGTCAACCTGTCCCTGTCATCAAGGACATTCCAAGCTAGGCTCAAAGATGCAGTGGTTCTTCTGCTTTTAAAGAAGCCATCTTTGAACCCAACAGTCCTAGCCAATTACCACCCCCCCCCCCTCAGTTTCGAATTTACCATTTTGGGGTAAGGTAATTGAGAAAGCGGTGGTGGAGCAGTTTCAAGCTTTCTTGGAGGATATTTCTACCCTCAATCCTTCCCAGTCCAGCTTCTGCCCTGGTCATGGGATGGAAACTGTTTTGGTTGCCCTCACAGATGGCCTCCGAAGGCCATCTGGATCAAGATGGGTCAGTGCCGCTGTTGCTTTTAGATCTCTCGGCAGTGTTTGACCTGGTCCATTATGACCTAATGACCCATTGCCTGGCTGACATTGGAGTTCAGAGGGTTGTCTTACAGTAGTTCTCCTCCTTTCTTTGTGATCAGGGACAAAGGGTGGCACTTAGCGAGCAGACCTCCCTATGGCATCCACTCAAATGTGGTGTGCTACAGGGAGCTATTCTCCCACCAATGATGTTTAACATCTATATGCGCCCCTTGCCCAGATTGCTTGAGGTTTTGGGCTGGGTTGTTACCAGTATGTGGATGACACCCAGCTCCATCTGTTGATGGACGGCCATTCAGACTTCACCCCAGACCATTTGACCAAGGTGTTAGAAGCTGTGGCTGCATGGTTACAACTAAGCTGGCTGAAGCTTAATCAAACTAAGATGGAGGTCCTGTACCTGAGCCAGGGGGGATTAAAATCGGGCATCCAACTCCTCACCCTGGATGGTGCACCCCTTGTGCCATCTCAAAAGGTAAAGAGTCTGGGAATGATACTGGATATCTCCCTTTCCATGGAGGCCCAGGTCACAGCAGTTGTGCAATCTGTCTTTTGCTATCTTCAGCAGGTCAAACAAAAACTACAGTGCTCCATGCAATGGTCATTTCCAGATTGGATTACTGTAACCCACTCTATTTAATTTAGGCGAGCTCAGGGTGGATTACAATATTAAAACATTGCAGTAACAATAAATAAAATATCCAATTAAACACAACAAATTTAAAATATCTCATAAACATATACATAAAATAGAGGGCCACAACTCCAGCAACAACACAGTTAGAAGCCACCATCCAGCAGTTGGTATGACTTCAGCTGGTTAACACCACTTAGTACAGCTTCAGGTCATTGACACCACTCAGACCCTTGACCAACTCAAGCACAAGAATAGTAAAGTGCTGGGGGAAGATTTCAGAGGACACCCAATAAATTAAAGCCTGGTGGAAGAGCTCGGTCTTACAGGCCCTGCAAAATTTAGGTAAGTCCCACAAGGCCCAGATCTCCAATGGGAGCTCATTCCACTAGGTAGGGGCCCAGATTGAAAAGGCCATGGCCCTTGTTGAGGCCAACCAAGCGTCCTTAGAATCAGGGATCACAAGAAGATGTTGTGTAGATGATCTCAAAGCCACAAGAGGGCTCATATGGGAGGCGGTCCTGAAGATATGCAGGCCCCAGGCCATATAGGGCCTTAAAGGTAAGGACCAATACCTTGAAACAGATCCAGTACTTGATAGGTAGCCAATGCAGTTTGTGCAGCACCGGCTGCATTCACGCCCGTATAAGCCTCAATGCTAATAACTGGGCTGCTGTGTTCTGCACCTGCTGGAGTTTTCGGAGCAGAGTCAAGGGTAGCCCCATGTAGAGAGAGTTACAATAGTCTACTCTGGAGGTGACCATTGCATGAATCACTGTGGCTAAATCATGGGGGGCCAGATAGGGGGCCAGCTGCCCGGCTCTCCTCAGGTGGAAAAAGGCGATCCTTGCAGTGGTGGCAACCTGGTCTTCTATAGATAAGGTGGCATCCAGGATTACCCCCAAGCTTTTCACCTTTGTTGATGGCGTTAATGGAGTACCTCCCTGCCCACTTCCACTCCCTTACCCCACCCCCCCACCCCGATCCAGACACTGGATTTCTGTCTTAGATGGATTTAACTTCAGCCAGCTCTGATGCAACCAACCAGCCATGGCCTTCAATGCCTCACCCAATTGATCTGGGGCAGAGTCCGGGCGGCCATCCATAAGCTGATAGAGCTGGGTGTTATCAGCGTACTGGTGGCAACCCAGCCCATATCTCCAGACCATCTGGGCAAAGGTGCACATATAGATATTAAATAACATCAGGGAAAAGATTGCCCCCTGTGGCATGCCACATTCAAGTGGGTGTCGCTGGGACAACTCCCCCCTGAGGGGCACCCTCTGTCCCTGACCATGGAGAAAGGAGACCAGCCACTGTAAAGCTAGTCCCTGGATCCCTGTGTTGGCAAGGTGGTGGGCCAACAACTCATGGTCGACCATATCAAAGGCTGCTGATAGGTCTAAAAGTATCCGCCATGATCCGCCATGATCCAGATGCTGCTGGAGATCATCCACCAAGGCGACCAACACCGTCTCCATCCCATGAGCGGGATGAAAGTCAGACTGGAAAGGGTCCAGGATATCAGTTTACTCCAGGAAGGTTTGGAGCTGTGTTACCACCGCTTTCTCCACTACCTTACCCAGGAACAGTAAGTTCAATACTGGGCAGTAGTTAGTAAGGATCGTAAGGTCCAAAGATGTTTTTTTCAGGAGAGGGTGGACCACTGACTCCTTCAATGCCCCTGGGAACACCCCTAATGACAGGGATGTGTTAACAATCTCACACAGGGGAATCCCAACTTTCTCACCACTGGCTTTAATCAGCCACGATGGGCAGGGATCAAGAAGGCAAGTGGTCGGTTTCACAGCCACCAGAATCTTGTCAACCTCCCCCTGAGAGAGCAGACTGAAGTGGTCCAAAGTTGGACCCAAAGATGGACAAGGGGCCTCCAGTTCACATATTGTATCAATCATGGCTGGGAGGTCGTGGTGGAGCAAAGAGATTTTATCTGCAAAATGATTCACAAATGCCTCACAGTCAATAGCCAGTTCTCTAGTGTTTGGAATGCCCTGGGGCAAAGAAGTCAGAGATCAAATTAATCTAAATTATTGGGCCAGGCGCGATTTTGCAGATGCAATGGAGGCTGCATAGAACTCCTTCTTAGCGGCCTTCATGGCCATCTCATAGATCTGAACAAAAGACCTATAGGATGCTCTCGTAGCCTCATCGCAAGCTCTTCACCATGCTCTCTCTAGCTGTATTAGTTCCCGCTTCATTTGTCTCAGCTCCACGGAATACCAAGGAGCTGAGTGGTCACGAAGATGAAGAGGGTGCCAGGGGGCAACCACATCAATGGCCTTGGAATGATGGGCATGCCAGTCCTCCACTAGGCCATCTAATGGGCCACCAGGAGGAATCAGATCCCGCAGGGCCTTCTGGAATGCCTTAGAGTCCATCAGGCTTTGCAGGCAAGCATAAATGCACTCACTGCCTAAACAGGGAGGGCCAGGCATGCATAGCCGGGCCTTCAGGGCAAGGTGGTCCAACCATGGCTTGCCCTTGGGGCTGATCTGGAAACCCCAGCTGGTGCTAAATGCAGCAGCATGGCTGTTAACTGCATTCCCTTTACAGGCAAGCATTTGGCCAATGCTGTGCAAATTGCACTGACTACCAATTGAGTACTGAATCTGCTTCAAGGTTTTGATATTGACATTCAAAGCCTTACGTGGCCTGGGACCGACATGCCTGCGGGACTGCCTTTCCCCATATGAGCCCCAGAGATCATTGTAATCAGCCAAACAACATCTCCTGGCCATCCCTGGCCTGTAGGACATCCAGCTTCCCTTGACCACAGCCAAAGCCTTTTCGGCCCTGGCTCCAACTTGGTGGAATTAGCTCCCCACAGAGATCTGGGCCCTACCTGATTTGTTATCATTCCGTAGGACCTGTAAGACATTGCTATTCCACCAGGCCTTTGGTTGAGGCAAACAGGAGTCCTTACTTCATTGCTCATTCCATCTTGGGCCAATGTATGTATTTTAATCTGTAAAATACACCTATGGTGTATTTTATCCTGTTGCCTTTGTTTTTGATATTGTTTCATTATTGCTTTATTGCTGGGTTTTAATTGGCATTTATTTATGTTGTAATGTGCCCTGAGCCCACTTATGGGAAAGGGCAGAATATAAATCTACTTAAATAAATAGATTATGGTAGAAAAGCTCTGAAACAGCTCAGCTGATCTCTGCCAACAATTAAACATTCCAAAGCCCCTGGTTTCTAGGCAATAGTTAGAAGAGAACTAGGTGTGACACCAGTCATGACTTTGCCACTGAAAATGGCAGCCTTTTCTTCCTGTTAGTTGCTGAAATGCATGACATGACACCATCACATGATGCATGCCTCATCAGTGCTCCGTACAGTTTGTGTGAAATCCCCTAACACACACACACACACACACAAAAGTGCTCTGAAATGTCAGGATTTTAGCATAGGCTTATGATTTTTATGATATTTGTACTTATTTTTAAATGCTTTTTTGTGTGTTTTACTGGATTGCTCTGCAAACTGTTTTGGGTGTGGCTAAAAGGTGGGCTACAAATCAAGGAAAATATAATATAACTTTCCCGGCTATCCTTGGGAGAGTTCAGAGAAATGCAAAACATGTTGATACCCAGGGCTTTTTTTTAAAGGCCTAGCAGGAACTCATCTGCATATTAGGCCACACCCCTGATATTACCATTGTTTCACACAGGGCTTTTTATGGGAAAAGTCTAGCAGGAACTCATTTGCATATTAGGCCACACCCCGACATCAAGCCAGCCGGAACTGCATTCCTGTGCGTTCCTGCTTTTAAAAAGCCCTGCTGATACCATGCAAGGCAGGAAGAAAACATTATAGGGAAATGATGGCACTCCCTTTATCTGAACATATTACAGCTAATGTTGTGTAGACATGCCAGCAATCAAGAAGAGAATTACAAGCAAGAAGAGGAAACAAGACAAGGAAGGAAAATGCAAGAGTAAATAAATGTAGTTAGTAGTGACACTTCTACAGCTAGCTTCAGTATAAATTAAAGGCCAAATTTTGAACTTCATTTTGGAAAACACACACCATTAAACATGCAATTAATCTGGAAAAATATGGTTGTTGTTTGCTGTCATTTTTTTTATTGTGCCCTTCTTCCCAGGATCTGCGGGCAGCATACGTATTTTTCTTCTCCATTTCCTTCTCCCAGCAATCTTGTGGGGTAGGTTAGCCTGAGAGATAGCAACTAGCTCAAAGGGACTGAATATATTGTTTGCTACAGGAAAATATCTTTCCTTAGTTTTATGGTGCATTTTTCCCCTTAAGGATATTTTTTTGTCAGCATTTACTGTAAAATATTTGGGCAATGTTCAATTTATTCAAAGTAGATTCATTTATTCATTCTCAAGGAGATGCCTCTGTTATCTGTTAGAGTGAGCTGGCACTAAAGGTGAACTTCCTTTGTGTAATTAATAACCCTATAATGTTAAAATCAGACACACACATCTATTTAAGATGCTTTCAAAGTACAATGGAAAACAAGTACAGTAGTTGTACTTTATAATCTTCACTGTCATTGAGACAACAACATTGGTGCCAATGCTCCTGAACTTTGGCAATGCACAAGGTCAGAATGCAATACAACAACATCCATTGGGTCCATCTAATAAACCATAATGCTGCTGTTCAGGACAGATGGACTGCAGACTTGGAAAACACAATGCTTCTTTGTAGAGTACAGCAGTAGACCTTGACATTTTTGCCATACGTTACTCCTATTTTTTCTATCTTCTGCCTTTGCTATATAAAGTCATCTTTTATCACTAGCATGTGAAGCTGTCTTATACTGATTGTGCATGTCTCTGGTAGCAGTGCATCACGGATCCCAGCTTCAGTCATGACAGGCCTCACAGAGGCACACAGTTCAGTGTGAAGTTTCTTTATTTCTTCATAGGCAACCAAATAGATGTACAGGCATCTTGAGTGGCAGTGCCAACATTGTGCCTTTGGTGTAGTGGTTAAGTGTGTGGACTCTTATCTGGGAGAACCGGGTTTGATTCCCCACTCCTCCACTTGCACCTGCTGGAATGGCCTTGGGTCAACCATAGCTCTGGCAGAGGTTGTCCTTGAAAGGGCAGCTGCTGTGAGAGCCCTCTCCAGCCCCACCCACCTCACAGGGTGTCTGTTGTGGGGGAGGAAGGTAAAGGAGATTGTGAGCCGCTCTGAGACTCTTTGGAGTGGAGGGCGGGATATAAATCCAATATCTTCTTCTTCTTCTTCTGCTTAGTTCTGAAGAACTGTAGGCCATGAACTGAATCGAATCACATTTTTGTAGTCTATGCCCTTTCCAAGACACCAATCTTGCTGTAGAACTTTGGCTTCCCTTTTTCTACCTGCCCTCCAAATGTAGTGAGGATTGCATTCATGGGGTTCAGATTACACCCCCCCCCCAAGAATGTGCCCCTGGGAAAGTGTTTTCTGGGGAAATGACAGGTGAAGAATCAGGAGGTTCAATAGTGTATAGAATGGATTCTCTGCAAGCTAGAGACATCCCCCAGATGCTCCTCTACATTCCCACCAAGTTATGTGCAGATTGGATTTAGGGAATCCTTCTTGGAAAGTAGTTTTGGGGAAAATGTCAGGCACAGGTTCAAAAGTGAAAGCTGCACACATCAAACACGCAGGGAACCTATTGGTGTTTCCAAGGCTGGAGAATTATGCCCCTCCCTGTCGCTTTGAAGTCTGATAAACATTTTGGAAATGTAACCAGGATTTTTTTAGAGCAGGAATGCACAGGATCGCAGCTCTGGATGGCTTGGCATCAGGGGTTTGTGGCCTAATATTTAAATGAGTTCCTGCTGGGCTTTTTCTGCAAAAAAGCCCTGAATGTATCCATTCATAAACCAAGAAGAAATGCCATGAGTTGCCTGAAATTTAATGGTTTAAGTGTAAACTTGAACAAATCTGAATTGTATCCTTCTTATTTAATAGATTATACTGCTGCTAGAATTCACTCTTTGTTTCCATATAAATGGGTCGTGCAATCTTGGCACCATAGGTATAAATATACCAATTGATTTAACAAATTTAATGAAGTATAATTTTACAGTTAATGTGGGATCAATTCTTGCTCAATTAGAACATCGGGGTAAGCTTAATTTCACCTGGGCAGATAAAATTATGATATTCAAAAGCCTTATACTATGTATTTATTTTTAAGATGTTCTCTATTGCTTTGCCAAGCAAGGTTATATTATTTATTTTTATATTATCAAGCCTTGGTTTTAAGTAACATTATGAAACTATTAACTGGACAGGTACAAGATAATGTATTTGCCATAGAAAATGCTTATATTTATCCTTCTACTTTACCAAAGATTTGCTGGATGGATGTTAAGCACTGGCCCCCTATAAATAAATTCAGAAACGGCAAAAGATTTTTAATAACTTTCTTTGGGATAAAAGGACCTCTATAGAGTAAAATTTCATGTCCTATGCCAACCTGCTAAAAGAGGTGGTTTAGGAGTCCCTGATTTATTTTTATATTATCAGGCCTCAGTTTTAAGCAACATTGTAGAACTATTAACTGGACAGGTAGAAGATAATGTGTTTACCATATAAAGTGCTTGTTTTTATCCTTATACTTTACTCAAGATTTGCTGGATGGATGCCACCTATAAATAAATGGCCACCTATAAATAAATCACAAGATCTGCTAATTCCCATATGCTAAATATTTGGGATAAAAGAGGCATTTATTAGCCCCCAAATTTTGCCTTTTTCATGTTTCCGTAACCAATCATGGTTCCCTCCAGAAAATATGGACATCAAATAATTCTATGTCAAAGCTTTTTTAAAATATTTGCTATCAAAGTTGCTGTCTGCAGGACTGAGCAGCTCATCTGGGAAGTTCTCTTTGCAGGGCAGGCACAAACAGTCACACAATAGCAGGCACAGGCAGGAAGCTGGTTGGAGACGCTGCTGCATAGTCCATACAGGGTAAATGTCCATATTGGGGTTGGCACAGAGACCAAATGCTTATAGTCCATCGTGACTGAATTTCCATAGTGCACTAAGCATATGAATTCAAGTGATCATAGTCCATTATAACTGCAAGTTCATATGAGCCTGGCATCAGGGCCAGAGAAATATAGTCCATAATGGAGGGAGAGGGGGTCCAAGGCTAACAGCATGTTGCAATTGCATTAAATTGGAAAAAATAGTTGTATCCCTACAGTTAATAATTAAATAACTCATCTTTGGGATTATTTCATTATGCACAAAATTGCAGCTAATTTAGGCATGCCAACTAACAACAACTCAGCATAAATATTTATGCAGACATGGTATTGTATATTTGAATATTTGATAGAATGTGAGGTTTTGTCAAATAACTCTTATTCTCAAAAATGGCTTTATTGTTTTGAACTGGCTAATTGATTGTGGTATTTGTTTTAAATTATTGTTATATATGTTATTTTTACTTGTAAATTATTTTTTACAATAATTTTTTTTTAAATAGTTGTGCTAGTTGACCTGCCATGATTAGTTCACAAATGATGAACCAGCTAAAATTCATCATGAGCCAGTTTATGCTCCTCCCTAATTACAGCCTATCTAGCTACTTTCTGCTACTGTTCCAGTGTCATCTTTTATATATTTGCCTGTACATCCATCTCTTTCTCCCTTTTAGTGCCCTGTATCTTCCTTGGTATCCTGATACAAAAGCTGTATCAGTAAAGTAAAGCTGTATGAGTAAAGTCCTTCTGGCTTGAATCATAATGGGCTCAAGCAAAATGTATAATTTTTGTATTAACTTAGTCCCTATTCCATTCCCGTTTCATGCTTTCAGTAAAATTCTCACAGCAGCATTCCTCGATTCTGGGAAGCATTTCCAATGCTTTGTAGTACTAAACCATACATCCAGGCACTGTCTGAGGAAAAACAAAGAGCAAAACCAAAATTACAGTCCAAATATTGAAAGAAATGTAAGCTAAATATTTTTTTCACAGCTCTGAGAAATTTCAATGTATTTCAAAGAGATGCCTCCACCAGTGAAGGCAAACCATTGATATCAAAGCAATATGAATTGTGTATACAGTGAAAGACAATTACAACAAATCTTCTTCTCTCATTATATATTCCTTTATTCCTATACATCTTCCTATCACAACCTCAGTATGAAAGGGTGATTAACATGTGGAATTCACTGCCACAGGAGGTGGTGGCGGCCACAAGTATAGCCACCTTCAAGAGGGGTTTAGATAAAAATATGGAGCACAGGTCCATCAGTGGCTATTAGCCACAGAGTATGTGTGTATATAAAATTTTTTGCCACTGTGTGACACAGAGTGTTGGACTTGATGGGCCGTTGGCCTGATCCAGCATGGTTTCTCTTATGTTCTTATGTTCTTAATTATTTAAGTAACTTCACTTCTATAGCAAGGTTTTAATTATTGTTCTTACGGTTTTTACCATTGTTTGCTCCTTTTAATGCATATCTAATACCTTCTTACCATGAGTAATTAAGAAGGTGTTTACCCTTGGAGATCTGGGATAAATATAGAAATCTTGCAGTCCAGCTCTCCACCCCAGTAATGGCCTTTTTGGGTCAGCCCTGGTTTCCTCCAGGAAACTCTAAGGGGAGCTTTGGAATTTGGCGACAACAAAGCATCCTTAGGATTTCAGATGTCAGTTCCAAGGGCCAACTGCTTACTCGTGATCAAATAGAATCCAAATATAGAATTAAAATCCCTTGGTATGAGTATCATCAACTCTATGACGTGTTAAATAAAGTTGTTCCTGTTATGATACCTGAAAGTCAATTAAATGTCTTTGAAAAACTAATCATTAAAGAAAATACAATAATGAGAGGTGTGATTTCAAAACTATACCATTTATTAAACCATAAAAGTTGGGCGTCAGCTTCAGCACAACAAAATGCTTGGAGCAAAGACTGCTCTATTAATCTATCAGAAGAGCAGTGGTCCACGATCTGGATGTCTCCAATCTGTAAATCCCGATGCACAAATTTCAAATTGCAACAATTTAAATTATCTTCAAGATGGTATTTGACTCCTCTTTCCCTCAGCCATGCAAGTAAAAGCTATAACCCCCTGTGTTGGAAAGGTTGCGGGGAAATTGGATCATTCCTCCATTGTTGGTGGTCTTGCCAGAAAATTCAAGCTTTTTGGAATACCTTGATAAGTAAAATTGAGATCATTGTTAATGAAACCATTCCTCGGACCCCAGAATCCATTCTGTTCAACTATTGGCCATCCAATAAGTACTCCAAACAAAATAAGGAACTTATCTCCCTTCTGATTTTGGCAGGTAAATTCTTGCTGGCAAAGTCTTGGAAAGTGACAAGAGTCCCTTCAATTACTCAGTGGTTCCAAAAGGTATGGGAAATGATTATACAGGATAAAATAGCGTCCCAACTTACACTTAGCGATAATCCTAAGGCAGGAGATTTTTTTGTCGAAAAGTGGTTTAACTTTTTTGATCACGTGAATGCTAATGTGTCTAAGCAGAACAAAATGCCAACGAAATATCTAAATTTGGTTTTGTATTGAGGTACATTTGCTCTCACTAATGACCAACCCTGGAAGCTAGGCTGTGGGACTTAGAGTAGCTGAAGACAATATAATTAACCTCCCCCCCCTTTTTTTTTCTTTTTTCCTTCTTTTCCCCCCCCCCTCCTCTTTTTTCTTTTGTTGGTATTGTTATGGTTTGTGTGTGTGTGTGTTCTGGATTACTTTTCGATGTTTAAAATATTGCAACATTGTATTTCTTATATGGAAGTTTTGTTTTTGTTAATAAAAAATAAAAAAATTTGAGTTTAAAAAAGAAGGTGTTTACTTTGTACACGGAGCCCCATGGCACATAGTGGTAAAGCTGCAGTACTGCAGTCTGAACTCTCTGCTCATGACCTGAGTTCAATTCTGATGGAAGCTGGATTCAGGTAGACGGCTCAAGGTTGACTCAGCCTTCCATCCTTCCGAGGTTGGTAAAATGAGTACCCAGCTTGTTGGGGGGAAAGTGTAGATGACTGGGGAAGGCAATGGCAAACCACCCTGTAAAAAAGTCTGCCGTGAAAACGTCGTGATGCGACGTCACCCCAGAGTCGAAAACGACTGGTGCTTGCACAGGGGACCTTTGCTTTCCTTTGTGCTCATATGTAAGCCTCTGTTCCCCATAATTATCAATAAGCAATAAGCAGTTGAGGGTTTCATTAGGTTTTTGCTAGGCTTGCCAGATGCTCTAGAGATCCAGGTGGGCAGCTGTGTTGGTCTGAAGCTGTAGAACAAAGTAGGAGTCCAGTAGCACCTTTAAGACGAACAAAGTTTTTTTCAGACTATAAGCTTTCATATGCATGCATACTTCATCAGACAATGGAATGGGGTACAGTGAGCAGAGCTACTTATAGCTAGTGGGCAGTGGTTAAGAATGCAAAGTGGTACAAAGTTAGAATCCAATGGCACAATAGTGAAATTAACAAATTGAAAGAACATTTGGTCTGGATAACATTTGCATGGGAAACCAATAAAACGGTAACATGTCAGAATGGGAGAATGAGGCAATAAATGTTGTCTGTTGATTGCTCTATTGCTAGCAAGTCTGGGTTAAACTAAGGACTGGTGCTCTACAGTAAACAAACTCCTGCCCCTGCCCTCAGTTGTCCATGCTTGAGCAACTGATCAGTGGGAGAAAAATTGGAGGGAAAATGATGTTGTGAATACCATGATGTCACCCCAAAGTGACGTCACAGTATCTATGGAGCTCCAGAAATTTCCCTTGATCTCTGCAGTCTTTATTGTAAAGACTGGGAGAATTCCTAGAGCATCTTGGCAACTGTGATGCACCCAGAAGTGATGTCAAAGCACCTGTGATGCTCTCTCCTCCTCAGCATGGGGCTGGCAACCCTAGCTTGCTGCTGCCACTTGTTTTCTCTCTTTCTCACATATACATTATATTTGAACTACTAGTCTCTTTGCATCAAATTGTCCCCTTTCCCTTGCTGACCTGGATAGCCCAGGCAAGCCCGATATTGTCAGATCTTGGAAGTTAAGCAGAGGTTACCTTGGCAAGTACTTGGATAGGAGACCTTCTTAGAGTACCAGGAGTGGGAGGCAGAGGCAGCCTGTATCAAGCCTCTTCTCTGAATATCCTCCGTGCCCCAGCAGGAATGGCCAGAAGTCTCCATGACTTCCAGGCACACATGTGTACACACACACAAAGAATACAAAAAATTGTCCCCTTTTGCAATTCATTATTAAACATTGTCTGTGCCTCCCTTTGAATCAAGTATTCCAGCAGAGGCTCATGTACTCTGAACAGTCTCTTCCATCCATTGTTTCAGGAAAAGTACTCCTTTAGATGACCACTTGGTTTGCACAATGGTTGCTCCTGATTAGACATCCACCCCACCTTCATGGAACTCTCAGTTGATGTGATCTTTAATAGACAGCTACGTATCTGAAATCTGCACATTCAGACAGTTAATGTTGAAGCAGTAGAATATGCCAATATGAAATGTAACTAATATTTGCAGTAGTAACAAAAAATATGTAATAGGTATTATTTTCTCCAAACACACATCAGTCAGGTTTTTACTGTAACATTTGCACAGTCTTCTGAAGAGCTCTCCTATCACAATACCTGATTCTGTTTGTCTTTTTCATTTCCTCTCTTTATTTTTCCCCTTTTTTGTGTTCAGAGCATGCATTCTCTCTAAAACTCAAATCTTTGCCTGAAACATGATGACCACAATAGCAACGTCTCCAGACCAACCCCAAATTATTATGGTAAAATTATTTTAGGAGATACAAAGGTGCATAAATGTATCAGCTGAACTTCAACAAAGATTCATTGCTTGTGAACAATGACATCATACCAATGCTAAAAGAATTAAATAAATTGAACCTCATTTCCTTTCTAAGTCAAGCTTTCATTCTTTCTAAAACATAATGTTTAATATGAAGTTAAAATAGGTCCTTCACCCATGCAATGAGCCTGGCTTTCTTCCAGCTTTGCAAGTCTGCATGACAGAGTAGCTTCAGTCACGTCCAAACCTGGGCAAGCCATCAGCCCCTGCCTTCTGCTGCCAAAAATGGATCAGGGAGGCTGCATGCATTTTAAGTATCAGTATCAGTCTCCTTATTACAAAAAGGAAGCATTTAGAACAAATTCAGTATTTCTTCCAGGATTGTGGGAGGAGGTGCCTTAATGACATCACGGATGATAGCCAAGCAGCAGTGTCCACATCCACAGAAGGACTGTACTGAATATAATCAGGGCACTTCTGAGCCAGCCCCCATATGCTACAAGAGTGACACTGGTCTTCATCTTAAGAGCACATGGAGCTGTTATATGAAAATACTTCTAACACTACTTTTATGGTCAAAATCTGCTCATGCACAATGCAGTCTGTGTGATAAATGTGGTTGTGAACAGTTGCTTTAAAATATCTAAATTAAGATGATGATTGATGTATTTTTAATAGCACTTAAAATGAGGGCTTTCCCAAATGTTCTGCATTCAGTTTTGAGGGCAAAAGCAGCACTTTTAGGGGCAGGGTGGGGGTTGGGAGGTTGAAATATCTGTCCACATTAGTTTTAATTAATGAGCACTCACCTTTATCATGTTTGCTACCATGTTCCCACAATCTGCTTTTAACACTATTGTTCCTTGTTAGGGTTTCTTTCTCCATTCTTAACAATCGGGATCATGAAGAAGAAGAAGAAGAAGAAGAAGAAGAAGAAGAAGAAGAAGAAGAAGAAGAAGAAGAAGAAGAAGAAGAAGAAGAAGAAGAAGAAGATCATGATATTGGATTTATATCCCGCCCTCTACTCCGAAGAGTCTCAGAGCGGCTCACAATCTCCTTTACCTTCCTCCCCCACAACAGACACCCTGTGAGGTGGGTGGGGCTGGAGAGGCCTCTCACAGCAGCTGCCCTTTCAAGGACAACCTCTGCCAGAACTATGACTGACCCAAGGCCATGCTAGTGCTCATATCCATGATGATGTCATGAAGCTATTTAGCCAATTAGATATAATGGGATGCTGACATGCAGAGATCCAGTGAAGCAGCATCCTACTAACTGAAGACAGGACATGCAGAACCAAAAAAAATTACAAAACATAATTATACTCAATTATACTCACATTTTTGTATCAGGAACTCCTTTGCATATTAGACCTCACCCCTCTTGTGTAGCCAATCCTCCAAGAGCTTACAGTAGGCCTGGTACCAAGAATCCTGTAAGCTCTTGGAGGATTGGCTACAAAAAAAGCCCTGTAATAAAACAGAACTATGTCATATGAAGAAAACAATGAGAAAAGATTAGAGTTAAAGAAATATTTCAAAAGAAGAAAGAACACTACCAAGGAAAGTTGCATGTGTGTGCGGCGGGGCGGGGGGGGGGGAGAATCCCAGTCTCTGCAAGAAATGAAAGAGAAAAGCAAACAGGGGAAAGACTGCCCAAAGACATGGATGAAAGAGGGAACAGGTAAAGAAAACAGACAAGCAAATTGTAGCAATAAATGAAGATCTTGTCTTGCCTGTAGAAACTGTGTTAGTGTAATTGAAGTTGCTGTGGGAAAAGGGCAAAGGAAAGCAAAATTTGTTTCAGGTTAGATGTGGGTTAAGATATTCACTCCCTCTATTTCACTCCTAGGAAAACATTTTCCCAAAGGAATGGTCTAAAAGACCATTTCACACCTCCAATGAAAGTTATGAAGTGGAAAGTGGATGTTATGGTTGGTCTGAGAGGCAACAATGGTAACAAGTTAATGCCATTTTTGCTCTGTGTCCCTGAGAAGTACCTGTAAAGTTACACTTGGCAAATTCATTCTGATGGACGTGTACATCTATGTTACAGAACAACATGACCTCAACAAAGATTTCCTTTGTGTAAAGAGGCTGCTCAGTCTGAAGTTAACACAGTGTTAAAGTTGTTTTAATTTCTTCTTTCATTGATTCCCTGTTCTTTTCAGCTTCTCTTGTTTTCAGATCTTTTTTTTCTTGGATAGATTGTAATGTGTAACCAGCACAGCTTGAGTCCATGAGACAATCTCACACTTTAACAAACTTGCTTATCTCTAGCTCCCATCCCCTGTTCTTACGTGCCAAAAGTAATGTGTATGTAGACCATTGCACTGTGTATTTCAGGGGTGTCAAACATGCAGCCCGGGGGCCAAATCAAGCCCCTGGAGGGCTTCTATCAGGCCCCCAAACAACTGGCTGTCATCTGCTCCCTCCTTCTTCTCTCTTGCTTCCTTCTGCAAAACAGCTTGCTTTGCCAGGCTTGCTCAATTGCACAGGAGCTAAAGAGCAAAACCTCTGTTTTTCTCCATTGGCTGAGGCTCCTTCCTTGGGGAGGAAGGGGGGAGAGGGAGAGCAGGCTTTGCCAGGCTGGCTCAATCACATCGCAGAGCTACTGAGCAAGCTTCTCTTCCTTCTGTTGGCTGAGGCTCCTCCCCTTCCTGGTCCCCTCGGAAAGGAAGGAAAAAACTAGAGCTTCCTTTGCCCCGTTCCCTGGATCCTATAGGAGAAATACAAAGAAAGCACCTTTAAGACCAATGAGTGCTAATGTTTTAAGCATGTTTTATTTTAAGGTTTTTTTAAAAAAAAATTCTTAAATTGTGTTTGTTTGTGCCCTTTATAAAGTTTATATCTCTGCTATCTAATCTTAAAGCGGTACACACATAGCCCGGCTGAACATGGCCCACCCCGACAAGGTCTCATTTATGTCAGATCCAGCCCTCATAACAAATGAGTTCAATACCCTTGGTATATATTTTTTCAACTAATGCCGTATTTTAACATCACAATATATCAACACAGTTAACAAAAAAGTTCCCCTCTCACTTAAGACCTTACCAATAAGACTTAAAGTGGCTTCACATTCTACAAAAATGCTAACAAACCTGGTAGGTGGTTGGCCTATAGAATGAGAAAAGAGAATGCCAAAAGAATAATACTGGTATTGAAAGATGAAAATAGTAAAGTGAAAGTTCAATGACAGGAGATACGCCAAATTGTGGAACAATTTTATAAAAGATTATATGAAGATAAACAAGTCCAAAAGGTAGACTTAGAAGAATATATTAAACAAAATAACTTTAATAAATTCACAGAAGAAAAACAAAAAAAATTAAATGAACCAATAACGATAAGGGAAGTGAGAGACGCAATGGCATCTCAAAAGAATGGGAAAGCACCAGGTCCAGATGGCTTATCAGCTGAGTTTTATAAAGCTTATGAAGAGCCCTTACTGTTACCATTTAAACGTCTTATTGAAAGGATTCAAGAGGAAGCTCAAATACCATTCATGGCAAGAAGCTACAATATCTTAATTCCAAAGGAGGGTGAAGGTTTGATATAAAAAACTACCAGCCAATTTCTCTTTTAAATGTGGATTACAAAATTTTTGCTGCAATATTGGCACAACGCTTGATGAAGGTCTTACAGTCCACAATACACCAAGACCAGGCAGGATTTCCTCCTAGAAGGTACCTGAAAGATAATGTTAGAACAGTATGTAATATAATGGAATACTATGAGAATCATCCAGAAAAACAACTGGCATTAATCTGTCTGGATGCAGAAAAGGCCTTTGATAACGTTCATTGGCAATTTATGTTGCAACAACTGAAGGGAATGGATTGTGGTGAGAAGTTTTTGAGAACAATACAATCAATATATTCCTTGCAAAGGTGATGAATGGCGAATTAACAGAAGCAATCGCTATTCAAAAGGGTACAAGGCTGCCCACTGTCACCACTCCTTTTTATTTTGTGTTTAGAAATACTGAATAGCCAAATCAGAGAAGATACAAGTATCAAGGGAGCGGTGATTAAAAGTAAATAATAAAATTGAGAGCCTTTGCGGATGATTTGGTCTTTATATTAGAACAACCAATAAATTCAATTGATTGTTTGTTAAAAAAGATCAACCAATTTGGTCAATGGGCAGGATTGAAGATTAATTATCACAAAACAAAATTCTTGACGAAGAATATGACGTCAGAACAAATTCAATGTCTCCAACAAAAATCAGGATTTTCTTATGAGAAAATAATCAAATATTTAGGCATACACATTTCAAATAAGGGCAGCAGCTTAAAGATGGATAACTATGATAAATTACTTTAAGAAATTAAAAAAGACTTGGAAAAATGGCAAGATTTGAATTTATCTCTAATGGGAAGAGTAGCCTCAGTAAAGATGAACATTTTGCCAAGACTGTTATTTTTATTTCAAACTATTCCAGTACTTTTAACTAGTGTGTTTTTCCAAGAACTGAATAAGATGATCTCCAAATATATTTGGCATGGTAAATAAACCAAGAATTAAGTTAAAAATATTGCAAGACTCTAAATCGAGAGCAGGCTTGGGCCTTCCAGAGTGGCAATTGTATTACAGAGCTTCTGTGCTCTCTTGGGTTAGAGACTGGGTGCTACTGAATGACAGGAGACAGTTGTTGCTAGAGAGTCACGACCTTAATTTAGGTTGGCATACGTATTTATGCATGGCGTATTTATGCATGGCGTATTTATGATATCAAAGATTAGAAGGACATTCTTATGTTAAAACTCACTGGTTCCAGGAATCTCTGTATCATACATGGTCGTGGCTAAAACTGAGAATTCATCAGAAAATTCCAAGATGGGTATCTCCAATGGAAGCATTCACTTCTCCAAATCTTCTGAAACCTAACCAGAGTTATAGATATAAAGAACTGCTAAAAAAATGATAACCAATTGAAAACCAGGGAAGAGTTAGAAAAGATGGACATTAAAATGAGTTGGTGGTTGAAAACACAAGTTGAATCTAGATATGCCAAAGACAAGACAACATACTTTAATACAGAACAATATCCATTTGATAAAATCTTCTTAGGTCCTCAAGAAAAACTAATTTTCAAGCTATATTCATACTTACTACAGATGAAGATGCAAGATGAAATAGCAAAAGATTGTATGGTCCAATGGGCGAAAAATTTGGGGCATATAATGCTAGAAGAATGCGAGATGCTGTGGAAATTCAATATCAAACTTACTAAGTCAGTGACCTTTAAAAAAATCAGTATAAGATGTTCTATAGATGGTACATAACTCCGCAGAAATTGCATAAGATGTATACTAACATGTCTAACAAATGTTGAAAATGTATTAAACATGTTGGGTCCTATCATATGTGGTGGACCTGTGGAGTGGTGAAAGGCTATTGGAAAATGGTCCATCAACTATCACAGAAAATTTTGAAGACACAAATCCATTTCAAACCAGAACTATTTTTATTGAACATATATCCTGGTGACTATTCCAAAGAGATGAGACATTTGCTGGCGCACATTAATACAGCTGCCAGGATTCTCTTGGCACAGAGATGGAAGCTTCAGGAGATCCTCACGAGAATGGACTAGGTGGGGAAAATTCTGGAAACGGCTGAGCTGGGCTACTTATCCCAGTTGATGCCTGGGAAATCTAAGGAAGAAGCAAGAAAATATTGGGTGTAACTATATGCTTGGCTAGACGCTCAAGACTCTTAAAATTCTTTGGTGTGAATTTATATCTCCTTTCTCCTGTATTCTTTATTATAATATCATACTTTTATTGGGAACATAAGCTTAAATAGACATTTCAACAAGAAGACTTTACAATCATTAAAACATATTATTTAGATGTTGATGATTTAATGTAAAGAGGTAATAATATGTGACAATATCTGTATTTTAAGAAAGTATACTACATGCAAATCAGATTATAATAATATTGTTATCTATAACTATAATTTTCTATTCCCCCTTACCCGTTCCCCTTAACTCTTCAGAAAACTAATAAAAATTTCAAATGGTACATTCTACAAGAATTTTAGTTTTATCTCTGAATACTTTTTTGCATCATCTGTGTTCTTGGTAGCATGTGGGAGCCTTGCTTTAAATCCATAGCATGTACTGAATGCTTTATATACAAGGAATTATTTTCAGGAAACAATTTACAGTGCATGTTTCTATAAAATCTGACCCAAATTTGATAATCTTGTTAGTGTCTACTTTTTGCTGAGGGTTAGAGGAAGAACTGATTACTTTGAGAAGTCCTATATGTGCTGGAAAATGTAAAACCAACCGGATATTGTTTTGTGCATTAACTGGTAACAGAAATGTTCTCTGTCGTTAACATTTAATACTACTGTATGTTGCCCCTACTCACATGATGAAAGCAGATGGCCCAGTGTGTGCAATGAAACCTTTATTGGTTGTTTGCTACACATTTCAAGTAGCTTAGAAGGAAATTTGGTGCCTGAAGGTTGTATCTGACTTCTATCATAAATAGAGATAATAGATATTGTGTTTACAGAGAGAACAAGGATTATATCTTTTTTAGATTTGTTTCACCTCTGCTGTAATATCCATACAGATATGAGAACATATGTCTTCTTACTAGTTCCTTTCAGAATGACGTCATTGTCAAATGGCATACCCCCTGAGCCAAGATGAAACTCATAATTACAGTTTTTTCAGTGTTATTACACTGCTTCTCAGATAATAATAAATGATATTGTACTGTGTTTATAGGCCTGACTGCTATATATTTAGGTCAGAGTCAGTCTTGTGTTGCTGTAGCACACAGATTATTTGTATAGCAGGCACTCCAGGTGAATGCCTAATCGCTTAGAGAACCATTTCTAATTAGTTAGTTGATTAGCTAGTTATTTAGTTATGTAGTATATTTTTATCCCACTTCTTCTCCAAGGGCTTAGGTGGCTTACAGAGTTTTCCCTTCTTCCATTTTATTTACTAAATAATCATGTGAGGCTGAGAGAATGTGACTACCCTGAAGTCACTCAGCAAACTTCATGGCAGAATGGAAATTTGAACCTGGGTTGCCCCTTCAAAAAAGCAGGGGTAAATATAGGAATTTGGTGCTGTCTCATTTGGAGGGTAATATGAACCACTGATTTCATTCATAAGCCAACTGTATGATGGATGGTAAGTGTACAAGTGCTCCTACAACTCATGAAGGTCATTTTATAAGATAACACATGAACATAGACAAAATGTGTTCTAAGCAGTTTCTGCCTGATGCAATTAAAGAAAATCAGTTCACGTAGTATAGCTTATCATAGCACAAACTAAGGTATCTATGTAGACCTAGGAGGACTCGGGGACTAATTTTCTATAATTTAGTTTATAGATGGGGAGTGATGGGGGTCAACATGACCTACTAACAGCAACCTGCTGAATCCTATGGTCTCCATTTGGAGTTGGGTGCCAAAGCCAATCATTGAAGTCTTAAACTTATTTTTACAGAAATAAGTAAGGATGGGATTTCATTGAAATCAATGAGACACTCAACAGGGTAATAGCTGATAATCCAAAGAAAGAAGTATACTATAATACAAACGTGTCAATAAACAAATTGAATGCAAACATTTATGATACTACAAATAAAATTAGGATTTTTTAATTAAAATAAAATAGAACAATTCATTTTATTTTTGCTAGCCCATTCAAAGAAAAATTAAACTAGCCAGCCGAGTCAGGAGTGATAATATGGGCTGACAGACGATTGCAAGCCTTTAGTTCTGTAGTAAGCTGCTTTAATTGATATTTGACATCAGGGATCCCCAAAGTGGAAACCATGGGCACCAAGGGCCGGAGCATTCCAGGCATCAGCCAAGTATTTTTAGAACGTGGATAGGGTCAGGAAGGAATTTTGTCCTTCAGAGCTTTTTATTGGCCCCTGGAGATCTGATTGATTGTGTATAATATAATGCACCATTGCTAAATAGAGCTTCTGCTTGAGATGCTGTAGAGTTACTATTATAATTATGCATAATCTGGCTCTGGCTCTGGTGGCAGCCATTTCGTGACTGATTCTACCCCTATGGCAGCCATTTTCCATTGTACTTACCAAAGGAGCCTGCAGGCTCAAAAAAAAAAAAAGCTGGGAACTTCTTTTCAAAATTGTACTGAAGTGGAACTTACACTTAGGAAAGTGTCCTGAGAATGGTATTTCAAACTTTTTTTTTAGAACAAAGCAGGAATCAAGGTGCACCTTTAAGACCAACCAATTTTTATTCCGAACATAAGCTTTTATGCGCTCTCTTAAGCACACTTCATCAGACGAGGGGATCAGGTATTGTGAGCTGAAATACAAGCAGTCTGGCAAACTAATTGGTCACATGGTCACATAAAACAGTGTGGCTAGGCCATTTGGTCTGGATAGCCATAAATGGTATTAAAAATCTCTGCCAAATGGTGTTTCTGCAAATCTAGGTGAATCACAAAAGGACATATATATCCAACTTGTAGTCCACCCAATCAAGAAATGGTGCAGAAACACCATTTGGCAGAGAATTTTATCACCTTTTATGGCTATCCAGACCAAATGGCATAGCCCCACTGTTTTATGTGACCATGTGACCAGTTAGTTTGCCAGACTGCTTGTATTTCAGCTCACAATACCTGATCCCCTCGTCTGATGAAGTGTGCTTAAGAGAGTGCACGAAAGCTTATGTTCGGAATAAAAATTGGTTGGTCTTAAAGGTGAAACTTGATTCCTGCTTTGTTCTACTGCTTCAGACCAACACGGCTGCCCACTTGGATCTATTTTATTTTAATCAGACATGTAATAGCTTTTCTTATAATGATGAGAAAATCTCATTTCAGGGTAAGGTCTGAGGAATCCAAGTTCAGCAGTTCTGATGAGATGGTGTCTGTATTATACTGCAGTTCTCCATAGTCTTACTTCAGTCCTAACATCTGTATTTTCAAAAGAAACACTGACTGGCATATTAAAAAGTATCACAACTTTTATCCCCCCCACCACCTATGTAAGTGGCGTGAGAATTCAAGCAACTCATTTCTGAATTAATCCCTTTTCCAATAACGTTTATGGTAAAACTCCCATTGCTTTTAATGAAGCTGGATTGCTCTCTTGGTGATTTACCTTTCTACCTTCAGGGTGCTGTCATAAGGAGAGGAGAGGGAAGGAATTAATTCTTCACCTTTCTTTTAATCTAAATATGTCTACCTGTGGTGACACAAATCACTGTTACTGTGAGTCAACTATGGTGTTCAATTAAAAAAAAATGGTGTGAGTTCAGAGTGTGGAGTGAAGAATCTGCATAACAGAAATAATGTCTGAATCCTAAAATAGAGGACTAAACTTTCCCTGGGACCATGTCTTGTTAATACACATTTTGACATTTCTGGTTTACAATGTGTGGCAGGCCTTTTCTATCAACTGAGGGGATCCACACAGCCTCCTGTGATTTTTATGGAATTAGGTTTGTTTTAAACCATGAACCTTCCCCTCAGTTACCAGGTGTTCTAAAAGTAGCATGCATACAGACTTTGGGTTTACTGCTATGAGGTATGTTTTGTGGTGAGCAAATAGAATACAGAGATCACGGAGGCAGGATTATTTTTTTTAAAAAGGAAGATTTATTTATTTACAGATTTGTTTTAAGGACCAGATCAGCAGAACAGGTCTCCAGGTAGGCAAAGGAGAAACCTGGCTGAGGCACATTAATTTAAACTACCATAATGACTTAAGAGAGTAGTTTGAATTTTTCCCTAATGCTTTCCAAGCATAAACAGGCTTTTACTGACTAGCCACTAGGTTGGATCCTCTCTCACACACAGGATTCCACCCCCACCAGCCTGCCCTTTCTCAAGAGACAAATATGTCTTGGAACATGTTCAGAATCTTTCCCTCTCCTCTCACTAGGAGAGAAGCTTCAATGGAATATAATGTCATAAATTCAGGGCGGGCTCACCCACTAGGCAAATTAGGCATTTGCCTAGGGTGCAGGGAGGGGGGCACTGAATTGGGCTCTCCCCCCTCCCCATACCCAAGACAAATGCCTAATTTCCTTCCCCCTCACTGCTGTGCTGCCATCGTCATCGTACTGCTGCACCTCCTCCTCCCTCCCTCCTTCCCTTCTGTGGTACCATGCTCTGCCACCCCTCACCCCTCACCCCTCAGCACGCTCAATCCTACCCACTTTGATGCAACCCAGGCATCTGAGCATTCTCTCTTAAGAGAGCACTCGATGAGGCTTCGCTCCCCCCTCAATTCCAGTTGTGGAAAGGAGGGGAAACAAAGCCTCCTCCAGCACTATCTTAAGAGAGAATACTGAGATGCCTGGGCCACATTGAAGAAGGTAGGGCTGATTCTAGAGGCACTCCTCTGAGCATGCCAGGGGGTGGGGTGGGCGGTAGAGCATGGTGCCACAGAAGGGAAGGAGGCGGCGGTATCCCAGCCTGGGGTGTGTGCACGTGTGCCTAGAGTCCCCAGGGGGGCAGGGCGGCAGACAGTGAATCTGCCTGGGGTTCCACATGCCTTAGAGACAGCCCTGCATAAAGTCCACAGCAGCCATTTTCTCCAGAAGAACTTATCTCTGTAGTCTGGATGTTAGATCTCCAAGTCAGCAATTCTACATCTGACAGATGACAATCAAAACCATGTGTATCCAATAAGAAAAGAGAGAAAGGTTTCTGTAGGGTGGCCATAATGTCTGAAGGCCAGCCAGGGACACCTTGGGGGGGGGAAGGCAGGAGTGCGCGCGCGCAAAGCGCGCGCGCCGCCGGAAACAGGAAGTGACGTCACTTCCGGCGACGTCACTTCCGGCGACGTCACTTCCGGCGACGTCATACCACCGCCGGAAACAGGAAGTGACATCACTTCCTGTGACATCATTTCCCCCGCGCCACCTGCCGGAAACGGGAAGTGACACCACTTCCTGTGACATCATTTCCCCCGCGCCACCTGCCGGAAGCAGGAAGTGACATCACTTCCTGTGACATCATTTCCCCCAAATGGCATCATTTCCCCCAAATGCCACTGCCGGAAACAGGAAGTGACTTCACAGCACTTCCTGTGACGTCCCCAAAAATCCCCCAAATATCACCGCCGGAAACAATTTTGTTCTCAAATCCTGTATATACTTCATCAGTATATGGGATAAGGCACTTTCTCAACTGTGCTGCATAATGCAGCCTATTTATTTTGTCCTGTTGGCTCTGTTGGCTCTATCTGCGCCACCTTCATCACTTTCGGGGTGTGGATCCCCCAGTGGGGTGGGCTCCCGACTCCCTCCGCCGGCTGTTTCTGATAGCCCTGCGCCCCCTCTTTCATTTGATATGTGTCCCGTGCGGGTGCCACCCTCCTGCCGGGAGATGCCGCAAAATGAGCCCCCTTGAGGCTTATGGCGGCAGGGCTCGGGGGAAGCAAGCTAGACTGCTGTTCTTTTGAGGGGTTATAGAGTGTTTCGAGCCCCTCCCTGTGGCATTGGTCCCATCGTCGTGGGACCCAGGGGGCCGGCGCAGCAGCCTGCCGAAGCAGCCTGTCACTAATAACACAGGTCGAGATGCGGAAGTGACTGACAGGCTGCTTCAGCGGCACCCTGGGTCCCACAACGATGGGACCGATGCCACAGGGAGGGGCTCGAAACACTCTATAACCCCTCAAAAGAACAGCAGTCTAGCTTGCTTCCCCCGAGCCCTGCCGCCATAAGCCTCAAGGGGGCTCATTTTGCGGCATCTCCCGGCAGGAGGGTGGCACCCGCACGGGACACATATCAAATGAAAGAGGGGGCGCAGGGCTATCAGAAACAGCCGGCAGAGGGAGTCGGGAGCCCACCCCACTGGGGGATCCACACCCCGAAAGTGATGAAGGTGGCGCAGATAGAGCCAACAGAGCCAACAGGACAAAATAAATAGGCTGCATTATGCAGCACAGTTGAGAAAGTGCCTTATCCCATATACTGATGAAGTAAATACAGGATCTGAGAACAAAATTGCACCAGAAGACACAAACACAAAGCTCCCTTACACTGAATCAGTGCTTGGGTCCACCAAAGTCAGTATTGTCCACTCCAGTCACAAACACAAAGCTCCCTTACACTGAATCAGTGCTTGGGTCCACCAAAGTCAGTATTGTCACATAACAACATAACAGAAGCCCTGTTGGATCAGGCCAGTGGCCCATCCAGTCCAACACTCTGCGTCACATAAGAACATAAGAGAAGCCCTGTTGGATCAGGCCAGTGGCCCATCCAGTCCAACACTCTGCGTCACATAAGAACATAAGAGAAGCCCTGTTGGATCAGGCCAGTGGCCCATCCAGTCCAACACTCTGCGTCACATAAGAACATAACAGAAGCCCTGTTGGATCAGGCCAGTGGCCCATCCAGTCCAACACTCTGCGTCACATAAGAACATAACAGAAGCCCTGTTGGATCAGGCCAGTGGCCCATCCAGTCCAACACTCTGTGTCACATAAGAGAAGCCCTGTTGCATCAGGCCAGTGGCCCCTCCAGTCCAACACTCTGCGCCACATAAGAACATA
This sequence comes from Heteronotia binoei, assembly GCF_032191835.1. Taxonomy (NCBI): domain Eukaryota; kingdom Metazoa; phylum Chordata; class Lepidosauria; order Squamata; family Gekkonidae; genus Heteronotia; species Heteronotia binoei. The sequence continues at coordinate 132,170,074 of NC_083227.1, read as the reverse complement.
AGGAGGGAAGGAAGGGAGGAGGGAAGGGAGGAGGGAATGGAAGGGAAGGGAAGGGAAGGGAAGGGAAGGGAAGGGAAGGGAGGAAGGAAGGAAGGAAGGAAGGAAGGAAGGAAGGAAGGAAGGAAGGAAGGAAGGAAGGAAGGAAGGAAGGAAGGAAGGAAGGAAGGAAGGAAGGGAGGGAAGGAAGAAAGAAAGGAAGGGAGGGAGGAGGGAGGGGAGGAGGGAGGGAAGGAAGGGAGGAGGGAAGGGAGGAGGGAAGGGAAGGGAAGGGAGGAGGGAAGGGAGGAGGGAAGGGAAGGGAAGGGAGGAAGGAAGGAAGGAAGGAAGGAAGGAAGGAAGGAAGGAAGGAAGGAAGGAAGGAAGGGAGGGAGGGAGGGAAGGAAGAAAGAAAGGAAGGAAGGGAGGAGGGAGGGAGGGAAGGAAGGAAGGGAAGGGAGGGAGGGAAGGAAGGGAGGGAAGGAAGGGAGGAAGAAAGGAAAGAAGGGAAGAGGGAGGGAAGAAAGGAAGGCCGCCCCCCCCCCCCGCTTTCGGCCCCCTTACCTGCGGTGGCGGTCGGCGGCGAGTCGGGCGGCGGCGGCGGGTCGGGCGGCGGCGGCGGGTCGGGCGGCGGCGGCGAGTCCGGCGGCGGCGGCGAGTCCAGCGGCGGGGGCGGCGGCGAGGCCAGGGAGGCGTCGGAGAGGCCTTCCTTGGCCGGCGCTGGCCCGGGAAGGCCTTCCAGAGGCTCTGGAAGGCCTTCCCGGACCAGCGCCGGGTGCTCCGCGGCCTCCCCGCGGCCTCCGCTGGTCGCTGGGGGCCTTCCAGACACTCTGGAAGGCCCCAAGCGACCAGCGGAGGCCGCGGGGAGGCCTTCGCTGGCCGGCGCTGGCCCGGGAAGGCCTTCCAGAGGCTCTGGAAGGCCTTCCCGGACCAGCGCCGGGTGCTCCGCGGCCTCCCCGCGGCCTCCGCTGGTCGCTGGGGGCCTTCCAGACACTCTGGAAGGCCCCCAGCGACCAGCGGAGGCCGCGGGGAGGCCTTCGCTGGCCGGCGCTGGCCCGGGAAGGCCTTCCAGAGGCTCTGGAAGGCCTTCCCGGACCAGCGCCGGGTGCTCCGCGGCCTCCCCGCGGCCTCCGCTGGTCGCTGGGGGCCTTCCAGACACTCTGGAAGGCCCCCAGCGACCAGCGGAGGCCGCGGGGAGGCCTTCGCTGGCCGGCGCTGGCCCGGGAAGGCCTTCCAGAGGCTCTGGAAGGCCTTCCCGGACCAGCGCCGGGTGCTCCGCGGCCTCCGCTGGTCGCTGGGGGCCTTCCAGACACTCTGGAAGGCCCCCAGCGACCAGCGGAGGCCGCGGGGAGGCCTTCGCTGGCCGGCGCTGGCCCGGGAAGGCCTTCCAGAGGCTCTGGAAGGCCTTCCCGGACCAGCGCCGGGTGCTCCGCGGCCTCCCCGCGGCCTCCGCTGGTCGCTGGGGGCCTTCCAGACACTCTGGAAGGCCCCCAGCGACCAGCGGAGGCCGCGGGGAGGCCTTCGCTGGCCGGCGCTGGCCCGGGAAGGCCTTCCAGAGGCTCTGGAAGGCCTTCCCGGACCAGCGCCGGGTGCTCCGCGGCCTCCCCGCGGCCTCCGCTGGTCGCTGGGGGCCTTCCAGACACTCTGGAAGGCCCCCAGCGACCAGCGGAGGCCGCGGGGAGGCCTTCGCTGGCCGGCGCTGGTCCGGGAAGGCCTTCCAGAGGCTCTGGAAGGCCTTCCCGGACCAGCGCCGGGTGCTCCGCGGCCTCCCCGCGGCCTCCGCTGGTCGCTGGGGGCCTTCCAGACACTCTGGAAGGCCCCCAGCGACCAGCGGAGGCCGCGGGGAGGCCTTCGCTGGCCGGCGCTGGCCCGGGAAGGCCTTCCAGAGGCTCTGGAAGGCCTTCCCGGACCAGCGCCGGGTGCTCCGCGGCCTCCCCGCGGCCTCCGCTGGTCGCTGGGGGCCTTCCAGACACTCTGGAAGGCCCCCAGCGACCAGCGGAGGCCGCGGGGAGGCCTTCGCTGGCCGGCGCTGGTCCGGGAAGGCCTTCCAGAGGCTCTGGAAGGCCTTCCCGGACCAGCGCCGGGTGCTCCGCGGCCTCCCCGCGGCCTCCGCTGGTCGCTGGGGGCCTTCCAGACACTCTGGAAGGCCCCCAGCGACCAGCGGAGGCCGCGGGGAGGCCTTCGCTGGCCGGCGCTGGCCCGGGAAGGCCTTCCAGAGGCTCTGGAAGGCCTTCCCGGACCAGCGCCGGGTGCTCCGCGGCCTCCCCGCGGCCTCCGCTGGTCGCTGGGGGCCTTCCAGACACTCTGGAAGGCCCCCAGCGACCAGCGGAGGCCGCGGGGAGGCCTTCGCTGGCCGGCGCTGGCCCGGGAAGGCCTTCCAGAGGCTCTGGAAGGCCTTCCCGGACCAGCGCCGGGTGCTCCGCGGCCTCCCCGCGGCCTCCGCTGGTCGCTGGGGGCCTTCCAGAGTGTCTGGAAGGCCCCCAGCGACCAGCGGAGGCTGCGGGGAGGCCTTCGCTGGCCGGCGCTGGCCCGGGAAGGCCTTCCAGAGGCTCTGGAAGGCCTTCCCGGACCAGCGCCGGGTGCTCCGCGGCCTCCCCGCGGCCTCCGCTGGTCGCTGGGGGCCTTCCAGACACTCTGGAAGGCCCCCAGCGACCAGCGGAGGCCGCGGAGAGGCCTCCCCCACCGCTGCCGGCCCCGCGCGCGGGCGGGGAAGGCGGGGAGTGAGGGAGGGAGCGTCCCTGCGCGTGCGCAGGGGCCCTGCGCAGGCGCAGGGACGCTCCCTCCCTCACTCCCCGCCTTCCCCGCCCGCGCCCGCGGCCCACCGGCTCCTGGGCTGCCTAAACCGGGACCTTTAATGGTCCCGGTATAGGGAGCCCGGGATCCGGGATTGGGTGGCCAGATCCGGGAATGTCCCGGGAGACCGGGACGGTCTGGCCACCCTAGGTTTCTGGGTTATGAAATGTGTCCCTACAGCAGGCTAAAACATTCTGTTCAATTAATAATACTGAATAGGAGTATGCAAAACTTGTATTTTGGGGGGGTTTGGGTATATTGAACCTGAAAAATATTGGTATTTCCTGATATTCTCAAATCCTAATACTGATAGCTCCTTTATACCTTTGGGGACCATGGTCCTCAAAGGGTATAATGGAGAATTGAAAAGGCATTTAAAGGGCTTGCAGTCCCTTTAAACACCTTCTGGGTGATCTCACTGCAACTTGGCTGGGACTGGCCACTTACAGCTCAGTGTAAACTGAGCTACAAAAGGAGACAGCCCATGATCACCTGGGGTGGTGGGAGCCAGCTCCAGCTGAGCCACAGCAAGTTCACCCAGAAGCTGTTTAAAGGGACTTCAAGCCCTTTAAATGCCTTTAAGGTTGTCTATCTGGTGGTGCTGAAAATCCTGAGTATTTTCTGGGTTTTCAAGGCTTGGCCACTTTTGATAGATAACCAATATACAAAATGGCTATCGAGCTGAATCAATCCCCTCAAAATACTAATATGTTATTTTCCAGGTATTTTTTCAACTTGGATTTAGCTGAGCACACCCCTCTAATACTGAATAATAACCTAACATCCCAGTTCACAAACTAGCAAACTATTCTGTATAATGTGTAAATTAGTTCTTAATTTCCATGGTCATTTTGGTTCACAATATGAAAGTATGTATGGAATTCTTATGCTGACATTTCCATGTATTATGTATTACATGTATTATGATATTATTATGATATTTGCAATATTTATTGTGTTTACTTTATTGTCTTTTATTGGTTCTCAGGTTTCTTTGAATTTGCAGGAAGGTGGTGATGAAATTGTTTTAATAAACAAATAAATATTGGGAGTGCGTGCTACTACCTTGTTACATTTTTTGTTAGGGATGTAATAAAGATTACTTGACAGAGGACCAAGATTTATAGAACATTATGAGGGAAGGCAGAATAGATAGAATGGATTAGAAATTGAGGGTCCAGGAAAGACTACACTGTGAAATCTAATAATGAAGGGATCATACTGCCTGAATGTAGGAATATCTTAGGGTTGCTGACATCAGCTTGGGAAATCCCTGGATATTTGGAGATGGGTTCTGGGGAAGGAAGCATTCATGGGAGGAACCTCAGTTGGGCATAATGTCATAGAGTCCACCCTCCAATGCAGCCATTTTCTCCAGGTGAACTGATCTGTGTTGTCTGGAGATAAAGTGTAATTCCTCATGCCCACCTGAAGGTTGGCAACCCTATCCGCATAAGTCTCCTGCTGTTTGTTTTAGCTTTTAGCAAAATCCAGTCAAGGTTCAGGTTTCTCTCCTGGGGGCCAGAATTCATCTCTAGCAGCCAGCAGCATCGCTGCTTGGCTGCAGGGATGTCTTTGCCTCCCTGGAAGGAAAGAGAGGACTTCTGCTGCCCGTTTGGGCGCAATTCTGAGGGGGCGGAGCTTGCTGCTGTAATGGCAGCACCATCTGACCCCTACCTCTGTCTTTGACAGACAATCGGTGGAGGCAGGGGAGCTTTTAGCTCGCTCCTGCTTGGATCGTCTCAGCTTCCCTTAAGCAGAGATCAGGTGGCCAAGAGAGCTGGGCAGGAGCGCTTTTGGCTCACTCCTGCTTTGGCTTATCAGTTTCACTCCCTGCTTTCCTGCAGGCTGTACTGATCAGGTGTCTGATAAGGCCCCGGAGGCTGTTCTTTCCTCTGCATTGTTACAGTGAGCTGGAGATTGGGGCTGCTGATAAGGCCCCTGACGGCGTGGGATTGACACAGAAGAGATGGCTCTCTAATTAACGGCTTGTTTAAACTTTCTCCCCCCCCCCTTTTTTTTTTCTTCTTAAAAAGGGGATTTGGCATTGTGCTGGTGGAATTGGAACTCTTCTTAATGGGGTGGGGAGGCTGGATTTTTGACGGCTTCCTTTGCTACCTCATTGCTTGTGGATTATCATTCCCCCCCCCCCTTTTTGGTTCTGGGTCATTGCCATTTTTTCTCTCTCCTTTCTGTTGTTAAAGGATTGGGTAGTGTGTGCTGTGAAAAGCCAAACGATAGTTTGGTGTAGTGGTTGTGTGCTGACTCTTATCTGGGTGAACCGGGTTTGATTCCCTACTCCACTTGCACCTGCTGAAATGGCTTTGGGTCAGCCATAGCTCTGACAGAGGTTGTCCTTGAAAGGGCAGCTGCTGTAAGAGCTCTCTCAGCCCCCCTCATCTCACAGGGTGTCTGTTGTGGGGGAGGAAGATAATGGAGACTGTGAGCTTCTCTGAGACTCTGAGATTCAGAGTGGAGGGCGGGATATAGATTCAGTTTCATTTTCTTCTTCTTGGTTTGCAGAGGACCTTAGCTGCCTTGCTGGATAGGCATCTTTGGCCTTTTGAGGCTTAGTGGGGCTGTCTCGGCCATTTTAGGCTTCCCTTGCGTTTTTTCTTTCTTGGGTAAGAGGGCAGCCGTTTTAGGGGCAGTAAAGCAGCAGGCATTATCAGCTTCTCTGTTGGCTTTATTTCAGGAACAAAGGGAAAAGTCATTTTGAGTGCTGTGTAGCAGCAGCCATTTTAGTGCCAATTTTTGAGTGGCTTTGCTTTTTGTTGGGTTTGCAGGTATTGTTAAAATGCCTGGTTTAAAAAAAAAGGCACAGGGCAATCCAAGGGAAAACATCCCTCACCTAAGACCCCACCTAAAAGGCCATCTCTTCCCTTTATCGTCCAGCTGATGAGGGTGATGAGATGGTAAATAGGGCCATTTTTCAGTGGCTTAGGGCGCTGGAGCAGGCATCTGACATTCCTCACCCACAGGGCTCAGATGATGGTAGGCGTCCCAAATCTCCCGCCCTGGCGGGAGAACACTGGATTTTGAGCCTCCTCCCCCGGTCTGCAAATATTTGGAAGCGGGAGGGGGGGACGATGCTTCCCCCTCACAGCGCCGGGCCGCCACCGCCGCAGCAACACCAGCGCAGCGCCGCCACCACAAGCGCTGCTGGCCCAGGCCCATCACCGCGGCTGCGGCCCGAGCTACAGGCTGCCAGTGCCTGAGGAGAGCGGCAGAGGGTCTCCTCTCCCCCCCCCTTTGATCCTGCCTTCTGGGAGGGACTTGCGAGATTTTTTTTTACAATAAATACCAATTGCCCTTCCTTCCGAGGAGCGGCTGTAGCTGGGAAGGAGCGATCAGGAAAGTCAAAGGGAGGAAAGGTAAAACAGAAAAACAACAACCCCATGCAAGCCCCCCCCCCCCCCCGTCTGAGGCTGCCAATTACAGGCCGTTTTCCAACTCGACCCTGAAGAAAAGCTAAAACTGGCATGAGGAAGCCCGCGCCTGCCTGCACTCTTTGCTTTCTTCCTGAGTGAGAAGGAAGCCGTCCACTTTCTTAACGCTTGCAAGGTCCGGGTAAAGTTAGAGAGTCCAGCGGCTCCTTTAAGACCAGCAAAGTGCTATTCAAGGTATGAGCTTTCGTGTGCACGGCACGCACACCTCAAATACGCAAGGTCTGGGTAAATAATTTTAAAAGCACATTATGCGGTGGAAAAAAAGGCCAGCAAGGCATCGCAACCAGCCAGGCAAGACTGCCTCCCTAGCGAGAGAGAGCATGTGACTTACCAGACTGGGGAGGAAACTGACTGCTGGGCATTCATTATTCCCTATGGAAACCGATTCCCAAAGGGAATAATGGAGAATTGATCAGCGGGTATCTGGTACTCTGGGGGGGGGGGCTGTTTTTTGAGGTAGAGGCACCAGATTTTCAGCATAGCATCCGATGCCTCTCCTCAAAAGACCCTCCAAGATTCAAAAAGATCTGACCGCGGAGTCCAATGCTATGAGCCCCCAAATAAGGTGCCCCTATCTTTTATTAATTCCAAGGAGGGAAGGCATTGAAAAGGTGTGTGGTCCTTTTCAATGTGATGGACAGAACTTCCTTTGGAGTTCAATTATGCTTGTCACAACCTTGCTCCTGGCTCCACCCCAATGTCTCCTGGCTCCACCCCCAAACTCTCCTGGCTCCACCCCCAAAGTCCCCAGATATTTCTTGAATTGGACTTGGCAACCCTAGATGATGGGAAAAATACTAAGGCTATGTTTCAAGTGGATATTTTAACCAGCTTGTCTATCTTTGAGGGCAGGTCTGCTGGAAATGTCGCTGGAGAAGCCAGGGGGTTCGGTGGCTTAGACTGGGGTGCCAGTCCACTTCGTATGGATGCTGGAACAGGGTCAGCACTGGTATTGGTTGGATCTGAGGGTAAGGCTGGAAACACTATGCATTCATACCCTGGGCTGGCTTGGCCATGGGGGCCCATTGAGCCATGCTGCTGCGACGGCGCCCAGTGTTGCCACAGGAGCTTCTGGTATCTTTCCCTCTCCTGGCATGGGTACATAGCAAGCTTGGTCGTGGCCAGCCAGGCAGTATGGCTCCTATGGGGCTTGGCCAGTAGCTGGGCAGCAAGGTATGCCAGGTCCCATGTTGGGGGGATGTGGCTTTCCTTCTCCTTTGAGTGTTTCTTATGGGTCTGCCCCCTTTTACTGCGTTGCCTTTTGGGGACTTAGCTTTATCCTTAGGTGATCATTTGTTGCCTGCAACAAAAGATAAGATTTTAAAGGGCGTGTGGAGAAACGCCATTTTAGTCAATGTTGGTGCTTCATTGGGAGGGAAAACATGAAACTCCTAAGCAGGCTTTGGCCTAGCCTTCCCCTCACTCCCCCCCTCCGTTTCAGAGCCAAACCAACACCTCTACAGCAGTCCACTGACAAAACATCATTTTTGGGTTGTGACTTCTCAGGCTTTAGCTGAGCTGCCTTAACTCCCTAACTTAATCTCTAACTTTGTGTGGTTTGTAACATGAATTTTATGGTTATTGTTTCTAGTTTGACTATTTTTTCTTTTTAGATTCTGCTGTTCCTCGCCAGAGGAGCCGAGTTCTCATCTGTGGACACAGTTCTATGTTGTGGGCTGCACATCAGGCTCAGAGAACTTTGGTCAGCTCTTAGGTGGGACTCAGCCAATGGGTCACTATTGAATGGCGTGGGTGCCAGGGTCTTCATTGGCCTGGCCTGCTGCCATTGTTATTCTATGGGAAAGCTGGCCCTCCTCCCCAGGTCCTAGTTATTCACCTGTGTGGGAATGATCTCGGGCTAGTAAAAGGCAAGGTGTTGGCCTTGCAGGCCAGGGACGATTTTAGGCCCATTAAGGTGAGATGGCCTGCGACCATTATAATATGGCCAGATATGATTCCCCACCTTGTTTGCAGTAGTGTTTGGGACTCTGCAGGCATTGAGAAGGCCCGTCACAAGGCTAGCAAGGAGATTTGGAAAGTCTTAGAAGGGGAGGGGGGTTGGGCCACTACCTGCCCCATCTGGATATTTCTCTTAAATTTCCTTACCTCTACAGATGGTATGGGGGCATCTCTCTGAAAAGGGTAATATGCTTTTCTTGAGAAACATTCGGCAAGGGCTGCGGGTGGCATTGGGCCTTCTGGTGGGTGCTAAGGCCTAAGTAGAGGCTTGGCCTTAGTGTTGGCAGGTTTTACTGTGCTTATGGTACTGTATGGCTAGGGGAGGACCAGAAAGCATCTCTTCTTGGGGGGTTAGGGGTCTGGCAGGATCAACCTTGAGGTTTGATGACCCGGGGTGGGAGAATGCAGACCGTCCTTTAAGGCTTCACTGGAGGGGGCCTTCCATTGAGATGTGTGTCAGGTGGTTGGACCCTCTGGGGCTTGCCTCCTTGCTGGGCTGGCCTGGAGGGAGCTGTGCCACACAGCTCCAGCTGGGGACTGGGTTCCTCGACTGTGGAATGGCAGGGGAGGTGTCTGCTGAGACCCCTGACCCTGACCAAGACACAGTTTTGGTTAGCCCTTGCCGTTTGTTACTTATGCTTTAATAAAGTGGCCCTTAATTATACCCAATACCTTGCATCTGACTCTTTATTCCGACTTGGGGGGCAAACATGCATTTTGGGGAAAGGGAGAGGGAACAGGCTGAGATGCTCAAAATAAATTGGAACCTACAAACCACATTGCAGAGGAAGAGAAATCACATAGCCTCCCATCCCCCCTCCTGCCAGTTGAGCCTATGATCTTTCTTTTCCTTTCAAGACATCTACCCCTTCCCACTCATGTTGGCTGTCCTTCTGCTCTTGGGTTCACTGTCCCCCCTTTCTGTCCTCACCAGTTCTCTCTTTGTCACCTCACTGCAGGGTCTCTTAGTTCCCCCATCCATGCCTCTGAAGGCTCTCCTCTTCCCCTGTGGGATTTCCTTTCCGCCTTCCTCCCACAGACTCTCCTGTTTTCTCCTTCTCACCCCTACTTCCAGTTATCCCCCCTTGCCCCCTTTCTCTGTTCTTGCTATCATTGGTATTTTTGCAGCATTTGGGGTAAAAAGCTACCGAACTCTTGTTTTGTTTTCAACATCTTGAATATTAGATACATTGCATATGTTAAGAGTCACATGTTATGGTCTTCAGCATGATTATTATCTTGCTGGTTTTCAAGATGCTTTTCAAATGTATTGTACTTGATTTAAAATGTTTAGTGGGAAGAAAAGCAATGTTATATAGTTTACAAAGACATTAATCATGCTTGTCAAAATAGCAATGCAGCAAAGACACTGATCAGCTCATACAGCTAAACAAAAAGTGCTTTTCTACCATTCTAAGAAGTCTGTTTGAATTGCAAGGGGGAGGGGGAAAGAACATGTATGGAGAAAATTATTACTATTAGGAGTTTCATAGGCAAGACTATCTTCTGTTCAGAGAAGGGTGTTATGCATATATGGGGATAAGTTTTCTGAGGGCCAGATGGTTGGATGGTAAGATTTCTGAGGGCTTTAGTTGGGTCAGCTCATGGAACCAACCCCCTCTTCAGCTTCTCAACCAAACTTATTCTCTCAGACAACAGATACAAACAACCACTGAGTAGGTTCCCCCCCTCCCACCCCTCAAGGTGATGTCTCTATCGGAGGGGTTGCTGAGTGTTATTGCTACTGATTCCATAAGGACAACTAGCTGTTGTAGCAAAACAAACAAACAAACCAAACCTCAGTCTGGTGGCAGTTTATGAGCTAACAGATTTATTATGGCATAAGCTTTCCTGGTCTAGAGGTCACTTCATTAGATGCACACCATATCCTCAGTTGGCAGATATGTGTACAGCTATAAAGAGAAAAAATGTAAACAGGGTCAAAACACAATGAAAAATAAGAGACAGAGGGTATGACTCACACCATTCTTCAGACCCCCTGGAGTAAATGACAGACATTTTTAGTTCTGTAAGTCCTTTGAGTGATTGTTACTATAATTGTCTTATGCTCCTGTTTTTATTAAGTATTTTACATCTCTTTATGATGTTCTCTATTGCCCCTATATTGTGAATAAGTTGTTTTTAGGATTTGGTTTTTTAAGAAATCATTTTTATTGTGTTTTTTGTGTTCTATATGTGTTTCTACTAAGTTTCTTTTAATTGTGAACTACTTTGAGTACCCGTAGGGAGTGGAAAGACGATTATAAAAAGGAACCAAATAAATAAATCAAAGACAGCAAATCATCTTTTGAAATGCCAAATTCACACTCAAAGGCAGAAATTTTCAGAGGAGAAAATGCAAGGAGGAGGAGGAGAAGGAACTTCTTCCTGCCCTTTTCCCTCTTTTCTTCCTCCTCCTCTGTTTTTCTCCTCCTCTATTCTGCAAGTGAGAATAGGAAAAGCTAGGGCACAAACTGTTGGATATAGTCAAGATTAAATTACAAAAAGTAATGTATTTAATTTTAAAGAGTCACTAAATATGCTGGGTCTTCACTTCACTGAGTGAATTTCACTGAGAGTGTCCTGATAGGTGTCCTAGCATTGCATCTGAATGGCAGGTGGGTATTGTGACCAGCAGTTAACTAACCCCTGATTTACCAACTGACTAAGACTATGGCTGCTACTGTTAGACTTTTTCCTAAGTGAGTGTGTCCAGGCAAAGGTGTAGCAGTGAAACCTTAATGGAGGTGGCCCTGTGTGGATTACGTGGTAAGGAAAGTAAGCAAGTCTTAGGGATCAGGGAAAACTTGCAGGTTACCAAAATAAGATCCTCTGTTGAAATGTATCCAGCCAATGGCAAAAAGGAAGAACCAATTCCACCTTCTCTTTCCCCTACCATAAAGGATTTTTAAACCAGGACTGTAAACTAAACACAACTATTCAGCAACAGAGTTGGAGAAAGAAGAGACTATTACATGACCCACATTGGTCAAGTGGAGTCACAAGGAGAGCCTCCTCCTCAGCAGTTTCTTAATTCAGCAAATATAACTGTTGATTCCCTGTTCATCCTCTCTGCTTGAGATGCTTGTTCCTTTACCTGAAATCACTGAACCTATAGTACAACACAACTTAATCCAACAATGCTTGAGACCACATGTTTCAATATGTTTGAGAATACCTATCTCGACACTTCCGGGCTATGTTGCCTTGCTATCAGGTGGACTCACGAGCTCTCCTGCTTGCGACCCCCCTGATTGGGCAGGAGGAGGGGTGCCACGGATGTGACACCCCCAAAGAGACCCTGGGGGGTCTCTTAGGCATGGGGCTTTCACAATAGGATGGGGGCGCAATGGCAGTTGCTCCTGTTCCTTCTGTGTGCCCTGAAGCTCTCCCTGTTGCGATCGCTATTACAGCAGCAAGAGGTGAACGCCTGATTGCTTGCCGTTTTTTTCTTCAACAAGCTTTTGATCTATCACCCCTCTATCTCAAGCATGACAATTCTGCAATGCAAGTAAGTCGGCTTTCAATTACTAAGGGCTAATGGGTTCTTTTTACATTTTAATGACTTGGTAGTTCAAAGGAAGGGAAAGAGATCGATATCTCTAATTTCCCTGTGAATGAGGCCATGGAAAGTCAAAGAACATCTCTAAGTACTGGAAACAATTTGGACTAATTGGAATATGGACATTTAAATCAACCCAGATCATAATTGGATATTTGTTAAAGAGACTATTATTTGGCTGCAATACAGTCTGAACAAAATAAGATACCTCTTAGAGGGATTTTTCCTTGTTGTCTGATTTGGAATTCATACATTAACATCTAAAACTACAGTTGGAGGAGACCAGGAAGAACGGGCTATCTGGGACTCTGAGCTACTTTTTAATCAGGATTAATGGACTGAGTTTGCTGACAAAGAAAAATGGCTTTGCTAAGCAAAGTTTCTTATAAAAAAGATATTTTAAGCAGTTTGAAATCTCTGAGGCAAGATCTTGGCTTATTTGCAGACTTGGTTAAGAAGCAAATGGGAGCTTTTTTGCTGAAAGCCAGCAAAATCTCAAATCTACATGAGCAGAGTGCTAAAGAGAACCTGGTGATGTCTGTGGAATTGAAATGGGAGACTGAGCTGTTGGGAGATCAACAAAAGAAAATTAATTTCCCTGTGAATGAGGCCATGGAAAGTCAAAAAACATCTCTAAGTACGGGAAACAATTTGAACTAATCAGAATATGGACATTTAAATCGACCCAGATCATAATTGGATATTTGTTAAAGAGACTATTATTTGGCTGCAATACGGTCTGAACAAAATAAGATACCTCTTAGAGGGATTTTTCCTTGTTGTCTGATTTGGAATTCATACGTTAACATCTAAACAAAGGCTATGGAATTTTTCTCACCTCCTTCAAGAAGGATGACTGCATTAAGAAGTAAGAAGATGCATTTTAACCAGAAAAACATTATGTGGAAATCTTTCAGAAAGAAGAGCCTCCTGAACTAGATTTTTCTCAGTGGATAGCTGGACATGGACTTTGTAAGAAACTCTGATATGTGAAATTAGAAGGCTAAGTGAGACTTCTTTTCCTTTTTTGTTTTTATTTGTTTTTGGGCTACAATAAGTTGTCTTGTTTAAAACAATATGGATTTAAAAGTTAAAGGACTAAAAAGTCTTTGAAAAGAATTTTATGTTAAAATAGTTATCTTAGATTAACTTTTAAGAAGGCAGATAACGTAATTTCCTGACAAACTGCTGAACTTGTTTTTAATAGATAATGATATTAGTTTCTGTGTTTGTTATAGACATAGGTAATTCTACAAGTTAATCTATAACTCAGGAGATAGATTTCTTTTTAGTAAGACGGGTTTCCTGAAATGTTCTTATCTTGGTGGGTAGTTGGGTGTGTAACTCTCAATAAGAACAGGCATGGGATTTTTATTTTGGGTCATAAAAAGTTGTTTTTCTTAGCCCAATAGGGATACAAGAGGTGGACTAATTGTTAAAATGGCAGACAACACAGGTGTTATGTGAACTGCTAAATTTGTTTTTTAATATGTCTCCCAGGAGAAACTGTTTATATTGAGATAGACAAAATACCATGTTGTATTTCTTTTTAGTTTTTTAAAGATAAAGATATGAATTTTTTGTGTCTATGTTAATGAGGATAGTGCTAAACTAACAAATTAGTCTGTTTTTTAACAAGGTTAAGTCAAAGCCGTTAGTTTCGTGCTGAGACTGCTCTGACTTGTTCATACTTATATGTGTTGAAGAAAAACTGTTTAGACTTGTATTGCAAATAATAGCTTAGTAAAAATGTTTTATAATGAAAGATAAAGATGGTAAAATATATGGAGAATTTTATACTTGCAGGTGGAACGAATTGGATATTTTATTTGGAGGTAGATTTAAAATTGACATATTTGTATTTTTCTTTTTTTTCCCCTGCCTTTCCCATTCTGTATATGTCCTCCCCCCCCCCCTCTTTTTCTGTATCTATGCTTATGCCTTTTTCTTTTGTAGTTAAAACCAATAAAATGTAAAAATGAGAATACCTATCTCTGTGTTGGTGTGTGGCCTGGACATTTTTTCAGATACCTTTGTGAGATTAGGATTTCAATAAACTTTCAGATTAACATTCTTCACTGCCTGCAACAAGCTGAGACAATGCAGTTACATGAATATGTAATTATATTCTTGATACCAGCTACAAATGCAGTGTGCTGTTTGGCAGGTCTTGTCATGTCCACCAGATACAGAAATAGAGATGAATCCACAGAAAATAAAAGCAATCATCTTATTACTATAGTTTCAAGAATATTTATTTAAAAACATTTTAAGCTGCCTTTCCATTCAACTTTGCATCCCCAACGTGATAAACAATAAAAAACCATTAAAACAAAATTAAAAATACATATGAACATATTACAGGACTTAAAAAAAAAATGGAAAAAGAGGTGCCAAAACTCTTAAGAGAGAAATGAAAGAGATACACACAGGTGCTCCTCGTGAGCTTTAAAATGTTTGGGGTTTTTATTTTTTTTGGGGGGGGGGGTTGAAAATGTTGTTTCCACAAAGACGTGTCCTGCTGCATTCCCCTAGGGAAAAAAAAACCCCTGAATATATATGAAAAACAAATCAAAACAATTAAAACAAACCTAAAAACTTGAACAGGAAGAAGGGTCAATAAAAATCACATGAACTTGCTTTATATTGAATCAGACCCTTGGTCCATCAAAGTCAGTACTGTCTGCTCAAACTGGCAGTAGTTGTCCAGGCTCTCAGACAGAGGTCTTTCACATCACCTTCTGCCAGATCTTTTAACTGGAGATACCAAGGGGATTGAACCTGGGATCTTCTTCACACCAAGCAGATGCTCAACCACTGAGCCATTTTCATATATGCTAGAGTTCCTTGCATTGGTAACTGGAAAGATCTTATAGATTGGCGCTTCAGCAATTTTTCTCCAGGCTGGTTTGGCAAGGAATCATGGAGGTTTATGTGTGGGGGAGGTATTTGTGATGTTCCTATGTAAGCCCTGGACCCCCTTTTCCACTATTCATGGACTAAGTTTACTCTGGCCAAGTGTCAGAAATACAGGAGGTCTTTAACATCACCTATCCTATCCTATCGTTATAGACTTACAGTATGAACTCATATTGTGTAAGAACAAGCAAAACCTGCCTCAATGGACTTTTAGCTAATCTCTCTTTCGGCTTGGCTTCGCGAACGAAGATTTAAGAAGGGTGCAATAGTCCACGTCTGCTGCAGGCTCGCTGGTGGCTGACAAGACCAATGCGGGACAGGCAGGTCCGGCCACAGTGGCTGCAGGGAAAAGTCTGATTTAGGGTTGGTGCTGTAGCAGTGCGATTCTTCCTCAATCTCCTTTTGTCCTCAAGACCAGCTATGCGTGCGTTCTCAAAAGAAGAGACAGCCTGGTGGATGGTGTGCCTCCATGCTTTGCGATCTGAGGCTAGGTCAGACCACTGGTGATGGTTGATGCGACAGGTGCCAAGGGATTTCTTCAAGGAGTCCTTGTACCTCTTCTTTGGTGCCCCTCTATTTCGATGGCCGGTGGAGAGTTCGCCATACAGGGCAATCTTGGGAAGGCGGTGGTTTTCCATCCTAGAAATATGCCCTGCCCAGCGCAGCTGCGTCTTCAACAGCAGTGCCTCGATGCTGGTAACCTCCGCCCGCTTGAGAACTTCAATGTTGGTCACAAAGTCACTCCAGTGGATGTTGAGGATGGTGCGAAGGCAGCGCTGATGAAAGCACTCAAGGAGTCGCAGGTGATGACGGTATAAAACCCATGATTCGGAGCTGTAGATGAGGGTTGTCATCACAACCGCTTTGTAAACATTGATCTTTGTGCCTTTTTTCAGATGCTTGTTGCTCCACTCTTTTGTGCAGTCGGCCAAAGGCACGGTTTGCTTTTGCCAGCCTGTTGTCGATCTCCTTGTCGATCTTAGCATCTGAGGAGATGATGCACCCCAGGTAGCTGAAAAGCTGGACTGTCTTCAGAACTGATTCACCCACAGTGATGCAGGGAGGGTGATAATCTTCCTGGGGTGCAGGCTGGTGGAGAACTTCTGTCTTCTTCAGACTAACTTCTAGGCCGAATAGCTTGGCAGCCTCTGCAAAGCAGGATGTCATATGCTGCAGAGCTGATACCGAGTGGGAGACGAGTGCAGCATCATCAGCAAACAGTAGCTCTCGGATGAGTTTTTCCATTGTCTTGGAGTGGGCCTTTAGTCGCCTCAGGTTGAACAGGCTGCCATCGGTGCGATAGCGGATGTAGACACCATCGTCATCATCTAGATCTACTGCGGCTCTTTGAAGCATCATGCTAAAGAAGATCGTAAAGAGAGTTGGCGCGAGAACGCAGCCTTGCTTTACACCTGTGCCTATTGGGAAGGTCTCCGAGAGGTCGTTGCAGTGTCTGACTTGGCCTCGTTGGTCTTCGTGTAGCTGGATGATCATGCTGAGGAACCTTGGGGGACATCCTAAACGTTCCAAGATTTGCCACAGGCCTTTCCTGCTAACGGTATCGAAAGCTTTGGTAAGGTCGACAAAAGTCACATACAGAGCCTTGTTTTGTTCCCTGCATTTCTCTTGGAGCTGCCTGAGAACAAATACCATGTCGGTGGTGCTCCTGTTAGCTCTGAAGCCGCACTGGCTCTCTGGGAGGAGTTCTTCTGCAATGGCGGGCACCAGTCTGTTCAGGAGTATTCTGGCAAGGATTTTGCCTGCGATGGAGAGCAGGGTTATCCCCCGGTAGTTGGAGCAGTCTGACTTTTCCCCTTTGTTCTTGTATAGGGTGATGATGATTGCATCGCGAAAGTCCTGTGGTAATTTGCCTTGTTCCCAGCAGGTGACAAGTACTTTGTGAAGTGAGCTATGTAGTACTGTGCCCCCATGCTTCCAGATCTCTGGTGGAATTCCATCAACTCCTGCTGCCTTGCCACTTTTCAGTTGCTTGATGGCTTTAACAGTCTCTTCTAGAGTGGGGATCTCATCCAACTCTGTTTTCACTGGTTGAAGTGGGGTGAGGTGAATTGCTGAATCTTGAACTACGCGGTTGGCACTGAAGAGAACCTGAAAATACTCCGACCACCGGTTCAATATGAATGCCTTGTCTGTGAGGAGCACTTGGCCGTCTGCACTACGCAAGGGTCTCTGAGTCTGATATGATGGACCATATACTGCCTTCAGGGCTTCGTAGAACCCTCTTAAATCACCAGTGTCTGCACACAGCTGGGTTCTCTCAGCAAGCTTGGTCCACCACTCGTTCTGAATGTCTCGAAGCTTGCACTGGAGGTTGCTACATACAGCGCGAAAGGTTGCTTTTTTCCCAGGACAGGAGGGCTGAGCAAGATGTGCTTGGTAGGCAGATCTCTTTTTCGCCAGTAAATCTTGGATCTCTTGATTGTTCTCATCAAACCAGTCCTTGTTCTTCCTTGTGGAGAACCCGAGGACTTCTTCAGAGATCTGCAGGATGGTAGTTTTTAGGTGTTCCCAGAGTGCTTCTGGAGAAGGGTCTATGGGGCAACTGGGGTCCTCAATTCTTGACTGGAGTTTTGCCTGGAAGGCAGCTTTAACTTCGGCTGACTGGAGACTGCCAACCTGAAACTTCCTCCGAGGGATACCTCCTCTCCTAGGTGTGGGTTTAAAGTGAAGACGGAGATTGCAGCATACAAGACGATGATCCATATGACATTCTGCACTGGGCATTACTCGGGTGTGTAAGACATCTCGAAGGTCTCTCTGGCGCACCAGAATGTAGTCGATAAGGTGCCAGTGCTTGGACCGTGGGTGCATCCAGGTTTTAGCTAATAACAAAACGTATTTGGCACTGAGAAATTAACCCAATACAGACAATTTACTTGGTGTGATCCCAAACAGCAAGCTCTCCAGCCAGGCTACAAAGGCTATGTGCCTGGATTTAACCGGTTGTGCTCCCCTTGCCTGATAGGACTCCAGATCACACTCCTCTTCTGAGCTGCTCTGAACCTTACAGATCCTAACTGTGTTCCTGTCCATGGAAGCCATTGTCAAGTAGCAGTCTCTCTATAGGAGCCATGTTCCTGTGATGTCCTAAAACAACAATTTCAGGTCTTGCTGGACACCATGAGAGCAAGGCGGGAGCCCCACATACTCCAAATATGCCATGGAGATGCAAACGGTGAACAATAGGCTTGCTAATTTTGTCTTTACAACTGAACAAAATACTTCTCCTGTCAGACAGCCAAAACAGTTGCTTACACAATACAATTCCAACCAGAAAGGTTGTTTTACAATGACCAGTTCCAGCCACGGAGATTGTCCCCATTGTGTTTAGCTCTGATGTCACAGTAGATAGCAATTTGGCTCCATATTATCTCATCATGTTTCTTTGTTTAGGTATGATTTACAATAGGTAAATCCATCAATGCCCATAATCTTTTTTCCAAACCTTCCTGGGAGCCTCCCCTCAAATAATGTCAGGGGTCATATGTTGCTGTGTCACAGGTCACATGTAGTAATGTCATGGGTCATCTGATATCATTTCCTGGGATATTAATTTGGTTATATAAGGCCAGGTAATTGACCACTCAAGTGTGCCTCTTGCAGTATACCTACCTTTGCTGTTTAGAGCCACCCCCTAAACCTGATCAGTTTCGGGTCCATTATAGTGAGATACACTGGTCATGTCTTGCTCCCCCTTCCCTATTTTGTCATCACTACTGGAGTCATCCTTCTGAAGACTACAATAGGTACAGTATAGCCATTGTCTGTGTCTTCCCTTTGTGTTTCGCTATCAACCCTTCACCTCTATTTTCTTAGGAACTGTATGATTGATGAGTGATTCTATTTTCTTGTATGTGCGACTGATTTTCCAATAAAACCAATTATAGTTTACCAAGGTTCTCCACATTATTTTAAAAGGAAAATTCTTGGGAGACCACTTCCTGTATACACAGGTTTAGACCTCGCTTATGTTAGCCATCTTTTGCCCACTGAACTAATTCCTGTACCTCAATTGAGGGCAATTTGACTTACACCTGCATTGTATAGGGGGTTGGATTAGATGACCCTGGAGGTACCTTCCAACTCTATGGTTCTAGGATTCTTAACACATAATATTTACACACTCAAAATTAATTTTGCAAAAGGGTGGGAAGCATTTCCAACCAGTCAGGATGTGAACAATGTCCTTTATTTCCTGTGTTTGATTTTATGATGGAGATCAGCAAGATATGTTTATATAAATCAGTCATTCTGATGTTATTGTATTTCAACAACAAACAAAACCATGTGGAAGCAGCAATAAAATTTCTGAATCTAATGATAACAGGGACACGGGAGGGATAATCTCCCTTATTGCCTGTGAGCCTCAAGAGAGGGAAAGAATGCATGAACTTGCTTGAGCACCATCAATTGCTCTTGCAACACATCAATTACTAGTTAAAATCTGCTATGACAAGGGGTGGTCCTGGGAAGAGTGAAGTGCCTTTGGCTCCCTATTAGTCTCAAGAGAAGGTACCATCAGTAGCATTCATACAACAGTTTTCAGTGTTCAAGGCATTTCTTGTCCTTTAAAGAGCAGTGTATGATAGGCCACTATTATTTCCTCCATATTGGGGATATGTCCAGAGGCTGAGGCATTAAGACTTGAATCAGAATCTTCCATGCTTATCACTCACTTGTGGCTAGTATGCTACATTAGAAGCATGACATGCAAAGCCATTGTTACCTTTCCCAAATCAACAACTTCTGCTCCTCTGTCTGTTCCCATTGACAAAAGGAAGAATACTCACATGCATACTTCAACAGCAGTCTCTGACAGTAGATAACTATAATCCCTTGTTTTTAATTTAATTAGATTTCTGGATCATGCCATCCTGAAGTCTGGATAAAGGTAAAGGTGTGCAAGCACCAGTCATTTCCGACTCTGGGGTGATGTCGCATCACGATGTTTTCATGGCAGACTTTTTACAGGGTGGCTTGCCATTGCCTTCCCCAGTCATCTACGCTTTCCCCCCAGCAAGCTGGGTACTCATTTTATCAACCCCGGAAGGATGGAAGGCTAAGTCAAGCTTGAGCCGGCTACCTCAACCCAACTTCTGCTGGGATTGAACTCAGGTCGTGAGCAGAGAGCTCAGAGTACAGTACTGCAGTTTTACCACTCTGTGCCATGGGGCTGATGAAGTCTGGATAGCAAAATTTCAGTAAAACTGGTACTCAGTGGGATTCATTATTCTTTCATTCTACGTTTTTGTACAGAGGTAGTATAGTCAAGAGGAGAGTTGCAAGCAATTTTTTTTCAATTTTATTAAAGTACAGTACAAGATATAATAGTGATAACAGGTTACATATATATAGGTAAAAGAAAAATTGAAGGAGAGACATAGCTATGTCTATGATGTCAATATAACATTATTCCAAGAAAATAACCAAGGATAGGCCTAAGTCTAAAAGTACATCATTTTCCTATGAATTACCCTATGTGGAAGAATATCATGTTCAGTAAGATAATCAATTTTTGGAAACCAAATTGCAATAAAGAAACTTTCATATTTCTCTATTACTGGAAAGCGAGTTTGAACTGTAATTTTGGACATTATAAAGTATTCCCATCAACAGTGTTGCCATGCTAATGTGGTCGGAGGAGACTTATTGATCCATTGTGAGGCAATTGTGGCACGGGCTGCAGAAATAAGAATGTGTATTCTCTCTGAGCTCATCTTATCATTTTCAGGGTCTGTCCAATTTCCAAGCAAAAAAACGTCAGGAACTAAGGGTAGATCTCTATTTGTGATTAAAAATATTGTTTGGTAATTTGGCTCCAAAAATTTTGTATAGAATTGCATGTCCACCAACAAAGGAAATAGTCTCCTGTTTTCCCACGTTACTTTACACAGGCTGAGCTTATAGTGCCATTTATATGATGTAGAGGACTAAGAGGGGAGTACCATCTCATTATTAGTTTATAAGATTGAAGCTTAATGGGGAGTATTTTAGAAGTATATGATGGAGAGGACCAAATTTCTTTCCATTCTTTAGAAGTAAAACTTCTGTTGCAGTCTGTTTGCCACCAATTCTGATATTTCAATAGGGGTTTTGGAGCTGTTTCCAAGCAATTTTTAAGGAGGTTATTGATAACCAGTTTGGTGTAGTGGTTAGGAGTGATGGATTCTAATCTGGAGAACTGGGTTTGATTCCGCACCCCTTCACATGCAGTTGCTGAGTGATCTTTGGTCAGTCACAATTTTCTCAGAGTTGTTCTCTCAAGAGCAGTAATTCAGAGCTCTCTCAATCTCACCTACCCTAATACCCCACAAAAAAACCCAAAAAACAAAAAACAAGGGCCCTATGGTACTTACAGCAAGAGTTCATGTTTACTCCATGCTGTCTCCTGATGTTCTACTGAACATATGCAGCAGAAGGAGACACTATATTGTGATCATGCTGTAAACTTGGGGCAAATGAGACATGGAAGAAGATGAGACACTTCTCAGCTGACAATATATGGATATTAGGTAGGTACAAATACAAAGATTTATATAGAGGGGGAAATGGTGGCATAGTGACAGGAGGACAGTGGACCTGGGATCCAGTACACAAAACATTGCTAACTGTGATGCTCATTGGTAACATCTCTGACCTATCATCATCTTTACAACCTAATTATCATTAGATACCGAAGTTATTTATCATCTTTAAACTAGCAAATTCTCTTAAAATACTGCATATGACAAATTCTCCCAATATAAGGATGAAAGTTGCTTAGTACATTGACAGGACCATCAAATTCTCAAAGATACTTTGTTCTCTGCCTGCAGCTTATGAAATCTGAGTAGATGGATGGAAGGGAGGGAATAAACCCTTATCTCCATTAAACATATGTAGATACCTCTGTCAATAAAGGATGATTTGTGCCAAGTTGTTTGTCCTACAAACAGATCTGGAAGGGCACAGTGGAAGAATTTATAAAGATATTTACTGAAGATAATGCATATGAAGAGTTATATTCTTCCCAAGTGCTAAGTATTAGATCTGGTGATTTTTAATTGTTGCTATATAAGAGGTGTGACCAGCTCACTATTTCAGACATTAAGTTTCAAGAGCCTTGATAATGTGTGCATATATTACACATGCATACACACATGTGTCCATACACACACAGACTCACACAAGATTCACTTTCCTAGAACTGCTCATCTGTCCAAACCAGCCCTAATTTAAGCATTTGAAGAGGCAGCAAACCTCTTGCTACCCGGTATTCCATCCCATGTTATAGTGGGTTTACACATGGAAGACCACTGTATGGTGAGGAGTAAGTTTTACAAAACCCCATCATTTCCCTCCATTTGTTCTCTTTCACTGTATCCCAGTCTTTAGGTCACCAATGTCAATTGCTAGCAATAGGGTTGCCAACTCCAAATTAGAAAATTCCTGGAGATTTGGGGATGGCATCTGGGGATTTAGGAAGGAGAGGGATCTCAGTGAAGTATAATGCTTTGAGAGAACTGTGACTGACCCAAGGTCATCCAGCAGCTGCATGTGGAGGATTGGCAATCAAACCCAGTTTTTCAGATCGGAGTCCACCACTCTTAACCACTACACAAAACAGGCTCTCAGTACTCTTAAGTTCTCTGAGAGCTCTCTCAGCCCCTCACAGGATGTTTGTTGTGGGGAGAGGAAGGAAAGGAGATTGTAAGCTTCTCTGAGACTCAGAGCGAAGGATGGGGTATACATCCAATCTTTTCTTTCTCTTCTCTTCTTCTTTCTCCAGATGCCTCCATATGCCTCCCAAAATGTCATCCTCCACTTTTTTTTTTACACACTATGGAACTGATTCCTCACTAGTAGTTGCTCTGCCCACAGGCTTCTACTTTCCCCGGCTCAAGGTATCAATTCCCCACCAGTTGCTGCACATGTGCATTTTGATCTGCGGCTCTCTCCAATTTCCCTTGCAGCTTCTGGATCTCCAAAAAACAAGAACAAGAAGCCATGAGGGAAATTGGAGGGAGCCACAGATCAAAATGTGGCACACAGTAATTGGTGGAGAATTGATTGCTTGAGCCAAGGAAAGCAGAAACCCGGGGGTGGGGCAACTGCAAGTGAGGAATTGGTCTGGGGCTAGAGAGGCTTAAAAGGTTTTGAAAGTATTTGCTGCAAAAGAAGGTGTCAGCCCAAATGAAAGCAACTGAACTGATGTTTCCTTTCAGTTGTGCTGTACTACAAGCAGTGAAATCATTGGCAGACTAAAGCAATGGGATCTGTCATGATCCTGGGCCTAGTGAGGCCTATAGACTCCGGAGAAGCCTGCCTAGGAGTTACAATAGAATAGGGTTGCCAATCCCCAAGTGGGAGCAGGGGATCCCCCCAGTTTGGAGGCCCTCCCCCCACTTCAGGGTCATCAGAAAGTGGGGGAAGGGGAGGAAGGAAATGTCTGCTGGGCACTCCATTATTCCCTATAGAGACATTCCCATAAGGTATAATGGGAAATTAATCTGTGGGTATCTAGGGCTCTAGGGGGGCTGTTTTTTGAGGTAGAGGCACCAAATCTTCAATATAGCATCTGCTACCTCTCCTCAACGCCCCCTCCAGGTTTCAAAAAGATCGGACCAAGGGGTCCAATTCTATGAACCCCCCAAGAATGTACCCCTATCCTTTATTATTCCAAATAGAGGGAAGGCATTTAAAAGGAGTGTGGCCCCTTTAAATGTGATGGCCATAACTCCTTTTGGAGTTCAATTGTGCTTGTCACCCTTGAACTAGATATTCAAAGTTTTGGAGGGAAATTAGCCTAGAGAGGGGTGGGACCTGGGAGGAAAGCATAAAAGGGTCAAGCACAGACATGGTGTATTCTTTCCTGAAGAGGCTGCAGGCAGGGACGTTCTCTCTCTGGAAGGCTGAGCTGGAGGTAGGCTGTAGTCTAGAGAGCTTGCTAATAGGAAGAGATCTCTCACCCAAAGGAGGTAGTGAGTAGGGATGTGCAAAAAAAAAAAATTCGGAATTACACGGATTCGGAAGTGCACAGGGAAAAAAATTTCGGATTCCCCATGCACTGCTGAATACCGTATTCGGAATAGCCGCATATACGGTAGATGCACGGCTATTACCGAATATACGGCCCTATTATACCCTATGGGCCATTGAAATAAATGGCAAATAGGGTATATTTGAAGCCGCCTGGAGGGGGGGGGGGTTTGAGGGAGAGCCCCCAAATTTGCAGGGGACCTGAAGGGGACTCTCCCCTCCAACCCCCCCAAGTCCCAAAAAGATTGGGCCAGGGGATCCCATTCCAGGGGCACCCAAAGAGGGTGCCCCTATTCCATCATTATACCCTATGGGCCATTGAAATAAATGGCAAATAGGGTATATTTGAAGCCGCCTGGAGGGGGGGGGGTTTGAGGGAGAGCCCCCAAATTTGCAGGGGACCTGAAGGGGACTCTCCCCTCCAACCCCCCCAAGTCCCAAAAAGATTGGGCCAGGGGATCCCATTCCAGGGGCACCCAAAGAGGGTGCCCCTATTCCATCATTATACCCTATGGGCCATTGAAATAAATGGCAAATAGGGTATATTTGAAGCCGCCTGGAGGGGGGGGGGTTTGAGGGAGAGCCCCCAAATTTGCAGGGGACCTGAAGGGGACTCTCCCCTCCAACCCCCCCAAGTCCCAAAAAGATTGGGCCAGGGGATCCCATTCCAGGGGCACCCAAAGAGGGTGCCCCTATTCCATCATTATACCCTATGGGCCATTGAAATAAATGGCAAATAGGGTATATTTGAAGCCGCCTGGAGGGGGGGGGGTTTGAGGGAGAGCCCCCAAATTTGCAGGGGACCTGAAGGGGACTCTCCCCTCCAACCCCCCCAAGTCCCAAAAAGATTGGGCCAGGGGATCCCATTCCAGGGGCACCCAAAGAAGGTGCCCCTATTCCATCATTATACCCTATGGGCCATTAAAATCAATGGCAAATAGGATATAATTGAAGCCGCCTGGAGGGGAGGGGGTTTGAGGGAGAGCCCCCAAATTTGCAGGAGACCTGAAGGGGACTCTCCCCTCCAACCCCCCCAAGTCCCAAAAAAATTGGACCATGGGGTCCAATTCTTGGGGCACCCAAAGCCAAACCTAACTTCACACCAGAGAATCTCTATAGGCCCCAAATGCACTACATCCCTCTATCTAATCTATGAACCCTGGGCCTGCAGGCCTGGCACCAACATAAACCCAGTTGCCAACCTCACTGCCACACAAAACACAATCTGCTCAAGGTCTGCTCTGCAGACCTGGCTGCAGCAAACCCAGATGCCAGCTCTCCAGCCCTGCCCCAAACAACACAGGGAGAGCTGGCAAACCACAAAAAGCCTGCTGCCTCTGGGTCTCTCACCCAGGTGCCAGCTTCCCTGCCCCAAACAACACAATCTACAGGTGCCAGCTCTCCAGCCCTGCCCCAAACAACACGGGGAGAGCTGGCAAACCACAAAAAGCCTGCTGCCTCTGGGTCTCTCACCCAGGTGCCACTCAGGCCAAATCAGTCAACAACAACACCCCCACCACTAAAACCAGAACCAGAAAAGAGGGACAAAACAATGAAAATTAGGCCAAACAGCACCCCCCCCCCAATAACCTGAAGATAAAAGTAACACAGCAGCAACACAACACAGCAGCAACCAATCAA
Organism: Heteronotia binoei; assembly: GCF_032191835.1. Lineage (NCBI taxonomy): Eukaryota > Metazoa > Chordata > Lepidosauria > Squamata > Gekkonidae > Heteronotia > Heteronotia binoei. The sequence goes on along the minus strand of NC_083227.1, from coordinate 132,144,736 downwards.
ACAATGAAACAGTAAAAAACTCAACTTTTAATAATACAGGAACTCCCCCCCCCCAAAAAAAACACCTTCACCCTAACCCCAAGAAATCAAAGCCACCCAAATCAGGAGAAGTAAAAGGACACTGCACTTTAAAAATTCCTCTCACTAAATTAAGATATGGGCAAATTAGCAAAACCACCCCACTTCAGGCCCCCCCCACCCCCAGCAGAACCTAACCTCAACCCCAAATAGGCTACCCTACCCACCCAGCACTCACCCACCCAAATCTGAACAAGTAAAGGGACTCTAGTCCTTTTACCAACAAAAACTAAAACAAGAACCCCAAAATTGCCTTACCTTGTCTTCTCTGAGTCCAGGGAGGTGGTGTGGTAACTAGGCAGTGAGAGAGCAGCAGCAGGCAGGACTGCTGAAGCCAGGAAGGGCCAGCCACCACAGCAGCAGCACAATCTCTCTCACACCAACCAACCCACACACACACCAACACAGCAATGGAGGAATCAGTCCAGCAGGAAGACTCCTTAAAAATGTTCTCTGGCCCTACAGAGAGCAATTGCAAAAAATAGCACTGCTCTCTCTGATTGGCCAGAGAACATTGCTTACTTGGATACCCAAGTAAGCAAAAGATCAAAATAACAATGTAGCTGATGGCTGGGCCATCAGATACAATGTATCTGATGGCCCAGCCATCAGCTACACAGTGCACAACAAGAGCCCTGCAAAGCATGCATTTTGGAAATGCATGCTTTGGATTGGCTGCTGGGGCTTCTCTTCCCCCTCCCCCCCCCTCCCTGATCCCAGCCTCCCAGGGAGGCTATAGGAAAGGCGGGAAGCTAAGAAGCAGCTCCATTGAGGCTGCAAAAGCCGCTTCCCGCCTTTTGACAGCACAAGCAGCCTTTTGACAGCCGTACCGTATTCTTCCGAATAGAGGTTCGGAAGAATGCGGCGGCTGCGTTCGGGAGCCGCATAATGGGCGGCAATGGCTTTCGGCTGCGGGCAATGCCGAATGCAGCCGAATCAACATTGATTCGGCTGTATTTTCAGCTTGGCCGAGCCGAAAGCCCATCCCTAGTAGTGAGTTTGGTATTAGTAGCAGGGAATATCTAGTTCAAGGGTGTCAAACATCTGTCCCAGAGGCCGAATCAGGCCACTAGAGGGCTCCTATCAGGCCCCCGAGCAACTGACTGTCATCCGCTTCCTTCTCTCTCTCTCTTGATTCCTTCTGTGTAACAGCTTGCTTTGCAAGGCTTGCTCAATTGCACAGGAGCTACAGAGCAAATCCTCTGTTTTCTCCATTGGCTGAGGCTCCTCCCTTGGGGAGGAAGAGCTTGATTTGCAAGACTAACACAATCGCCCAACAGAGATATTGAGCCAAGCCTCTCTTCCTTCTATTGGCTGAGGATCCTCCCCTTCCTGGTCCCCTGGGGAAGGCAGGAAAGAGCCAGAGCTTCCTTTGCCCAGTTCCCTGGATCCCATGGGAGAAATACAAAGAAAGCACATTTAAGACCAATGAGTACTAATGTTTTGAGCATGGTTTCAGTTTGTTTGTTTGTTTGTTTTAAAAAATCTTTAATTGTGTTTGTATCCTTTATAAAGTTTATATCTCTGCTATCTAATTTTAAATAGGTATACATATGGCCCAGCCCAACATGATCCAGCCTGACAAGGTCTCATTTATGTCAGATCCATCCCTCATAACAAGTGAGTTTGACACCCCTTTTAGTTGTGTCAGGGCTTCTATTTATTTGCACCAACCTTTACTGTTTTCATATTCACTATAGCACTAAATCTTTATCACCCACTTTTTGTTTTAGAACACTAATTATACACTTCTTTTCGTTGTTATATTGCCTGGGTTCTTACATCTCCATAGTCACATTAAAGAGGTATTTACTAATAAGGAAGACAGGGGTGGTTGGGTGCTCTGGGCCCTCCCAAGCAGACCCTTGCCGGACTGGCGGCAGCCAGTAGCAGGACTTCCTCTGCTGTGTGTCAGGATCCAACATAGTATATTTTTTTCCTCACTTGAAAGAAATGGAGAAGTAGCCACACTATGAATAATACAGATCTGGCAAGATTCAAGGCCGTATATACTGTGTAGAATGAATAGGAAAGCCAAGTTTTAGGATAAAATACATGTTCCTTCATGGTTGTTAGAGCCTGGGGCATGATTGTCCCAACCTCTCTGTTAAAATAAGGTATGGAAGGCTATTGGCAGCGCAGGAGGGAATCCAGCCAAGAAGATTAGGAGTACCTTAAAAAGAGTTTCTGCCTTCCTAACATAGGCTTCTTACTGCCTTTTATGGCAGACCAGAATGCCCTACAACTAGACAATAGGACATTAGCTGATCACCTTCTCTGGCCAAGCAGGAATTTCTTTTTTGATCCCTTATTATTGATTCAGATAGGAAACTGTTTTTGACCATTTCATGTTGTTCTTAGAGGCGTATGGAATAAATAGGTCAGAAATTTAGACAGGTCAGGCTATAACTAAATCCCCAGAAGATATAATTGCTACAAATGAGCAGAAGATCTCATCCAGGATTTGAATTGTCATTCACTCTGGGTGAGTTGCACACACTACCCTCGAAGGGATAGGTCTGTCATCTGGAGGTGCTTTTTAAAAAAAAAAAAAAAAAAATTTTAACGACTTTATTAAGATATAAAAATAGCTTACAGACCATATAAAACTGAGAAGTTTACAGTTAGAGTAATCAGAAATAACATCGTAAGCTTAGTAAACAAAGTATATGACAGAAACACCATATAAAAGCAAAACAATAACTAAAGATATTAATATTTAAAATTATTACAAAACAATAAAATAAAATAAAATAAAATTGGGAAAAGGAATAAAATAATATATTATACTTGTGGTTAGCTGTTGCAAAATTTTCTATAACAGAAGAAAATCCTTATACATTTTGTTTTTAGTATAGGAATTAACATAAAACGGATCGCTATCGAGCTTTTCCAAAATGGGAAGCCAGATTGCCAAGTACTTGGGAGTGGGCTTGGTATGGGTCATTATGATCTATGGCCGCCTGAATTTTATCCATTACTATGTGTTCCCAGACTTTGAGTAGCCAAGTATCAAGTGTCAAATTATTTGAGTTTTTCCAAGACTGCGCAATCGTAGTTTTTGCAGCCGTCAGAAGTTTAACGACCAAGGATTTCTTAGAGGATGACAGTTGAGTTCCGGACCAATGTTTAAGAAGTATCATTGTTGGGTTTGACCCAGGCCCATTGCTAACTAAGCAGGTGGCAGCTCTGACCAAGAGGGGACTTCCACTAGCTTTGATTGGCTAGCCAGCTGAGGCTTTTCCTCAGCAGAAATGATCTAATCACTTTGGTATATGCCCTGGTTACATCTAGATTACATTACTACAATGTGCTGTACTTGGGGCTTAGGTAGGGTTGCCAGTTCTGGCTTGGGAAATTCATGGATAGTTAGGGGCAGAGCCTGGGAAAAGCAGAATTTGGAGAGGGAAGGATGCTTAGCAGGGACATTATTCCACAGAAGCTACACTCCAAAGCTGCCATTTCCTCTAGAGGAGCTGATCTCTGTTGGAGATCAGTTGTAATTCCAGGAGATCTCCAGCCACCACCTGGGGGCTGACAACCCTAGAGAGTTATTAGTTACCTGCTGGGGTTGGAGATCTGGAGGTTTTCCCTGGAAGTGATAAAATGCCATTGAGCTGATGTCATGTCCTGTCATGATGTGATGTCATGCCAGCCATGGCCCTTAAAAAGTGATCAGAAATTTCAATTGCTGCAGAATGCTGCAGCCAGGATATTGATTAGAAGTGTGTCATACAGACTATATCACTCATTTATTGGCACATCTACAAGGTGCTGCTGTTGCCTTTTGAAGTCTCATATGGTTTGGGGCCACCAGCATACCTGTCGGACCACCTTCTCCCTTACCAATCTGACTGCTACCATCATCTTCTGACACCCTACTTCAGGTTCCCCTGTCTTCGGAGATTAGGTGGCTGGCACTCATGGAGAGAGCCTTTTTGGGCATGGTCCTAAATCTCTGGGACTCTGTCCCCAGAGAGACTTGCTTATCGCCTGTTGCTATCTCCCCCAATAGTTAAAGACTATTTCTATTTATTTGGTATTCCCTCACTGATCTCTTCTATGTTTTAATTGCTACCTTTATGTTTTATATATGTATTTTGGCTTGGTTCTAATTGTTCTATGTGTTTTTGTTTGGTTGTAATGGTTTTTCAAAATTGTTTTAATTAAGTATATATTTAATCTTTTAGCTACTTTAGTGTTCCTGATACAGGCAAAAAGACAGGATATATATATTTGGTAAATAGATAAATAATAACTAGGCATGGCAAAAATAGGATAGGACAGGGGTGTCAAACTTATTTGTTATGAGGGCCAGATCTGACATAAATGAGACCCTGTTGGGCCGAGCTGAGCCATGTTGGGCTGGGCCATGTGTGTACCTATTTAAGATTAGGTAGCAGAAATATAAACTTTTTAAAGGACACAGACAATATGACTGAAGTTTTTTTTAAAAGGAAAACCTTAAAACATGCTTAAAACATTAGCACCTGTTGGTCTTAAAGGTGCTTTATTTGTATTTCTCCATGGAACCCAGCGAACTGGGCAAAGGAAGCTCTGGCTCTTTCCCTCCCTCCCCAGGGGACCAGGAGGGGGGAGAAGAAGAAGATATTGGATTTATATCCCGCCCTCCACTCCGAAGAGTCTCAGAGCGGCTCACAATCTCCTTTACCTTCCTCCCTCACAACAGACACCCTGTGAGGTGGGTGGGGCTGGAGAGGGCTCTCACAGCAGTTGCCCTTTCAAGGACAACTTCTGCCAGAGCTATGGCTGACCCAAGGCCATTCCAGCAGGTGCAAGTGGAGGAGTGGGGAATCATACCCGGTTCTCCCAGATAAGAGTCCGCACACTTAACCACTACCCCAAACTGGCTCAACCAATTGAGGGAGGAGCCTCAACCAATGGAGAAAATTGAGGTTTTGCTCTGTAGCTCCTGTGTGATTGAGCAAGCCTTGCAAAGTGAGTTGAGATGCAGAAGGAAGCAAGAGAGAGGGAGAAGGAAGCAGACTAGAGACAGTTGCTTGGGGGTCTGATAGGAGTCCTCCGTGGGCCTGATTCGGCCCCTGGGTGCATGTTTAACACTCCTGGGATAGGATTAGTTGGTGTGGAGGGCCATTCCTGAAGTAGCTCAGTATTTGCTGTATGGTGGGGTGTGCTGGGGAAGGAAATGTCCCTTCTGCTGATCACCATCAACTTCATTGTCTATCAACCCATTGGGGGAAGGGGATGAAGCTTGGCACACCAACACAATTATGTGTAGACTCAAATAAATAAACCTAGTGAGAACTCCAACCAAGCTTGGAGACAGGATCAGTAGCCAGAGGGCTGCCATCATTCCAATCTTCTCTAAATGTTAGAGAGGAATGTTGACGATGCAGATCAGCCATTTCACAAAACCTCCTGTAATCCAAAAATGGTTGTCCTGTGTTTTCATTTGGGAGGTGCTGATACACCATTAAAAGTACCAAACTAAAACAGAAAACTTACACTAGTTAAATGAAGACAGCCAAAGAGTCCAAGGTAAAATACACATTGCCGATTAACTGGTATGTCATCTCCACTTCAGCAGCCATTGTATGGGATGTGGTTAGCGTAAAAAGAGCATGACCAGCAATGCCAGTGGTCATTTGTGAATGACAAATTTGCAAATCACTTCTGAAAGTGTACAGCGTTACATAAAACTTAAATAAATTGATGCTATGGGATACCCAGGTTGATTTATTTTTCATAATTAAACATGTCACATAATTAGTGAGATATAATTAACACTGTTATACAATGGACTGTTTTGACAATTACTGCTTGTTTGGAGTTCTGTTTTATGGATGTTTGCAGGCTGCATTTCCTTGTCCTTGATTGCTTTTTTTAATAATAAAAAATATTGTAGATTATTGTCATGTTATTTTCCATTGTGAATGAACCTGAGTTGGTATGGTTCATTCACTTGTTTATTTTCCAGTGTTATCAAAAGTCAGCCATGCCCTTGCTCTCTCTATGTTGGACAAATAGGTCAGTCCATATGCAAAAGAATAAATGATCATTAATCCAACATTAAAACCCACAACTCTCAAAAACCAGCAAGAGAACATTTTAATTTTCCAGGCCATTCTATTGCTGACCTAATAGTGGCAGTTCTCAAAGAAAAATAAAAAGAGAAGCTTCAAGAAGAGATTACAATGTAATCATTCAGTATAGAGTTTGTGTTCTTCATTGGTTCAGCATGATCCGTTGGGGCAAATTGGGACCCAGGCTTACAATGTGGAGAGGTTTGTCTCACATGTTCTTTGAAGTTCACATAGAGAGGAAGGAAAGCTAGCCCACTCCAACAAGAGTAAAAATGTGGTTCTGACTGGTGATACGGAAACAAAATAACCGGTTCTTGATTTTACAATGAATTTTATGTCCTGCATATTGTCTGCCCTTATCCCTAAGTGACTGCTGGGAGCTATGTAAAGGAGAGGACTTTACAGGAAACAGCCATTTCTTGTGGAAAGTCAATAGTCTGCGAAATCTGCAGTAGCACCATTTATTTCTCCTTGCCTCTCTGTATTTCCAAGGAGACCTCAGATATCTTTATATATAGTTTCCAGTGGCTATGTAACACACTATCAGTATAACTATTAATATATCTTAATAGGGAATCTATCACATGTACAACCTCAACAAGGAAGCACAAGGATTTCTGCAAACAGAGGTAGGTGATTTCTGCTGATTCTTCTCCTGCTGAAGCCCACTAGCTTCCCCTTGTGCTATCCCTGAGGGTTCCTTGTTTCCAGGAACAGTACTTCAGTCACATTTTGAAAAGATAGGGAAGTCCCATCCTTGAATGCCATGTAACCTTTTCAAAGTTAGTAGAATAATGTTGATTTATTTTAATCTTCTCAATCCAAAATTTAGTTTGTAGGATGGACATTTTGCATTTTTCAGCTGTTTTTATACACACACACCCTAAAACACAGCCAGTCATTTCTGTGTGCTGAACACTTTCTGATTCTTCCACACACATGCCTTTGGCAGACCATTTTTTCTACAAGTAAACATGTACACACAGAGACTGTTCTAAATATAGTTTTAATAGCTAAATTGCAACGGGTAAAATCTTTAGCACCCCAATTAGTGAGGGCTACTTAAGAGGCTATCCAATGCATTTGCCAGCATATGGACAATCCCATCCCGGTTCCAAGCATGGAACAAAAGCAAGACTCTAGCAGTTTTTCATTTATCATTGTTTGTGCATCCCAGCCGTGCTGACTGGAAATACCATTTCACAAATCTCTGTGTTTTTCTGCTAATGAAGTATACCAAGAAAGTTTGCTGTGAAACTGAAACGTTTCCCCCCAAATTCTCAAGTAACTGTCTTACTACTGAATGAGGCAAGCACAATTTAGAATCTTTACCTAATTTAATGAAGATGTTTCACAAATGGAAGTTACAAAATGTATACATTTTAGACAAAGCAACTTACCAAAATGAATGAACATGTCAGGTGATCTTCTTTCTAGAGTGTACTAACAATCTGTGCTTTATTTTTATATATTTTTATGCATTTGGAGTCCCAAGCTGAAAATAGTCTAGCAGTAAAGCCCATATAGCCGGGACATTGTATGAAATCCCCAAATGGCTTTTCAAGGCAGAGAATAATAAACAATTGGGTTTTTTTTTTAGAAAATGGTTCCTTTGGAAGCATGAAAAGTTAGGAGAGAAAGGCTCTGTGTGACACTGATACTTCCTGTGAGCCTGTGCTTTAATGACATTTACCCATTGGGAGCTGATTTTTCAGGGGTGAGTAAATAGCACCTCTCAATATCAGCTCAGAGAGCTATTAAGAGTGTGTGAGTCATATCTGAAGTTATATTATAGCAGAGACATTGAATAGTATTGGGTATACCCCCCCCCCCGGGATATGTCAGAGCAAAGTAAAATCAAGAGGCTAAAGTAGTTTCACAAGTCATGAATATAAATGGCTCAGTTCCTCACAGTGAAAGATTCATGGGGATAGGAGAGTTACAGCTTGATTCTATGCATGGTTACTTATCAGCAAGTCCCAGTAAACAGCTTATTCACAAATATCCCTAGGATTGCATCCTTGAGAACCAAATGATGGGCTGTATTCAATTTCCTGGCAATGTAACCCAACCATGAAACATCCTGGGGACAACCATTTTAAGAAATAATGGGTGGGATCAAGCAATGGACAAATGGGAACAAAAGAAATCTACTTAGCATCATTCTGCTTGTGGGAGGATTGTACAAGAGCTTGTGCAATATCTCCCACTTCTGCTCATGCTTGCTAAAATACACAATGATATATACACATTAGATCTTCTGCAATAGCTCCAGCTGAGCAACAGCCTTCAGCCATTTCCACTTAGAACACATATGGGCTACAGTCCTGTGATACCACCACCCCCCGCCCATCTATCATTATGTCCCTTATCACTGTTGAATGTATATTAAAACATAGAAACTTCAGGGCTTTAGTTAATGGCCTCAAAAGGGCAACAATCGCCTCCTTTTCCCATACTGGACACTGGGGAATGTAGAAGCTACGTTCACTTCCTTAAAATATAGGACTAGTTGCACAATATTTATAACAAGTGGAAATGTAAGTGGGGATACAATAAGTTTGACTTGGCAGAAGTGCTTACTGCAGTATTTTTCTTGCATTCTTGCTTGTGGGAAATATCCACAAAATGTAATCCGATGTAGCCTCAGATTCATGTCAGCTATGTCACACCTGTAAGCTCAAAAATGTCTGGCAAACCTACAATCAAAACTTGGGACACACTCAAAAGTAAACTATTACTGAAAATATCTAGATATTCTATGTTTCTGCATCAAAACTGGCTCCCATCAGCATCAAACTCTGTCCTTTTTTCCAGGTGGAAAGCTGCTAAAGTCACCTGTATAAAAGATATTTGTCCACAACAAGATTTTCTTCCTAAACAATTTCTGGAATGTAAATGCTGAGTGAAAATCCCTTGGTTCTTCTATTTACAGTTTCTCAATCTTTCTACACTACTTCATTCTCCACAAACTGAGTTTGAACACATACTAGAGTCCTCTGACAATAAGTTTCAAGGCTTAACATTCAAAGTCTATAAATTACTATTGCAGAAGCTTACTACCACAAACTGGCCCTATAAAACATCCTGGAACAGTGACTCCAGTGGTCTACAATCTGGACTTCAAATTTAGTTACCACAACCTCACGTCACATGAAGTTGTAAAACTTTAAAATGCTTACAAGGTGACACCTCAACCCCAAGAAACTAGCTGTTATAAATCCATCCTATTCTTTCAACTGTTAGAAGGCTATGGTAATATTGGTTCTTTTGCACACTGCTGCTGGCAATGTCCTGACATTGAATTCTTTTTGGAAACAAGTCATGGAACAAATCACCTCATAACAGGCCATTCTACTCCCTTCCCCCCAGAAATCATATTTCTGCATTATTAGCAAGATGCAGAAATCTGCCAATTCAACAAGACCTATCATTAGCTTGTTCATGGCAGCAAAAACTGCAATAGCATCACTCTGGAAATCAGATGTTACTCCATCTAATATGAAAAAATTTGAGATCAACTAATAATGAAAAAGATAGCAGATCAAATGACTTCATCTGAAATATATCCAAGAACTACTTTTTCTGTAAAATGGTATAACTTCTTCAAATACACAACAAATCATAATATACTGCCATACAACATGACTTACTGACAATTTCTCTCATTCTAAACTTATTTTCATTAGTCTTCTTCAATGTCGTCTGCTCTTTCCCTTCTTCTTTCTCTCTTCTAGGCTTGCAATGGTGCAAGGTTGTATTATACATTCTGAATGTATAACCAATGCCAAGCATTCTAATTATATCTTTCGACTGCTTATTTATTGTCAAATCTTTTATTACACATAGTAACTTTTTTTTTGAAGAAAAATAGTCTTTATTAGTATATATGCACAATACAAAGTTGCATAAATCATGTAATACAAAGCATGTTAGGCTTTGGAAGCACAATGAGGTTGGCATGGAATCAAGATGGGGGCATGGTACTTTCTCTCATTATTGAGTTGCATAAGTCCATTAAAGGAATGATCAGTTATTTGCGGAATCATTTGAAGAAGTCGGTGGTAAAACCATCTTTTCCAGGTGAGGTGTGGTTTTTGACCTGGGCTATGGCAAATTCCACTTCTTTGGAGGTTATATCAGCCTCCATTAAGTTTTTGTCTTCTAAGGTCAGTTTTTTTAGTGTCAAAGTGTTTTTTTTTAAAGTCTGTTATTTTATTTATACTTGGGTTGGTTGATGTATACAAAGCTTCATAATATTCTGTGAAACATTGTATAATGTGGCTTGTTTGAGTCTGCAGCTTGCCTTTCTTCTCTCTAATTGAATACACAAGTCTCGCCAAACTTTGTTTTTTTGCTTTCCAGGCTAAAAATTGTAGTGATTTTTGTAACTTGATCCAGTATTTTTGCTTTGTGTATAAGAGGTATCTTTGTATGTTTTCATTCTCTAGAGATTCTAGAACTTTTTTCGCACCATTAATTTTTTATAAATACGCTCGCTGCCTGTTGATTCATGTTGAAGTTCTAGACTTTTAATATTGTTATGCAATGCATTGATTGCTTGTTCTTTTTCTTTTTCTAGATGGGTGGAGATTAAGATAAGTTGACCCCTTATGGTTGCTTTGATTGTATCCCAGCAAATGGCATGGGACGTATCTGGAACCTGATTTTCATTAAAGACCAATTTGATATTATTGGCTGTCATCTAATTTTTTCTTGCCTAAAGATAGTTGAGTTAAGAACCCAAGTGCATTCCCTTATTTGATGTTCAGAAGTAAGTACTGAACAGCTAACTGGTCACCGGTCAGTCCAGGCTTTAAGTTCTATATCTGCTGCTAGAATTCTGTCTGTCAGTGAATGTGAGATGAGACCTGCACCCAGAGCCTGCAACCTCCCGGCACACTCACACGGCACCCCTGACTTTGTTCTGGATTCTGTACTTTGCACTTTACTCCATGCTGACTGTAATTTATTGGCAACATCCCACTATATCTCATTGGTGCCTGCTACTTCACGAGGAGCGTTTAAACTGCACTTACATCGCACTTTAATAACTGTTAACTCCACTCCGCAATCCACTAGTTTAAAATGAATTTTACAACTAATTAACTCATTGATTATTTATTATTATATATTTGGACTGGATATATAAATATTTTTAGCAAATTGATTGAAATTAATGAGGGAGTTAAAATTGATTGCTATTGGAATTAATTCTATCAAATATATATAAAGGAATTGGGTGGGGGTTCTCGGGTTGATTAGAATTTAGGATCTAGTGGGACAGAGCAGGGTGAGAACAATTTAGATAACAGCCTTGATAGCGGTCAACATAACAGCTGCTGCCAATGAGAAATGGCCAGCTCAGGGATTCCAGTGCTCCTGGGGAGGGGGAGGTATGGCAGTGGGAGCAGATGTTATAAGGGAGGAGGACAGAGACATGCTAGTGCTCGGCCCCCCTCCAATCTGCGTCCCATCCCAAGGGTGACAGGTAGTAGGGCCAGGTGCAACCCGCCTCCGTCATTGGTGTTATGCAACGCCAGGTCCATTAACAATAAGACCTCAATTCTTCGAGAGTTTATGCTCGAACAGAATATGGACCTGGCTTGCGTGACTGAGACCTGGATCCGGGAGGGTGATACAGTGGCCCTCTCGCAAACAGCTCCCCCAGGTTACTCAGTCTTCCACCAATTGCGGACTAGCGGGCGAGGGGGAGGAGTGGCATTATTTGCACGGGAGGCTTACTCCTTCAGGGCGCTCCCGGCCCCAAAGATTGAGGGTATTGAATGTGCCGGTCTGGCGTGGGAGGATAGAGAGGGGTTGGCGATCTGGCTGGTGTACCGTACGCCTAACGCACCAGCCAACGCCTTACCGTCCCTGCTTGAGGCGGCGACAGGCTGGGTGCTGGAGCACCCAAGGTTGATAATCCTGGGTGACTTCAACGTCCATGCTGATGACCTGTCCTCCAGTCAGGCGGCGGACCTAGTGTCTTCCATGGCGACACTGGGACTCTCTCAATTTGTTGTAACCCCCACCCACCAAGCCGGACACATGTTAGACCTGATCTTTGCGGCTGGGATAGTAGTGAGCGATATAACCACAGAGGCGGTGCCATGGTCGGATCACTTTGCCCTCAAGGCCCGTGTAGATATGCCTCCCCAAACCTGTTTAGGCGAGGAGCCGATTATGGCTCGCCCGCGGAGCCAAATGGACCCGGAACGGTTCCAGATGGCTCTGCGGGATCCCTAGCCCTCTGGCGACTCCCTCGATGACCTGATTGAGACCTGGAATAGCCGGCTCTCTAGGGCCATCGAGGAGATCGCACCTCGGCGCCCTCTGCGACCTCGGACTAAGCTGGCCCCGTGGTATACCCCGGAATTACGCCAGCTGAAACAAGGCCTCAGATGGCTAGAGAGGCAATGGCGACGTACTCGTGACGAAGCGACTAGAACATCTTATAGGAAGTTTATGAAGTCCTATGAGATGGCAATCAAGGACGCAAAGAAAACATACTTTGCGGCCAAGATCGCATCTGCAAATTCGCGCCCGGCCCAATTATTTAGAATAATTCGGAACCTTACTACAGTGCCACAGGGCAACTCAAAAGCTAAGGAATTGGAGATTGGCTGTGAGGCTTTTGCGAAATTCTTTGCTGATAAGGTCCAATCGCTCCGCCATGACTGCCCTGCCAACTTGGATGCAGTAAGTGAACTCGAGACCCAATGAGTGTCTTCTGATTTAACCCTGGATTGCTTCGACCCGCTCAGCTTGCAGGAGGTCGACAGAATTCTTGGCACTGCACGATCCACAACTTGTGATCTGGACCCATGCCCCTCCTGGCTAATTAAGGCCTGCCAGGAGGAACTAAGATATCCTATACGGGATATTATAAATCGATCTCTTTCAGAGGGTGCTTTCCCAACACTCCTGAAAGAGGCATTGGTCCACCCTCTCTTGAAAAAAGCTTCATCAGACCCAGCCGAATTGGCACACTACCGACCGGTCTCAAATTTGCCCTTTTTGGGCAAAATTATTGAGAGGGCCGTGGCGTTGCAGTTACAGGATATTTTGGAGGACGCTTTCACCTTAGACCCATGCCAGTCCGGCTTTTGCCCGGGCCATGGGACGGAAACAGTCTTGGTCGCCCTCATGGATGACCTCCGACGACAACTGGATCGAGGCGGCTCGGCAGTATTGCTGTTGCTAGACCTATCGGCTGCGTTCGATATGGTCGACCCGCCGCCTCACCGACGCAGGAATTCGGGGGCTAGCCTTACAGTGGCTCTCCTCCTTTCTTGAAGGTCGGGGACAAAGGGTGGCAATTGGGGGGGAGCTGTCTCAGAGGCACCCACTCCACTGTGGGGTGCCTCAGGGGGCAGTTCTCCCCCCGATGTTGTTCAACATCTTTATGCGCCCCCTTGCCCAGATTGCATGGAGGTATGGGCTGGGTTGTCATCAATATGCAGATGACACCCAGCTCTATCTACTGATGGACGGCTGGGCTGGCGATGTCCCTAAAAATTTGGACTGGGCGTTGCAAGCCGTGGCTGACTGGCTCAGGCTGAGCGGGCTGAAGTTGAATCCAGCGAAGACCGAGGTCCTTTGCATGGGCCGCGGCGGACCGGGAGGGGAGATTACCCTACTGGCTTTCGACGGTGCGCCACTGATACCAGTGTGCAAAGTCAAGAGCCTGGGAGTGCTACTGGAATCCTCTTTATCAATGGAGGCCCAGATAGCTGCCACTGCTAGATCCGCCTTCTTTCACCTCAAGAGGGCGAGGCAGTTGGCTCCCTTCTTGGAGCGCAGCGACCTAGCAACTGTGATCCACGCAACGGTCACCTCGAGACTAGACTACTGCAATGCCCTCTACATGGGGCTGCCCTTATACCGAACACGGAAACTCCAGGCGGTCCAGAACGCGGCGGCCAGGCTGCTAGTGTGACTACCACGGTGGGAACATGTGCGGCCTGGGCTGCGGGATCTGCATTGGCTGCCAGTTGTGTACCGTGTTCGCTATAAAGTGCTGGTCATCACCTTTAAAGCCCTATATGGCTGAGGACCTGCCTACCTAAGGGACCGCCTCTCCCCATATGTTCCCCAGAGAGCATTGAGATCTAGCTCTCAAAATCTTCTAACAATCCCTGGGCCAAGAGAGGCTAGATTGAAGACAACCAGGGAGCAAGCCTTCTCAGTAATGGCCCCTCGATGATGGAATCATCTTCCAGAGATGGTACGAGCCCTGCGGGACTTGAACCAATTCCGCAGGGCTTGCAAAACATTTCTTTTCCAGCTTGCCTTTGAGACAGAACCTGACTAATCTGACGTGTAGCCATTTAACCATCTTGTGGATATTATGACTTATAGTAATTTATAGCACCTATCTTATCTATTTTAGCTATTTTAAATAATTTATTATGTAATTGTTTATATTTAAAATTGTTGTTTACATTGTTTTACTTGAATCATGGAATTCCATGTCTGTGAGCCGCCCTGAGCCCGCCTTTGGCGGGGGAGGGCGGGATACAAAAATAAATTTATTATTATTATTATTATAAAATTCAGGAGTGAGAGTTAAACCTTTGGGAGAAGAATGCGTAGTCTCTATTGATTGGGTTTTTGAGCCTCCAAGTGTCAGAACTTGGACGAACTTCAGACGAGTCCAATACTTGTTACAAGTTAGGATCTTTATTGAAGAACTACAGTACTAGTGCGACTAAATAACAGTAATGCCAACTCCTGGCAGTTGGTTACATTTTATGCCATCAGTAAAGCACAATAAAACAATCATTCACACGGTTTCAAACAAGCATTTCTTCTTCCCAGACTCCGTTATCAGAAAGGAGGATGCTCCCCTGTTGTGAAGGCCAAACGGCCTGTCTTCAAAGGGCACCTGTGGATGTTAAGCAGAGACTATCTGTCGTCCGCCCTACTGCCCTAAATATTTGGCATAGCACAGGGGCCAGGGTTAATTGCAGTGGTCAGGCACTCTGTTATTACTAAGGTACAGCATGGAGTCGGTTTGGCTAAGGCACATAAAGCAAAAGTTACAAGTTCTGACATACTGCCCCCCCTAAGCTCTTCGGCTTGGGCTTGTGTGGGTACAGTAGGTGAAATCTTTTCAGTAGTTGCGGGGCAGATACATCGCTAGCCTTCACCCATTCATCACAGCTCGGGGGGAAGTATTTCCACCTGATAAGGTAGTACAGCACACCCCGTTGGACTTTGGAGTCCAGAATTTCCTGCACTTCATGGTGACTCTGACCCTTCACTATTGTCGGAGGCGGCTCCGGGGGGCGAGGATGGAATGGCGTAGCTCCAGGATCTTTGCGAAGAAGGCTGCAATGAAAAACAGGGTGGATCTTACTCAAGGATTTGGGTAGCTCTAATTCCACAGTCACTTTGTTGATAACCTTTTTTATTTTGAATGGACCCAGATACTTCAGAGCGAGTTTGCGACACCCCTGCGGGAGGGGCAGGTTCTTTGTGGATAGGAACACTGTCTCTCCCTCTTTCAATTCCCATTGGGGGGCATGCTTTTTGTCAAAGTGCTTTTTGTACTCCTTTTTTGCCTCCTCCAGGTTTTCTTGAATCACCCTCCACCCCTCTCGTATTCCTTCCCACCATTGTTGGCATGAAGTGGGCTCCGGAGACCCGGATGGTAAAGGGAGATTAGGAAACGGTTTCCCTTCATAGCAATTGACTATTTGGAAAGGGGAGGTTTTGGTGGAACTATTAAGGCTGTTATTGTACCCATATTCTGCAAAGGGGAGTAGTTCCACCCAATTTGTTTGCTGGTAGTTGATATAGCATCGCAGGTACTGCTCGAGAAGCCCGTTCACTCTCTCCATCTGTCCGTCCGTCTGCGGATGGTACGCGGAGCTAAGTCCCTGCTCAATTCCTGCCAATTTGCAAAACTCCTGCCAGAAGTTGGCCACGAACTGTGGCCCGCGGTCACTAATGACCTTCTCTGGGAATGAGTGTAGGCGGACCACGTGATTAAAGAAAAGCTGGGCCAATCTCTTGGCTGTGGGGAGTTTCTTGCAAGGGATGAAGTGGGCTTGTTTAGAGAGCGTATCTACCACTACCAGTATCACTGTCTTCCCTTGTGATGGAGGGAGCTCCACTATGAAGTCCATTGACACTACGGCCCAGGGGCGGCTCGCGGTGGGGAGTGGAACCAAGTGGCCCGGTGGTTTCCCCCCCCTCCGTTTAGACATGATGCAAGTGGGGCAGGCGAGCACGAATTCAGAGACATCTCTTTTTAGCTTGGGCCACCAGAATTGTCGGGTGATTAAATTGAGGGTCTTAACATACCCGAAGTGACCGGCTAGGCGGCTAGAGTGGCTTCGCTCCAGAACCTCTTTTCTCAAGGACTTAGGCACGTAGATTTTCCCTTTGTGAAACCAAAGCCCTCCTTCCCCCTTTTCGAGCCCCTCTGGTCGTTCTGTTCCCTCTAATTCAGCTTCTGTGGCGAAGCGGTCTTTTTGTGGTAGGTCAGGGGCCCCGGTCTGCTTTCCTGAACGGGTGGTGACCCCCCCCCCCGCGACGGCGGAGGGAGGGATGAGGGAATCGATCACTTCCTCCCTCTGGCTCTCGTGCTGAGGCATGCGTGATAGTGCGTCAGCCAAAAAGTTTTTTGTGCCGGGGATGTGTTTCAGCACGAAGTCGAATTTTGCAAAGAACCCCGCCCACCGGATTTGTTTTGCAGTCAGTTTGCGGCGGCCGGTGAGGGCCTCCAGGTTTTTATGATCGGTCCAAATTTCGAAAGGGACTCGGGCTCCCTCCAACCAGGATCTCCATGTTTTGAGGGCAACCATTACTGCAAAAGCTTCCTTGTCCCAGACCGACCAGTTCCTCTGTTCATTTGAGAATTTGTGTGAGATGTAGGCACAGGGACGGAGTTCCCCCTCCTCGTTCCTCTGCATCAATATGGCTCCCACGGTGATGTCGGAGGCGTCGCATTGCACCACGAAGGGTTTTAATTCGTTAGGGTGAGCCAGTATTGGTTCAGAGGTGAAGAGTTGTTTGAGCTCTTTGAAAGCTTGGTGGCACTCCGGCGTCCATGTTAGGCGCGCACCGGGTTTTTTCGCCTCATCTCCTTTCCCCTTTGTTTTGAGGAGTTCCGTGAGGGGGAGCATTACCCGGGCGAACCCCTTAATGAATCCACGGTAAAAATTTGCGAACCCGAGAAATGATTGTAGCTGCCGTCGGGTTCGAGGGGGTTCCCAATCTAGAACCACTTGAATTTTGGCGGGATCCATTGCTAGTCCCTCCCCAGACACTCGAAACCCCAGGTAGTCAAGTTCGGTCTTATGGAACTCACATTTAGACAGTTTAGCATACAGTTTGTTTTTGCATAAGGTGGTCAACACTTTTCTCACCAGGGGCACATGCGATTCAAGATCTTTAGAATAGATAATGATGTCATCAAGGTACACCACCACCCCCTTGTACAAAAATTCCCTCAGTACTTCGTTAATGAAGTTCATGAAAACCCCCGGCGCCCCCTGAAGCCCAAAAGGCATCACCAAATATTCAAATTGTCCCATGGGTGTGTTGAACGCCGTTTTCCACTCGTCTCCCTCTTTAATCCGCACGCGAAAGTACGCGTCTCGGAGATCGAGTTTGGTGAATATTTTACCCTCGGCCACAGTGTTCAATAGATCTTTTATCAGTGGGATCGGATAAGCATTAGACATGGAAATCCCATTTATCCCGCGAAAATCTGTGCAAAGTCTAAGCCCCCCATCCTTTTTCTTGCGGAATAGGACCGGGGCAGCGTGGGGGGCTGTGGCCGGTCGGATGAAACCCCGCTTCAAATTTTTGTCAATGAATTTTCTCAGTTCGGCCTTTTCCGCCCACCCCATGGAATACAGCTTTGCTTTGGGTAGTGCCTGCCCAGGGATCAGTTCGATAGCACAGTCTGTAGGGCGGTGTGGGGGGAGCTCGTCTGCTTCCCTCTCACTAAAGGCTTTCCTCAAGTCCCTGTATTCTTTGGGGATCGACCCTATTTCCTCCAGGGTGAGGCAGAGTCTCTCGTTCTGGGGGGGTGCCTTCGGACCGCATTCAGTTCTCCAGTGGTGGTGTTCGCACCGCCAGTCCAGGAATCGTACAATTTGTTCGGCCCATCGAATGTCCGGTTGGTGCCTGGCCAGCCACCCTGCTCCTACCACCACGTCAAAGGAGGAAGACGGGGCTATGATAAATGTTTCTATTCCCCAGTGCTCCTCCGTCCCTACAGGGGTAGCTTGGGTTTCTAAGGTACAGGGTTCCCCCCTCATAGTTGACCCGTCCATCTGTTCAAACTGGATGGGGTGGGGAAGAGGGGATGTGGCCAGTCCCAGCGCTTCCACTAGGCGCGGGGTGATAATGTCTCGGGTACACCCAGAGTCAATCAGGGCGCGGGCGTGCATAAATCTCTTGAGGTTGGGGTTCAGGAGGGTGACTGCCATGAACAATAAACCCCCGGTAACTCTCACCGTTAGTAGTGCCGGCGTTTCTTGGACCTGCTTTGTGGCACCGATTAAAGCAGGTCGCTGTCGTTTCCCGCCGACTCTTGGTCCCAGGACTCCTCGCTGGACTCCTCTATGGTGGTAACATCCTCGTCAATCGCCAAGGAAGTGGCGACGGCGCCCCGACTGGGCTCCTTCGAGCGACTGCCTTTCTTCTTCTGTGCGGTGGGCGCCGGCTTGGGTTGGGTCGGGGTCGGCGTTGGTCTCACCAGGCAGTTGGCAGCTAAATGATTGGGGTCCCCACATCTGAAGCACTTCCGCGCCGTGGCAGTGGGGGTCGAGGTTGCGGGGGCCCGCTTCCCTTCCGTTTTGCCGGGAGAGGGGCTCGGCTTCCCCCCTTTTTTGCCTTGCTGTTGGCGCCGCATCCCGACATGCTGGAGGTCGGTTTCCACTTCCCCCGCCAGTTGGATCCATCCCACCAGGGTGTCCGGTCTCCCTTGGTGGTAGCACCGATCTAGGATGTTTGCGTTCAGGCCGTTCTTGAACGCGGTGTATTTCATCACCTCATTCCACCCTCTGGCTGCTGCGCAGTGGCCCATAAATTCAGTGGCGTACTCGCGGGTAGTGCGGTTCCCTTGTTGTATCCTTTGTAGGGCCTCGATAGCTTTCTCCTCCCGCAGGGGATCTCCGTACTGTCGGAGCATCGCCTGCAAGAAGTCGGCCACCGTGGCTAGCTCGGGCTTCCTCCCGGTGTAAAGTCCCACGTACCACTTTCGAGCCGGCCCTCGCAGCTTGGAGGCGATGTGGTCGACCCGACTCGCTTCTGTAGGGTACCCCGCTCCCCAGTGCGTGAAAAATGTGTTGCACTGGATCGTGAAGTACTCCACCTCGTCTCCGTCTCTGTCGAACGTAATCTTTAGTTCTCTGGTCCCCCCCCCCCGTCTCCCCCAGCCGGGGCGACAGGGGCCGCAGGCGCTGGTACTACCGGGGCGACCGGCCCTCCGGGTGGTGGGGCCGGAGGGCCTGCCGGCGGGCCGGCCGGGGGACCCGCCGGCGGACCGGCCGGGGGACCTGCTGGTGGGCCAGCCAGAGGACCGGCCGGGGGACCCACCGGTGGACCGGCCGGGGGACCCACCGGTGGACCGGCCGGGGGACCTACTGGTGGGCCGGCCAGAGGACCGTCCGGAGGGCCCGCTGGACCACCGGCCCCCGGGATCTGGCCCGCGGGCACAGCGCCCTGGAGCACGCGTATCTGGTCGCGGATCGCTCCCAGGTTCTGTTGCATCTCCTCTGCCATCAGGGTTCTGGAGGCATGGACCTCGTCGTGGATCTCCTTCACCCAATCAAACAACTCGTTGCGCAGGGTTCGGATCGGGTCCCCTCCGCCGTAGGTGCCAAGGCCCTCGTCCCTGGCTTCTCCCTCCTCGCCTTCCCCGCCGCCCGTGGCGAGGATTCGGTATCGTTGCTCCGCGGCCTCCATGGCTGCCGTAGATTTTCTCGGGCTCCAGGTCCGCGGGGCAAAAGCGTCAACCGAGAAGGGTGCGGGGACTTTAAGTTTCCTCCTTGCCCCGGTTACCTTCGGGTCGAGAGGTTCCTCGTCGGGTGGGATGTTGGGCTCTCCGTCGTCTGGAGCCTTTGCCGCCATCGGGCCAGGTTGCCAGTACAGATAAGTCCAATATAGGATTACTGTTATAATGTCAGAACTTGGATGAACTTCAGATGAGTCCAATACTTGTTACAAGTTAGGATCTTTATTGAAGAACTACAGTACTAGTGCGACTAAATAACAGTAATGCCAACTCCTGGCAGTTGGTTACATTTTATGCCATCAGTAAAGCACAATAAAACAATCATTCACACGGTTTCAAACAAGCATTTCTTCTTCCCAGACTCCGTTATCAGAAAGGAGGATGCTCCCTTGTTGTGAAGGCCAAACGGCCTGTCTTCAAAGGGCACCTGTGGATGTTAAGCAGAGACTATCTGTCGTCCGCCCTACTGCCCTAAATATTTGGCATAGCACAGGGGCCAGGGTTAATTGCAGTGGTCAGGCACTCTATGTTATTACTAAGGTACAGCATGGAGTCGGTTTGGCTAAGGCACATAAAGCAAAAGTTACAAGTTCTGACACCAAGCATCACAGAGGTTAAAAGATTCAAATAATGATCGCAGTTGCGTGTTTGGTGATTTAATGTGCATTTGGTGTCTATGGGAACCTGATTTGTTTAACAATTTATTTGTGATGTAGTTCAGGTCCCCTCCCAGAATTACTTCCTCTTCCTGGAATTGGGAGAGTGAAGTGTCCATTGGAGGAAAGAGACTCTAGACCTTCCTGTGGTGCAAGAAAGCCGAGCGTGGCCAGATGGCCCCGTTTGTGCAGCAGGCTCCTCTTGAGGAGGCCCCTGTGCAAACAGGCCCCTTGCTCGACCTTCCCACAATGTGAGAAAGTCTCAGGCAGGGGAAAGAGGTGGCACAGAGCCTCTGCCTCACTCTCAGGCCACCTCCCCTCCTCGCTATTGAACCTCTGTTTCTCTCCAGGATAGGTAAAGTATAACCCTTCAACAATATCTACAGCTAATGCAAACATCCCTATCTTTTCAAATCTATTTTTCCTGGCTCTGAGTTGCTTGTGTTGAGTGTGTGTTTTTATCTGGTATGTTTGAAATTTTCTAATAACTATAATTTACTTTAGTATTAAAACTCTCTTCATTGACTTAGGGTCTCCTGGGAAATACTGACTATGGTAGACAGAGGTTACTGCTCCCGTGCTATTTTTGTCATCTTGCCCACCTAACTAAAATTCCCCAAATTTATTTAAAAAGGCAATTTGGCTAACAGAAGAAGAAGAAGATATTGGATTTATATCCCGCCCTCCACTCTGAATCTCAGAGCAACTCACAATCTCCTTTATCTTCCTCCCCGACAACAGACACCCTGTGAGGTGGGGGTTGGGCTGAGAGGACTCTCACAGCAGCTGCCCTCTCAAGGACAATCTCTGCCAGAGCTATGGCTGACCCAAGGCCATCCCAGCAGTACAAGTGGAGGACTGGGGAATCAAACCCGGTTCTCCCAGATAAGAGTCCACATACTTAACCACTACACCAAACTGGCTCTCAACAGTAGTGTTGCACTTGCTCCCCTCCTTCTTACAGAACTGATGTTTGAAAGTTTCTGATGCGTAAGTCACATTGTAGGAAGCAACTGTTGTTTTAGTCAACAGAATGGCAAAATTTATGTCTGTTGAGCAGACTGGCATGGGTGATATTTCATTATTTGTTCAAAATTTATCACTCCCCCCCCCAATACTCTATGATGAAACATGGCTTATTAAGTCAATAGCAGCATTGGGCTTCCTGCTCTTCCAAGAACAAAGCGTTTCTTATTTCTCTCCTCTTCAGTATTCAATTGCAAGATTTATTCTTTCCACAGACCACTCTTTTAACATTGCAAGTATTAAGAAACAAACATAAATGTGAGAATTCACCATTAGTCTCTACAAAAGCTCCTTTCTTGCTAACATTGCACTAATGTACACAGTTATGCTCACAGGTCTGCAGACCCTATGATCCACTGAACCAAAAGTACACCAGTCATATATGAGGTCATAAAGAGGGTTTCAGGCTTTGCTGCTACCCTGGAGCAAAGATAGCTGCCAATCATATGGCAAGTTGCAGTACACAGCTAGTGAGCTGTTTGGCTTGATTGGTTGTAATTGTGCAGCCTGATCTATTATATTATGTAAATTTCGTCCCTGCCAACCAGAAGTCTTGCTGTGAGGTCAGAGGGACATCTTTGCTCCCTAGGAGGCAGACAGATTGGCCCTTCTGGGCACCTGTAGCTGAGGCAGGGCTTTCTGCAGTAGCAGCAGCAACTCTCCTGTTCTCAGTCTCCATTCTGCGATCGGCCCTCCCTCCCGCCCTGATTGTTATGTAGGCATCTGCTGGTTGCCTCATAGATTGGGGGGTCAGGTAGGAGTTTTTTTTTGCTCCCCAGCTGAGTGGCTGAATGCTGGAGTGCTTTTTTTTGCCTAACCTGCATAACATGTTAGTGGACTGTGAAATTGGCTATAGGGAGGTGCTGTTAAATAGGTCGGTCACTTTAGTTGTGGCAGGTTTTATGATTGTTAATATTATGCAGCTAGGGGAGGGCCAGAAAGCATCCCCCTTTGTTGGGTTTGGGGTCTGGTAAGATCAACCTTTGGGTTGGATGACCCAGGGTGGGAGAATGCAGTTTGTCCTTTGGGGAGCTTACCTGGAAGGTCTTTCCACTGAGTTGTACAACTTGTGGTTGGACCTTCTGGGGTTTTTGCCTCCTTGCTGAGCTGGCTGGTTTGGAGCTTCAGTGTACAGCTCTGGCTAGGGGCTGAGTCACTCACCCTTTGAATGGTAGGGAAGGTGTCTGTTGAGACCCCTGGCCCTGACCAGGCCACAGTTTTGGTTAGCCCTTGTGTCTGACTCTTTATTCCAATGTGGGGTAATATGTACTAATTGTGTATATTATACACTAATTCTCTTCCTTCTCTCTTTTTCACTTTTGGAGTAATAATCTATGTCTTCTTTGCTTTTTGAAGTACAATGCACTTTATAAATAATAACTAACTCTAGAAAAATGAAGTTGTAAAGTAAACAGTAGCAACAACAAAAAAGATTGGGAGCAATTGGCTGTAGATTATCGAATGAGCAGGGAATGGATTTGCTCTGTAACGAAATCAATATATAAAAATGTCCTTTTTGTTACTGCAATCCAATAAAAACAAAATAAAACTGTGTCAGAATTGATGACCATTCTTCAAATACCTTGATCCTATGAGAGAGATAATCATCTTATTGGAGACGGTAGAAATGAATCCTCCTGCATGTTGGCTGAGGTCTCATTACTTAGAGGGAAAACAGAAAGAACAGAATCAACAAGTGAATGAGCACAACTGAAAGTGAATAAACAACACCAGAGGGATTAATTCTGCATGCATCGTCACAGTACCTTTGTGCTTCAAAGGATTAAACATGATAATCTATGCCAGTTCTGAATAATGGAGAAAAAGTCCAACAATGAAAAGTGTCAGAACTGACATGTCTATTTCAATCAGTGGATTTGCAACACAAGCTTTTTTCTTGTGTGTACTTTGTTCACAAAGACAGTGATCATTGAGGAGATTGAACTGCCAAAAGAAAAGGAACTGTTTCTTACCATATGGTGATAATTTTAAAAAAAATGGCATACATAAATTCTCAATAGAATGAAGACACAGAATACAGTTGAAAGCAGAGTTATACCCTTCTAAGAGCTTTGTATGCCAACAGTCTAAAAAGGGCAGAACTCTTCAGATCTCACCATTAATTGTTGCTTTAAGGACTGAAAGAGAGAAAACATTGCAGCTCTTTGTGAAGTATTAGCAGTTCTACCAGACTTCTGCTGCTATAGTTCATATTGACAGAGCTATGTAGATGGAATGTGACTCTTAAGGATGTGCACCTGGATTTCCTGTTCTGAGATTTCTTATTTTTCAGGGATTTCCTATTTTTCAGGGACCTGACAAATAACATATTCCTGGTTATCCAAGTTCCAAATAATGGTATGGTATTTGGATCCGGGTTTTTTGGGGGGATGCAGGATTCTAATATTATTCAGCTCCATTATTCCTTATGAGAAATCTTTCCAGAGGGCTGGAGGGACTGGGTTTTTTTTTTTTTAATATATATATATATTTTTGGGGGGGTTGTGTTAAAACTGCAAAGGGGCTCATGGTTCCTGTCCTTAAAAAAACACCAAGTTTCAAGTTAATTGGACCAAGAGGTCCAGTGTTATGTGTCCTACTAATAGTCGAAGACACAAAAGCAAGCAAAGCAGCTCCTGTTTGGCAACAAATTTCAGTAGTATTTTAGTTTCTCCTTGAACAAGGGCTGTCTTCTCCAGGGTTCTTTCAATAGGGCTTGCCCGGGGCGGGGGAACCTCAGAAGAGAACAAGTAGGGGAGGTTTACCCTGGCCGTCTCAAAGTGTACTTTTTAAAGGGCTGCTTGTGGGATAAGACAAGTCTGGCCTCACTCCTTCTGTCCTGTGGGATGGGCCTATAGGAGTGAGGTTGCAGAAAAATCTGAAATCTTACCAAAAAAATACATCAGGAGTTAACAAAAAAAAAAATAGTTGCACCTGTAGCTTTCAGATACAAATGCCCTCAATTGTCATTGCTGGGTAAACACAGTTGTATTGCCAGTCCTTCTAGCCTTGATTTCTTTCAGTTAAAGGCAAGGTGAGGGGGCGGAGCCCTTTTCAGGGCTAATTTGGCCTTCAGTTGGGGCCAGGTCCCACAGCTATCACCAGGCAACTTAATATCTTGTGCTTCGCAATTAACCCGGACAGGCTTCTCGCTACCGTTCAGCAGCAGCCACCCCACAAAATCCAGGATCATGTAGTGATGAAAGACCCAGGTTCAGATTCTCACTCTGGTATGAAAGGTCACTGGATGACCTGAGCCTGATTACATATTCTCAGCTTTACCTCCCAGGGTTGTTGTGAGGATAAAATGGAGGAGGGGGGATTCATCTAAGCTGCTTTGGTCCCCATTGTAGAGAAAGGTGTAAGTGAAATAAATAAATAATAGATGCAGCTACAGATGTGGGGGGAGGAGAAAAGGCAGCACAGAAACCAGAAGATGTGGAGGTTTCTCAGAACAGGAAATGAGCAACTGTGTGGGGAGGAAAATACAGGGGGGAGTGATGTGCCCTCCACAAGTTCTTGTAGGTTCCCCATCATACAACTGAGCTTAGTCCAGCAGTCAGCACCACATAAGTGGGACCAGCATGGATGGTGATCAGCATGTGCAATTGGGCCTGCCTAGCCCAAGACTGGAACCATGCAGTTTTCCTAAGGAGATGCTGCCAGCGGGGCAGGAAGGAGGGAAAGCTGAAGATAGGGGAGGCAGATAAAGTTGTTTGGCTGCTAGGTGGGAAGGAGAGCTGGTATAAAGGAGAAGCTACAGGATCTGTCAAGGAAAGGATAGAGGAAAGAGTAGGGGAGGGGCAAATGAGATGCCTACCACAAGGGAGTACTTCTTCACCCAAAGGGTGATTAACACATGGAATTCACTACCACAGGAGGTGGTGGCAGCTACAAGCATAGATGGCTTCAAGAGGGGATTGGATAAACATATGCAGCAGAGGTCCATCAGTGGCTATTAGCCACAGCGTATTGAGGGAACTCTCTGTCTGGGGCAAGTGATGCTCTGTATTCTTGGTGATGATGGGAACAACAGTGGGAGGATGTCTAATGTCCTGGCCCCACTGGTGGACCTCCTGATGGCACCTGGTTTCTTTGGCCACTGTGTGACAGAGTGTTGGACTGAATAAGCCATTGTCTTGATCCAACATGGCTTCTCTTATGTTCTTAAGTCCTTGTATATTATATTATTTACTACCTTCTTGTTTTAGCTAGGTATTTCTTTTAGGCCGTTTTCGCACTAGCGTTTACTCCGGCGTAGCACCCCATTTACCTCCGGATCTTTTCCTGGTTTTCGCACCTGTTGCTCCGGCGCTGCGTCTTGCTCCGGTGCTGCAGGGGTTTCACGCCGGAGTATCTAGATCCACCTCCTTCCAGAGTTTTTGAAAACCTCCGGATCCACACCGGATCCACTCTGCGGAGTTTGCTGTGGGAAATCCATCCACGCCGGATCGACTGCTTTGTGGGCGTCACCCTCTCCCTTTCCGTCCTCCCACCCCATCCACCCCCTTGGCCAATCATCAGCCGTTTGCGGCGCTTCCCAAAAGTGCCCGCAGGGCCATTTTTTTTAAAAAACTTCATCTTTCTTGCGTAATAGCAATATTTCGAAATTAACAAATAGAAAAAAAAACCCTCCTGGAATAGCCTCAATTGCCACTTCAATTGGTTTTGTTAGAATTTTTTTTATTATTATTGACTTTAGTTGCGTTATTTCGCTGTTGCGTTATCTCGCAACTACATTATACATTGTTGGGGGGGGGGAATCTAGTGCCGGCGCGGGCCAAAGCGTTCATGTGTGTGTGTTTTAAAAAGGCAATGCCTCCCTCAGCTGTGCCACCAGGATTTCTGGACCTGCACAAAATCGCCATGTATAAAATGGGAAGTTGGAGTCCTGAATTCTTCTCCCTGGCTACATTCCGCTCGGTTAGAAAATAGACGCGAGCTCGCTCTTCACACGCGCCACAGAAGGGGAAGGAGAGAATGGGGCGGGGGGGGGAGCTCTGGCAGCAGGAATCAGGTCCCCGTTGCAAGTGCCAGCCGGGGAGGGGAAAGAGCGCGGAGGAAATCCCAGCTTCGCCACCCAGGAGGGAGCGAGGCCGGGAAAGGAAGAAGCTGCCACACACACACACACACAAACCCCTCGATTTCTCTCTCTTCGTTATTGCGATATTTCGCAACTTCAGAATTTGGGGGGGGGAATCTAGTGCTAGGATTCTCCACTGTGAATGCTTCTGTTAATACATAAAGGGCTGTGGAGGATACTACAGCTGCAGCCAATCCATAAGCAGCAGCAGCACACGTGATGCGGTTTGTCCACGAAAAGAAGGGGAGGGAACAGCTGTGGCTGCTCGATGTTACGTTATTACGTCCTTACGCAACCAGACTTGCGCTTAAAAAAAAAATGATTGACAGGGCATCGAACTCAAGTTGATGCCAGTGGGAAAATGATTTGAGCCGGGGCTTCATGGAAAGCGACTCCGCAAATGAGTCCATGTGCGAAAACGAGGAAAACGAGCCGGACATAATTGCGCCGTGGAATAAGGGGAGCAAACGCTAAGTGCGAAAACGACCTTAGTGTTATTGCTTTTCTGTGTTTATTGCTGTTATTGCCTTTCTGCGTTTATTGCCATCACAGCCTTCTTAAACATTTATATTGTAAGTTATTATTTTGCATATATTTACCTTTTTAAAAAATTCACAAGCTGCCTAAGGAAACTGCCGAAAAGTAGATTAAATATATTCAATATTATTTTAAAAAAACACTCAGTCTATTTAAAAACATTTGCTAGTTATCTTTGTTCTGTTTCACACCATGTAACTAACTGTGCAGTGTTAACAGTGGTATGTCTCTTTAGTAAATAAACCCGTATATGATTATAAGTCACTGCGTGTGTGTAAGTCCTGAGTAGGCTAGTGATATTAATAGTCTTTCAGAGGAATCACACTTGACTAGATACACAAGGGGCATGAGTCTGTTTCCCTTGTTTTTCCTTAAATAGCACCTCAGATCCCAGATCAGTAGCATTTCAGTAAACCTTCACTGATGTAGTCAGATAAATAGTCATACATGACTTAACACCAAAAATAAGAGAGGGAAATCTTGAATCTTAAATTAGAAGTGCATCCGTAGGTGTTGGAACACTTATGTCACAATGTCATCAATAATGGTTTTATAGCACAGCCTTTCATACAAAAATCTTCCATTAATTTATTTCTTGCCTTAATATCACAAATGCAACACTTACTTGGGATTCAATGAAGCTACAGCCCCAGGCCATTACTTGCAAACAAAGAGAACATGAAATCTATTGAAATCTCAAGTATGCACATGCTAATAAATCAATATGCCTCATAAATTAATAAAGAAAAAATTATTTTCCCCTTTTATTTGAACATTATTGCAGAATGTTAAAATGTTAGATTTCCCTAGAAAGGACTCTGTTAATAGACTTTCTCTAAAGAAGGAAATTACTTTTCTAACTTTCAAAAGAAAAACTGCAGAATTCTTAATGCAAAAAGGTCCCATTTTCCACTGGATCTTTCAGATCAGATCTACTCACCATCAGATATTGACTACTGCAGTGATTCATCTTCTTTGTTTTCTGTTCAGACAAAAAAATCCAAGAAGTGAATCATTTAGAAATAATATAATATACAACAGTGTGTGGATCTAATCTCATATGAAATACAATACTAGAATATTGGAAAATCAAAAGCATAAAAAGCAAAATTTGTGTTATCAAAAAAGCATCCAGTAGAAAGTGACAATGGATATTGGTTACGGTAACTACACCAACACAAAGATAAGACATTTCCACAATGTTTTAAAAGTCAGAAATGATTCCATCTAGGAAAGCCAAATAGCCAGAACTCTGCCAGGTAAACACACATACAACAACAACAACATTTGTTACCCTACAGGGGTGTCAAACTCTTTTGTTATGAAGGCCAGAACTCACATAAATGAGACCTTATCTGGCTGGGCCATGTGTATCATAAAATGTAATGACAGATAGCAGAGCTATAAACTTTATAAAGCACGCATATAAACACAATTAATGAATAATTAATTAAACGATTAATTGCAATATTTTGTTTATTTAACAGTTTCTGATAACTGATGCCTCTTGCTCAGAATTATTGCATAAAAATCTGGAGGCAATTTCTGTGCTGTAGCAATCTCGAGTATGTTTTTCATGTGTTGTTCAGGTGTGTATCTGTAAATTGCAAACCTACTTTTGATTTATTGCCATTCACTATAGAAATCTCATGGTCAATGCTTTGAGCCTAAGACCCAGAGAAAAACATGAAATGGCTGGGCTAGGGTTGCCACATCGAACCCCAGAAATATCTGGGGACTTTGGGGGTGGAGCCAGGAGACTTTGGGGGTGGAGCCAGGAGACACTGGGGTGGAGCTAGGGGGAGGGGCGGAAATGGCGCCGGGGAGCGTGGCGGACTGCCCCGCAGCCTCTTCTCCGCTCGCCGTGCTGCTCCTCCAAGATGGGCTCAGGCTGAGCCCATCTCGGAAGAGCAGCCACGGAGCAGAGCGGAGCAGAGGCAGCAGCGGCGCGGCGGCCTCTTCTCCGCTCACCGTGCTGCTCCTCCGAGATGGGCTCAGCCTGAGCCCATCTAGGAAGAGCAGCCACGGAGTGGAGCGGAGGCAGCAGCGGCACGGCGGCCTCTTCTGCGCTCCGTGCTGCTCCTCCAAGATGGGCTCAGCCTGAGCCCATCTTGGAAGAGCAGCCACGGCGAGCGGAGCAGAGGCTGCCGCGCCGCTGCCGCCTCTGGGGTGGAAGCGGAGGTGGGGGGGTGGAGGCGGGCCGGGGGCGTGGTGAGCCGCAAGTCTGGGTCCTAGAAGGGCCCGGATTCGCGGCTCGCCATGCTCCTGGCCTGCCTCGCCCTCCCCTGCGCTGCTGCCGTCTCTTGGCTGCTCCTCCGAGATGGGCTCAGCCTGGGCCCATCTCGGAGGAGCAACTGCGGTGGGCGGGGAGGGGGCGGCAGCGGTGCGGCGGCCTCCGGGGGACTCGTCATGCTCCCCGGCGCCGTTTCCCTCCTCTCCCCCCACTTCCATTTTTTGGGGGAGCGGGGGAAGAGGGTGGAAATCCTGGGGTCCCCCGCCAGGGCGGGAGGTTTGGGAAGCCTAGGCTGGGCATTGCAAGCTTTTTTACATAAGTTACTTCATCTGCTGGCAATCAACAGAGGCTTTGCTCTGTGGCTCCTGTGTGATTGAGCAAGCCTGGCAAAGCAAGCTGTGTAATAGAAAGAAGCAAGAGAGGGAGAAGGAAGCAGATGACAGTGAGTTGCTCAGGGTCCTGATAGGAGCCCTCTGGGGGCCTGATTCAGCCCTGGGGCTGCCTGATTTGGCCCACACCCCTGCCCTAGAATACGTCTTCTTAAAAGGCCTGGTCATGTAAAAAAACCTCTTCAGTGGTAGACTGAAGTAAACAAAGGAAATGCAATGTATGTGGATAGCCAGAACTGACAACTTTGGACACTTTGCCAGTTTTTGAAATGGAGTCTGGTCAAACACTCTAAGGTCATCAGATAGACAGCAACAATGACAAATTCTACTCAAACCAACTATAGTGCACATAAAATCTTGGATCCCTGTCTATCAGCCTTGAAGACTCTTAAGTCTACAATGTTCAGGTAGCAAGCATGGAGATCTAGTTCTGTGTTTTCTCTTAGTAGAAGCAAGTAGCTCTTTCTTATTTTGTTGAGCCACAACAAAGTGTGCAGCAATCTAGGACAGATAACTTCTTAACAGGCAAAGATCCAGGTTCCAGTAACATGAATCACACTATTCTCCTGGGAGCTGTTCACAAGCTTTGCTGGACTACAGCTGGACAAAACTGTGAATAGATGATTGAGAGAGAGAGAGAGATGATAAAATGCTGTTGGTGTTATCAACACAAGCATAGGTAATAATGAAACAGCAATAACCATGAACCCCCACCCCAGTATAAAATATAAAGCACGTTGTTTCAATAATACTAATTTACCCAACCACTCCAGTTATCTTCAGGGGCTCTCTTCGGAGTGGAGGGCGGGATATAAATCCAATATCTTCTTCTTCTTCTTTCAGGTGCCCTTATAATCTGATGGTCAATGGCACCAAAACATCAAAATTCCCTCCCCAGGGAGATTTGTCTTTCTCTATCATTGCCAGCAGGTGAAGGCTTTGTTATTTTGGTTGGCATTCCCTTACTAACCCTTATTATCTCTCCTCCCTGTTTTCGTGTTTGTAACTTTATTTAATTGTTTTGAATGTTTTGTATATAATTGTATTTTAAATGACGTTTTAATGTTTGAAATATTTAAAACTCACTGCCTTAGGGTTGCTGACCTGGTTGAAAAGGTAGCATAGATGGGTTTTAAATAATTAATAACTAATATGAGTTTCTAATAATATGCACAGATCAGTGTCTGAACACTCCAAGCATATTCAATAACACAAGTGAGAATCAATTATGTGCATATTAATTTTTGTCAGCATCACATCCTTATTATTTGCTGTTTTCTGATGATTGACCAATACTCTTATCCCTTGAATGTTGGAAGGATGGAAAGAGAAATTTGTTCTGCACATATTCTACCCAAAAGTGCAGGACTTACCTTGGCAGTTCAAGCCAATGATGTGAGTTAAAAGGTAAGATTCCATATCTCCCATCTAAACAGCTGAGAGTATTTGCTGATATCTAACTAGAATAAATTTTTTTCTCAGAGAGGATTTACTCAGATTTTCCAGATATTTTTCCAACTCATGATTAATTTTACCAAGAAGCCACTCCTGAGTTCCACAGTAAAGTGAAAGCCTGTTGGTTGAATACACTCCAAGACATCTTCTTAAATGTTATTTTGGTAGTTGAAATGTTTGAACCTGCAAAATGGTTTACAGGGAAACCATAACACTGAATTGTAAAAATAATATTTCATAATCAAGACTAGGTAACAGAATGTAAATCTTGGAACGTCTGTCCTTTGGTAAACGTACTCGTTCATGTCCAAATTACCTTCTGTTCTCAGTAAGAGATATGGTGTATTTTGCTGTACTTAATTTCAGAATTTTGTTCTGAAAATATTCTAACCCAGATACTTTTTTGTATCCCCTATATTTTTGCACTATTCATAATGTTTGGTTGGATCATTCAGAAAAGATTAAAGGATGTGGCAGCACAAATCTTTCCTGCCTTCCCCAGTAGCCTGTTGTGTGCCCTGAAAAGTTTATGATGTTTTAATGAATGTTACTTAATGTTTTAAGTAGACTGAAGGTCCCCAAACCTCATAAACAAGAAGCACTGTAACATGGGTGCTGCAATAAAGAAAGTGAATCATGTAAAACTGCCCCCTTTGCATCTTCCACCAGTGGTGGTACTAAACCAATGTTAGAAAAAGCAGCAGGATCACATGGTACTTCTTTTCTGAAATGGAGGCAATCTGCATTAATCTGATTCACTGATGTCCTCTCAAAGGGACTGCTAAAAGACAAATTAACTTTGGAATCAGAGGCCGGATCCCTATTTCACTGGTTCAAATATCTTCAACTCCAAGATTTTCTGAATGCATATACCTTCAATCCCCCTCTCTGTTTACATTTATGTGGTTTCGAGCAACTGTTATACAATGAATCAATTCCTTTGAAAGGATTAATCTCTAAAATTTCTCCTATTATGCTCTCAATGTATAAAACTGCACTCCTATCAGAGTGCCTGGCACAAAGCTATACAACAAAAAACTATACGATCAATGGCAGGTCTATATGGGCATCCTCAATATATAAAACTAAAGGCAATGAATGTTCAGCTCCAGGCCCGTAAAGTTCTTTTGCGATGGTACAAGACCCCAGTACAACTATCACACATTTCACCTTCAATCTCTCCATTGTGCTTCAAAAATTGTGGGCATCGAGGCACATATCTACACATGTGGTGGTCATGTCCCATCTGAAAATTCTGGAAACAAATTTATCAAGAAATACACGTATTAACTAATTACCTACCCCCCTTCACACCTGAGTATGCTCTTTTGAATCTCAATGACCCTACCTGCGTTCCTAAACCCATAATTGAATTCATTTCACATATGTTAGTGGCTGCCAAATGTGTGATTGCAACAGTCTGGAAGCAACAATTTCCTCCATCTAGGCAAACCTGGTGGATGAAGCTGTGGGACTATTTTGTTTTAAACAAGCTGACTTATGACCTAGATACCAATACTACATCTTTCATAGAGAAATGGCGCCCTTTTGTGGAAAAAAAACTTTCATATAAATGTAGTTCCTGGCAATATATACTACACTGTATACCTTTCTTGTCAATCACTACTTTGATGTTATATGCTTTTTATTTACCTAATGTTTGTATCAACAAACCATACCTTATTCTTGCTGGCTGTATAATTCAAGTTAAGTATGTAACTGCTTTGCTGAATTAATGAAGATTGCTGATTTTTTTTAAAAAAAGGAAGCAGCCCGCAATTTTACTCAGTTCTCTCCTTATTGCAGCTTCCTCTGATGCAGTACATTTTGTTCATGAGGTTCCACTGACCCTCAGTTGATGATTTTCTGGGGTAGAAGAGTTGGTTTTTATACCCCACTTTTCACTACCTGAAGGAGTCTCAGAGCAGTTTATAGTCACCTTCTCTCCCTCTCCCCACAACAAACACCCCGTCAGGTAGGTGGGGCTGAGACAGCCCTGAGATAACTGTGACTGACACAAGGTCACCCAGCTGGCTGCATGTGGAGGAGTGGGGAATTAAAGCATGTACTCCAGATTAAAGTTCGCTGCTCTTAATGAATACACCGCACTGGCTCTCTGCACCACATTGGTACACATAGGGGTGCTGGGTGGAAGATAGGAAAAATGTGCTCCACCTGTTGAGCTCTACTGCAGGATCCAATCCTTGAGATATAATTTCAAGTCTAAAATTTTCAACACTGGTCCAATTTATTTGGCCCAATGGCTTCTTCAAAACTTCAGAGCATTTCATAGTATTCCACTTTTAGTTTAGCTAAATTGAGATGATTTTCCTATCTGGAATGGAGAATAAAATTCCCAAGCAAAGAAATGGTATAATTTGTTCTATGGGAGTCAAGCTACTGTTTGTGCTTGGTTTTACTGTGCTCCAGCAGTTCTTTTTGGCCATTACCCAGCCTGTATTCACTTCCCAGCTCTCTCTGTGGAAGATTTGATGATCCTTTATGGGCCTAAACTGCCTTCTGGAGTCAATTCATTCTCCTTCATCTGGCAAGGACTGAATAAAAGCAGGTTAATTGGTATCAGATAATGGAGCAATGGTGAGATTTCAGTGGTCCAGGGAAGACTACAGAACAAATGGTTTCTGAGATTATATCATACTGTGATGATGTGATTTGATGTGATACAGAAACAATCAACTGATGTTTTATGTTTTAAAGCATGCAATTATTACTTGAAATCAGAAAACGCACCATAGGGAGGTTAACAAGACAAACTGCAGAAGATAAGAGAGCCAGTTTGGTGTAGTGGTTAAGTGTGAGGACTCTTATCTGGGAGAACCGGGTTTGATTCCCCACTCCTCCACTTGCACCTGCTGGAATGGCCTTGGGTCAGCCATAGCTCTGGCAGAGGTTGTCCTTGAAAGGGCAGCTGCTGTGAGAGCCCTCTCCAGCCCCACCTACCTCACAGGGTGTCTGTTGTGGGGGAGGAAGGTAAAGGAGATTGTGAGCCGCTCTGAGACTCTTCGGAGTGGAGGGCGGGATATAAATCCAATATCATCATCATAAGGCTAATCTTTTTTTTAAATTACAGGTTTGGTTGATCTTATGTTTTTTATGCATGACTTGTATTTTTGTCTCTGGCTGCTGTACAAACAAAGTGGCAGACAGCTAACTCCAGAGTTCCTACCAGGGAATCAACTGCACCTTTCAAGGAACAAACTGTATGGAAATAAGTTCAGAATATAGTGCAAAGAAACACACAAGTGTAGTCAAGTATAGAGGCCAGGTAGATTTAGATTCTCTGAAGGAAATGTAAAGGACTACTATTCACAATGAAGCAAGAAATACCAACAAGGGATATTCAAGATGTTACCTAACCAAAGCCTCTTTCTTGGTTTCCTTCATACTGGCTTTTTCAATTAATTCAGGCAAATGAAGACAATACATGGATGCAATTCTTTTGATTTGGATATTATTCTCATGTTAGGGTTCAGGTTGCCAAATCCCCAGCGTAGCCCGATGGGGGACTTTTGTGCATGTTCAAAGCACACATGATGCAATGATGTCACCCAGAAGTGACGTCATTGCGCTGGTGACATTGCACGGTGGCCGCTGTAGGCATTTCCGGGAAAATTCTATGATTTTCCCAGACTCTCTAGCCATTTGGGAATGGAAAACTCTATGGTACCTATTGTATCATAGAGTTTTCCCTTCCAGATGGCTAAAGCGTCCGGGAAAACCATAGAGTTTCCCCAGAAACACCTAGAGAGGTCACTGTGCAATGTCACCGGCGTGATGACATCACTTCCAGGTTATGTCATCGCGCCGACAACGTTGGGGGAGGTTCCCCCCACCGGCCCAATGTGGGCCAGTGGGTTGGGAACCTCCTGGGTGGGGGAAGCGCTGACTGGATCGGAGACTTGGCAACCCTAGTTAGGGTACCAACAAGGGTGAGGAGACATGACAGGGAAGACAGTGGCAGCAACTATCCTAGGCAGCTATTTTCCTTAGCTTAGCCTCATTAAATAGAGACTAAAAAGAGACAGAACTTCTAGAAGACTAGGGAGGACTGAATATCATCTCACCCACTCTCATAAACTGGGGCCCAGACTCACTCAGGTTCCTATTTGTGGTGCCACAGGGAGGGAGAAGAGCAGGGGTGGCCATGGCGGCCCTTGCTGGGCTGAGTGGATAGGCCAGCAGCATGCACAGGAAACTGGGACCTGCCTGACTCAACACTAGCCCTATCAGCAGGTCCTGAATGTCCAGGATGGGTGGGGGTGCCCTGGCTGCTACTTAGGGCACCTTGCTGCTCCTGCTCACCATCTTTTCTGCATTGGTTGACTTATTCCCCCCCCCCCCCCTTCCTGGCCTTTAGTTAGATATGGTTTGAAGGGGTTTGCATGCAGTTTTGTTTACTTTAATTTCTTACTTATCCTAACTTGATGGTATCAGCATAGGGCTAGTCCATTATCAGGAAAGCCAGCCTGTGTGCCCATTTTCCTGAGTGTAGGGATCCCTGTGAGGAATCTTGGCATGAGGGTCAAGTGGTACACCCAGCCTGGGGACACAGGCAGAGATTGCCTTCATCTTCTGGTGGCAGGGGAGACCATCTTGGGGCATCTGCCCTTGTGGGATCCAGAGACCTTTTATCCCAAAGCTTCCAGTGGATCAACTGGCAGGCAGATCTGTCAATGAACAGGATTCAGTCCCCCATGCTGTGCCAAAGCATACTATAGCTCTGACCAATAAAGTTGTGGCTAATTTTATTCCACTTTACTGAAAACTATGTGAGTGCATATATGTTATTTCAACTGAAGCTGTAAACAGGATTAATATTTAGTTAGGTATAGAGGAACCCTTTGCCTTTGGTGCTGGGGCCACAAGCATACTGTCGCAACTGCAAAACAGAGTTTGCCAAGTTGCCATCTGTCCTATATGGAAGATCAGCATTTGATACTGCAGGGCTCTGCTCTCTGATATCTTTCTGGGGTACTATTTCCTCAGGCCTTTAATTTTCTTGTGAAGAATAAAAAGTAGCAGTGGAACCTTATGAGGAAGGACAGAACATCATACACATCACAGTGCCTCCTGCCAAGAACACAGTGGATTTATACTTACGTCATTTACATCCTGCCCATCCGTCCATAAAGTGGATGCTCAGAGTAGGTTCCACAAATCAAAACAATAATCAGGCATTACAATGAAAGTGTCATCAGCCAGTGATTAGCTCACAATTAGCCATATCATGAAACAACATGGAAATACCATCATTAAAAAGCAGTATCAATTAAAATGAGCACATCCATTAATCAGCAGCAAAATCAGCTCAAGAATTAAACATCAGTGTAACCAACAAACCTTGAAATGTCCCATTATAAGCAGTTCAAAATACTAACAAGCATAAAGTGAGATTATCTTCCTTTGGGAGGAGTTTCAAGCCATAGCACTTGTACAAAGGATACTTCTGATGGTAGGGGCACAAAGGGGAGGACATCTGATGACCATTTCAGTGCCTGGGCAGATTTGAGAAGGAATTCTTGGGATAATGTGTCCTGGACTGTTTAGAACTTGAAAGCTTTATTTGACACCTTGAACTACTGAGCCTGAAAACTAAATAATGTTCAGTCTAGATCTGAACAACATCCTCCCATAATATGTGAATCCCCTGCTGTTTCCGAGTACTCTTCAACACTTGCAAATTTTCTTAGCTTGTTTATAAGGCATAAAATAAATACAGTAAATAAATTTGGTTGGAAAAGAGAAAAGACTATGCATTTTAAAAGTGTTATCAATTAGTGTCATCATCATGTCTGCCAAGTGTTGTTCTCAGCTCAGTCTGATTATGCTGATGTTCTCAACCTAAGCTGATGAGGCAGAGGAAGAAATAACAGACCTCAGGGCTGTAATAGGTGTCACAGGTGGTGTCTGGAAGGTAACACTGGAAGTGAATTGAGGACTTGCAGGAAATAGGAAAAAAATATGAGAGCATTCATTTATCATTAAAAGAAAACTTCAGCACAACCCAGAACCTGGGTGAAGTCCAGCGAGGGGAGAAAAGCATGTGTGATGCCTGCACAAGTTACACCACTGAAGACTACATTCATTTGGATGCCATACAACTGATTTTTAAAGATCTATACCACTTTTTAAAAACAAACAA
Organism: Heteronotia binoei; assembly: GCF_032191835.1. Classification (NCBI taxonomy): domain Eukaryota; kingdom Metazoa; phylum Chordata; class Lepidosauria; order Squamata; family Gekkonidae; genus Heteronotia; species Heteronotia binoei. The sequence continues at coordinate 132,107,070 of NC_083227.1, read as the reverse complement.
CATGGTAGACTCCATGTCATAAAGAAACTGTTGAGATCTATGGTACAACTAGTTAGGACACTGGAAAGCCATTGATAAAAGTAGACCACCCTGGGCTAGCTGGACCATTGGTTTGATCTGACAAGGCTACTTCTTATAGATTGCAAGTGTTCACAGGACAGTTTCCATGATCAATGTTTGAAAAATTAAAATACCCACAAAGAAAACCATTCATCTGATTTTAATACATTTTCTCTCCTGAAAGGCTCGGAAAAGATGAAGACAAAGCTCCGTCAATCTTTTGTGCTATAATTTCTTTCTATCAGCTCTTTCTGCCAGGCAAATATTTCTTAGTGATTTTTTATGCATATCTCTTTGCTTTGCAGTTTGAAAGGGGGAAAAATCACAGATAAATTAATTGAATTGTTTGAGAGACATCTTTGCCATTTCTAGCTGAGATTTTTTTTAAAAAAATATTAATGACTCTCTCTTCCCCATCCAAACACTAAGTTCAGTATACATGACGATCTTCTAAGAAATAATTTGGGATAACACACATCTTCCCTGAACCCTCTGTATATAAAAGTGATTTCAAAGTGAGAGAAATTGAATAGAGAGTTCATTTTCTTTCCTGTACAGTTTAGAGATATGACACTTGTGTGTGTGTGTGGGGGGGGTGGGGGGTGGATTAAATATTTTGACAAAAAATAGTCTAGCTAGAAGATGAACAAGTAATCATAGGTCATAAATTATTAACTACAATATCTTTCATTTCAATTCAGAAATCATTTTGGAAAGGATACAGGAAATCATTTTGGAAAGGATACAGGAAAAAATTTATTTGCAGTTTGATTCTCTGTGAAATTATTATTGACAACATTTATCTCATTAGAAATGGTGGCTTGCAAAAGTTTTCACTGCCAGAACCTGCAACACTTCTCTTTCCATTTCTTTTAAAATATTTTTGAGCTAGAGAAAACAAGAATTAAAATGAAATAGGTTGGAGTTCCACAACGACACTGAAGCCATAATTCCCAGTCTTCCCCCTTTGCCTGAATACTTCTTTAGGCCCTTGTATGAAGTTTTCTATCTTCTTTCACCTGACTCAGGCTCCTGAGAATTGCTCTGCTATTTCTCATGTTCTTTGCTTCACAAGCCCTGCTGCACCACAATGTTTCTTTAAGCAGCACCATGACTCACTGTGAGCCCCATTTGTGGTCCTTCATGGGGGGAGAACCAGTGGAGCAGTGGGTGGACATTGTGGTCACTTTTGGTAAAGGGGTACAGGCTGCTGGGGCAGTTGAGGAGCTGGGTGGCGGCAGCAGTGGGAAAACCTGGCCCTCCCCTTCCCAAGCTGCCCTATCGCTGAGCCTGAATTGGACTCAAGGGCGTGGAAGCAGAATGGACCATTGTGGGGTTTAAAGGGTTCTGTGCTGCCTGGCCTGCAGTGTGAGATCACTTGCCCACCCATCCCTTATGAGGTTAGTGAGTAGCCCTGCTGGGGAGTGGGATACATTGTGGGGAAATGGGTGTGATCTTCTTGTTCTTTATGTTTTTTCTGCTTCATTTATTTGTCACAAACTTAAGGCAGTATCAGCATAGGACCAGATCCATTTTAGGAAAATTATTCTGCATGCCTGTCATGATCTGTGCTGTGCTGTGAGACAGAAGCCTAGTGGGACTAGGAAGCCTGTGAGGCCTATGTTGCAGTAGGGAAAGACATCCTTTAAGCCCAGAATGCTTGGCACTGTTTTCAAATTGCTTAAAAGCTCTTTCAGGAGGTAAATGCTGTGCTTTCCTCCTGAGCGGTCAAGCAGGAAAGATGGATGCTGTTAGGAGGAAGACCCTCACTCTGAGGGAGAGAGTGAGCAGGCCAAGGCCTGGGGCCTAACAGACAAGGGACAGTAAAGTCTAGTCGAGTTAGGGACTTTATGTTTATTTTCCTTCACCCATGTTACTATAGTTTTAAAGCACCTTATCCGTTCACTTGTGCTTTATTGATTTTCCCATGTAAAATAAATCTTTTTTTGTTCTTTGTTATTCTGCCTGGTCTACGTGCCTATTTTCTTGGCCAAAGCAAAGGATCTGAAGGGCTTGGGAGGGTATTCTGGGCCTTCCCAAGGGATCCTAATTCCAGAGTGGTGGGAGTGTCAGGTGACACCCCATCTGGGTCATGACAATGCCCATTATTCCTGGGTGTGTTGATCCCCTTAAGTGATCTTGGGTTGAGGGTTTTGGGGGCATGCCCATCTTGGGGGCTGCCAATGGATTACGCTCATGCTCAAGTGGCAGGGGAGACCATTTAGCCACGATCATCCTTGTAGAATCTGGAAGCCTGCCATTCCATGGTTCCCCCACTGCAACTGGCTGGCTAGGTGGGACAGGGTGCATCAACTGGCAGTTGGGGTCAGTTGATGCCAGATCCAGTGGACCCATGCTGTGCCAAGGCTTTTACAGCTATAGCCAATAATGTTGTGGTTATTTTATTCCACTTTTTCTGATAACACTTTGTGTGATTGTGTTATTAGTGTGTTGTTGTGAAGGGGTCTTCACCTTCACTGTCCTCTCCCCCTCCAATAGGCACTGGGACTGCAAGTGTTTTTGTGCTGTTTGAGAGTTTCCTCCCATCACTTCCAGACTGTATGGCCCATATGCTAGCACAGACCTTCAGCTTCCTTGCTTCTCACCCCTGGAACATACAGATTATCCTTTCTTAGGCACAGTGTGTGGTTTCCCAACAGCCCAAGTGACCTTCTAATTCTTGACAGAGAGATAGAGATGATTTATCTGCTACCAGTTGCTCTGTGTTTGGTGGGTGGGCCCCTGGACCACGTAGAAATGCCCTTTCAAAACATCCAGGCAGGGTGATAGCAATGAAAAATTCAATTTTTAAAATGTCAATGTCCAGCAGATGCCTAGCAGGCTTTAACTGAAACACTAATCTCTGGAACACTCCAAAATGCATTTCCTCCAAATCCCCCTTTTGAGTTTTTCAATAATGGTTTCATTTTGAATTTTTCTTTGTAAGACAACAACACACCCCCCCCCCCCCCTGCAGCCAGTTAGAAACAAGTGATCTAAATACAGGGAGAGAACAAGCATAGAAGAAATGTTCTCTGCAGTGCTTTTTCAAACCTTATCCATCTGACCAATAGTTGTTTCCAAATGGCAGAAAGTAAATTGTCCCTGTCTCTTGGACTATTTCTTGAAATACAACAACCTCTGAGGGAGCATGCATTTTAAATAACCATTCCTTTTTCTGATAAAGAATCCCAGAACTGTATTTCAGTGACCAGGAAGAAGACTTGCTGACAGAATTATCAGCCCCCTTACTAAACTACAATCCAGTACACACACAAATACGTGCACACACACACACGCACACACAAAAGAGCTATACTTTTCTGCACATAGTAGTTTGTGAAGGAGGGTGGGTTAAAACAAATCCCTTCTTATGAACAAAGAATATAGGGTTGCGAGGTCCAACTCAGAAAATATCTGGTGCCTTTCAGTGTGGAGCCTGGAGACTTTAGGGATGGAGCCAGGAGCAAGGTTGTGACAAACACAATTGAACTTTGAAAGGAGTTCTGGTCATCACATTTAAAGAGACTGCCCTTTTAAATGCCTTCCATTAATTGAAAATAATGGGGTTGGGGACACCTTCTTTTGGAGCTCATAGAATTGGATCCCCTGGTCCTAACTTTTGGAAACTGAGGGAATGGGATTTGTGCCTCTACCTCAAAAAGCAGCACCCCCCCCCCAAGCTCCAGATATACATGGATTGATTCTTCATTTTTCTTTATGGGGACCAGTCTCCATAGGGTATAATTGAGTGCCCAGCAGACATTCAACCTGCCCCCTCTGCTTTCTGATAACTCTAAAGCATGGGGAGGGCCTCCAAACCAGAAGATCCCCTGCCCCAAACCGGGGATTGGCAACATGTTGAAAGCACAATTGTTTCTTGAATTCCTCACTGGTAATGGTGGGGGATCAATTAAGAGACACATGGATGTAACTTGCATCCAATATGGGGATGCAACTCAGTAGATACACTGGTTAAGGCCTGGAACAGAGACTTGAGAGTAACTCTTGACAGAGTCATTCTTGCAGTCCTCTCCCACCTTCTTGAAGACCCCCAACCCCAGGTATAGTTTTAGCCATAGGTCAGCTGCCCATTCTGATGCAGTACCACTGCTGCTAGCATTTCTTTCAACACAGCCAGCAATCAGCTTGACTGGCTACCTCTCTGACTGCCCTACCAGCAGCTGCTCGAGTCTCAGGAAGTAGGGCAGTGGTGAGATGACCCTACAGCTGATTGCTTTTGATTAGCCTCTTTAGTGAAACTACTGCCCCTGGCTGGCTCCTGAGAGCCAGCAGGGTATCGTGGTTAAGAGCCGTAAACTCTAATCTAGAGAACTGGCTTTAACTGGCTTGGACTAGTTACAGTTCTCTCAGAATTGTCTCAGCCCCACCTACCACACAAGGTGACTGATGTGGGGAGAGGAAATGAAGGCGATTGTAGGCCACACTGAGACTCCCTAGGGTAGAGAAAAGTCATAGCCCCAGACTTATACGAAGCTATTTTGTAGCCGCAAGGTGGGGGAGAGCAGGATCAGAGCAAAGGTTTTCGTACCCATCTAACATCATGCTGCATAGGCACATCTGGGACTACCTTGGAGGGCCAGCTGTGGCCAACCCTTTGCCATCACATCAGCCTGGGGAAGGGCAGTCAGAGTGACAGCTTTGCTTGTCAGGCCTGCCTCTCCCCTGCCCTTTAAGGCCATGTGCTACCAGGCCCTTGCAGTTTTGGCTTCAGCCATCCCTCCCTCTGTTATCAATTTTTGCAGCATGGTTGAACTTTTATTTATTTATTTAATATTCTGCCCTCCCCGTGGAGTGGGCTCAGGTTGGCTTGCAAGTCACGTAACATCATGATATGAATAAAATAGGGGTTAAAATATAACAGTTAAGAATGCTCCCCAGGCATTGCAGTCTGCAGACTTGGTCTACACCCAAAACTACGGGGATGGACCAGCCTGGATCACTGCTATGATCATCAAGGCAATGGGCCTGGTATACTGGGTTGCAGAATCTTCCACCGGCACATTAATCAGCTCCGGCATTGATGGCCAGACTGAGCACCACCTATGGACTTGGACTCTAAGCCTCAAGAATCTATTTCTACCAAAGGACCTAGTGCCAAGAATTCAGTAGTTCCCATACTGACAGTTCCTACACCCTCTGCAGACATTGGGGGACAGACACCACTCTGGACTCCACTCCTCCCAGCAGGGCGACCCCTGCAACTGAAGCGGGGTCAGCAACAGAACTGTGGTGCTCCCAGTGGGTGAGAGCTCACTCCCACTATCTGCAAGACTTTGTCTGTGACTGAGTCAGTCTAAAATCAGGGCGGAGGGGTGTTCCGTATTAAGGGATGTTATGTATTAAGTGTTTTATGTGTTGCTGAGCTTTAGGAAGGCTTGACGCAGGCTGGTGCCTATTACTCATCAGGATTCTGATTCCTACATTCCGATTGGCCATCTCTCGGAACTGGCCAATCAGGACATGAGGCAATTCTCCAGGAGATGCAAATGAAGTTGTATTGAGATGAGTGCTGTCTGGACTCACTATCTAACACTAGCCATAAGAGACTCAGTATAAGGAAGCTTATGAGTTCTTTTGTGTGGAACTGCATGGGAAAGAACAATTAGGACAGAAACAGCCATGGACATTGAAGTTAGATGGCCAAGCAGCACCAGCATTTTTAGCTGTGGGGTAACCTAGGCAGCTGCCATGAACAGGACTGTAAGACCCCATTCTTACTTTTGTTTAGGTCCCAGCTAGACTTCCCTTGTCTAGCTCCTTCATTTACAGGGAAATTGGGGGACTGACTGAAAGCGATTGGGACTCAACTTCCAACTTCTTTAAAACCTCACAGCTCTTTTGAAAATCTTGCAATGCTTTTGAATAAAACATGCACTATGTCAGAATTCATCTGAAGGCCTAAGGTGTGTGAGGGAAGCTTTCTTTTCCTTTATCATTGCATCAACTGAATGTCATCTGGCTTGCTTATTTAAGGTGGTTCATGGTTTATTGCCCTGACCTGGATGGCCCAATCTTGTCAAATCTTGATAGTGAAACAGGGTCAGTCCTGCTTAGTACTTGGATGAGAGACCATCAAGGAAGTCCAGGGTTACTACACAGAGGATGGCTACGGCAAATAACCTCTGAACGTCTCTCGACCTGAAAACCCCACAGGGTGGCCATAAATTGGTTGCAACTTGACAGCACATTACACAAATACATGGGCTGTTAACACCCTGATTTGAGCCACTGCTTGCTAAGCTGAAGGCTATTTATTACCCATACCCATACCAAACCTTTAATGGCATAATAGATTCAGATAAAAATACACAGAATATAAAAATTTAAACATTGGAGATAAAATCAAAATAAAACCGAGCTTACAGATGCATTCAAACATGGTCAGAATTAAATTTAAGGATGTCAGCCAGAAATTTTGCCACAGCCTCACTAACCACCCCCTCAGTATCACTCAATAAATAATAACAGGGTGGCAGAATAGACAAATCTGGAGAAAAAGAAAGCTTGCCAAATAAATCTTTACGGAGGTTATGGTATAAAGAACAATCAAGCAATATATGCTGGATTGAGTCAGGGGTATTTGCTCCACAGGAGCAAAGTCTGTCGGCTAAAGGGACTCGCTGATATCTCCCTTGTAAAACTTTGGAGGGAAACGCGTTTAGTCTAGCCAACATAAATGCCCTGCGATGACTTGGAGTGGTTAGGTCTGATAGATAATTGGGCATTTTGCCACAAAAAGCATAAAGACCTAATGAAGCTGGAGAGCAAATATAAGGGTCAGTTGGCCGTAATTTCGTTTCCTCCGATTTCCATAGTCTCAGTTTAATACATCTGAAGATATATGACTCATCAGCGGTAGAAAAATCATCTACCTCTAACCCCAATTGATTGAGTTTAGACAGAAGCACTGCTGTCCAGGATGAAATATATGGGTCTCTTTTCATACAATCAAGAAGGCTGTTGGGATCTGTTCTAAAATGAATTTTGAGCCAGAATTTAAACACTGCAATCCAGGCTTTTGTCTCCACCAAAGACTGACCCACTTCAGAGCAGAGAGCAAAGTAGGACACACATTTTGGCAAACCAAGAATTTGTCTAAAGAATGAGGCTTGAATGCCCTCCACTTTCCTGGTAAAAGCTGAGATCCAAATAGGGATACCATAGAGGATTTGGGCAAGCGTTTTGGCTTTGAACACTTTAATAGCTGCTGGAACTAATTGGTTGCCCCTTGCAAAGAAAAACTGTTTAATTTGAGCAGCTGAACATTTAGCCAAGTTGACGGTGTTGTTACGATGTGAAACCCAGCTTAACTTGTGGTTAAAAGTGATCCCCAAGTATTTAAAAATTTTTGTTTGCTCGATTGTTGAATTGCCAATAAACCATCTCTGTGGGCGCCAGCAGTTTGAAAAGACAACTACTTTAGATTTGGTATAATTGATAGTAAGTGAATTACAATTACAGTAGTCATAAAAGGCATTCAAATACCTTTGCAGGCCCACTCTTGTACAAGAGAGGATGGTAGTGTCATCGGCATAAAGTAATAAGGGGACCGCTCGGCCTGCAAGTTTAGGCAGATGACCGTTGACAGGGTTCAAAAATTGTGCCAGGTCAGTTAAAAATAGATTAAAAAGATGCGGGGCCAGCACGCAACCTTGTTTAACCCCCTTTAACACTGGGATTTTACTAGTCAAGTCACCGCTAGAAGAAAATTTCACTTGGCAAAAGGTATTAGAATGAAGTTTCCTCAAGAGAAACGGCAGACGAGGGTCCATTCCCAGGTGACCTAGCTTGATCCATAGTTGGGCTCTATCTATTGAATCAAAAGCACCCTTCAAATCGATGAAGGCAGCGTATAATTTTTTTGACCCGGTATGCATATATTTTTCAGCAAGGAAGGCCAGAGTGCAGCAGTGATCCATAGGAGATTTGCCTTTGGAGAAACCAATCTGTTCAGGACCTATGATGTTGCCTAGGTGCATCCAGTCAGTTAATCGGAGTTCTAAATGTTTTGCATACAGTTTGCCCACTATAGATAATAAACTAATGGGGCGGAAATTTTCTGGTAACTCCAACCCCCCCCCCCCCTTTTTGTATATTGGAATAATTATAGAGTCAAGCCAAGGGTCAGGGATGGAGCCATGCAGATCGATAAAAGAGAACAATTTTGCAAGGGGCAAGAGCCACCAATCGGCAAACTTTGTGAATACCTCAGCGGGAAGGCCATCAGGGCCAGGTGCTTTACCCGCTTTTAAATCCTTCAATAACTGATTTCCTCTAGAGTTACTGGAGGCCAGACCGGCATATCAGTAACTGAGAGGTTTGCTAAGATAGGAGGGGATACACATGGAGCAGCAAAAATGTTAGATAAGTAATCAACCCATTTTGCTCAGAGATATTTGGGTCAGTAACAGAATTGTTTTTTAGATTACCTGAAATGATTCTCCAGAAAGCCTTATTATCATTAGATTTTATCGAGTGGTAAAGTTGGTCCCATTTATTCTGAAAGAAAACTTTCTTTTTGGATGTAATAAGCTCCAGGTAGGCTGTCTTGTAAGTAATGTAGGCCTTAATTTTTGATTGGTCTTTGGAGTGACAAGCCTCTTTAAAATGAGCTCTCAGTTCTTGTTTCCCAGCTAAACAATCTGTATCGAACCAGCTGGAGAAACTAGACCTAGACTATTTATTTATATTCCACATTCTCTCCTTAGACTCAAGATGGTTAACAAAGCAAAAACAAGTTGGAAACTGAATATAATATAACCCTCAACCAACTGTTGATTAGAGTGATTAACGATGGTGCATATCCAGATTAACGAGCAGAAAAAGGTTTATTTAGGAATTAACATACTTGATAGGAAAGAGGAGACCTCACGATAGGTCCCTAACTGCATCTCTAGCTGAGAGAAAGGGCAAGACTGTGTGTGGCACTTCTGAGAGGAAGGTGGGGAATTGCCTCAAGAGTAGCAATCTGAAGACAGACAAGGAATGACATTTAATAGGAGAGAAGGTGCTGACCTCACTATCCTATCTAATTGTCTTCTGGCTGCCCCCTGCAGGGTCTTCTTCTTTTCTTCTTTGTACACCAGATATTGCCTTTTCTAGCATCAACGAAATGAAAAGAGCCCATGGAATCAGGATATGGGTGTCAGGAGTGCATAGCTAGCTCATGGAAGTAAACTGGGAGATGTGATTCAATAAGAAAGCTAGTAGTAAATAATCTGCAGACTGATAGAGAAAATAAACATGAGGCTGAAAAGAAGGCAAGAGCAAGAAAACAGGTACATTTTGGCTCCCTTGAGTTTCCCAGTAAGTATTAATTTGCATCCAGACATTGCAATGCTATGTCAAATGACTATGAGTGCATTGGGGTGATGTGGTGGCTATGAACTAGTCTCATACTTTCCCTTCTGGATCTGTGTCCTCTTCCTTACTTTTTGCAACTTGTATTCTCTTCCTTCTTTGGGGATCTATGTGTTCTACCTTCCCCTTGAACCCACATTCAAACTTCCTTCTGTAATACCAGTGGTGAGAAAACCAGATAACTAATTAAATACACATCTCAGGGTCTGCCTTTTGGGGAGAAAAGTTGAAGCACCTAACTTAGTCCCTGGCTTTGTACCAAAAGCACTTGGAAGTCAGAGGACAAAGCCCCCTCCCCACCCGATAGTCTTTACTCCAAACATTAGAAGAAACACTGTGCCACCTGCAATGTTTCCTCTAAGCGGCAGAATCTTGTGAGCAAAAATTCTACTTTGTGAGCGACTGGCATTAAAGTTGTGAGCTACTGCATACATTACTGTGCTCTGGGGTTATCCTTCCTGAGCTAAGACAAAAATGTGTGAGCTGGAGGTTAAAAATCTGTGAGCTAGCTCACGCTAACTCAGCTTAGAGGGAACACTGGCCACCTGCAATATAGCCATCGTCCAGCGGCCACTCTGGAAGGGGAAGAAGCAAGAAAGTAACTTAATGGAGAACAAGAGTGACAGCTGAAACAGTCATTTATTATAAGAAGAGATAACTTCAAAGGGGAATTGTCTCCCTGGTCTAGAAAACAGAGTTAGGCAGACAGATCAGGGGAGAAAAATCTTCCCTCAGCTATATCATATAGCTAGAAGCCACTGATCTGTTCCTTCCATAAAACACTGAAAGAGACAGCAATATATATGAGGGAGAATGGGGGAAAACATACTAGCTTTATTGTCCAGAAAAAGTTATTACTAACAAGAGATACCATTGTGGAGAATTAGGAAATGTCACTTGCCAAAGGAGGCGCTTACATCCTTGGATGTGGTGTAGCATTGTATTCACTTTCAATTATGTTCAATATGAATTTAGTGCCCAAGTATGCTGCCTGGCCAGCTGCTACAAGCCTGGCCACTTGGTTTAAGCTAGTGCAGTAATCAGGTGCTGGTTTTAGCCCACAAACAGCAGAACCACATCTACTTTAATAATAATCAGGGACTCAGGAAGGAAAAGTCGAATCCCATCCTCCATTGATCTGCACTGTCCACAAAAACTAGATCATCTGTTGGTTTTCAAGCTTGGCTAGAGCTTTTTAGGAACACCCAAAGCCAGTCGGAGAAACCAAGTGCATCAGAGTGGTCCATCCTTCCATTTGTTCCCCAAGGTCAGCAAGGCACATCATTGGGCCTCATCACTTCGACACCTTTACCAGTCCAGGTAAACTTGAGCTTAGCCCCAAGACAGGTTCTCCAGTTCCCTGGGCAAATGAGCCACAAGCCAAGTTCTCTGGGCAGACAAGCCACAGGGCAGAGGAAACAATAATGCCGCAGCAAAAGCAAAAAACACTGTGGCTCACATGGAGAAGTCACCATAGTGAGTTTAAAAACACAGTGGCCTATGGCAATAAGGTGGAGAAAGCACTGCAGCCAAGGGTGGAGAGTTTCACTGCCACAGGAACAAAAGCATTGTGGTGCTGTGGGATGGTAGTCAGCCCCACTGAACACCTCCATCTTCCTCTGTCCTTGGTCCCTGCTCATGAGTGTCTGCTGGTTTTGCAGATCTGCAGGGGCACCCCCAAGGACCCTCAGGTCTTCACAGGGTAAGCTGAGCCAAAAATGTGCACACTAGAAATATATACAGACCAAAGAATATTAAAACACGGGCGGAGTTCCTTCTCTTGCCCCTTGGTCACCAGTTCTCTTTGTGTCTACAAACAAGTGTTTAGACTTCTGATTCTGTCACGTTTTTACTTTTGCTTCTCCATCTGTCCTTAGAAATTTTAAGAGTTTCATCAGTCATCTTTCGATTTTCATTTCTTCTGGCTACAAGACCAGTCTATGTGCATTCTTCCTTGGCAGGGCTTTTTTGGTAGAAAAAGCCCAGCAGGAACTCATTTGCATATTAGGCCACACCCTCTGGCATTGCCATTGTTTCCCATAGGGCCTTTTGTAGAAAAAGCCCATCAGGGACTCATTTGCATATTAGGCCACACCCCCTGAGCCCAAGCCAGCCGGAACTGCTTTCCTGCACAAAAAAAGCCCTGTTCCTTGGTAATATCTTTGATTTCAACTCATAGTTTTCCTGTTTCACATTTACTTGAAATTAGTAACCTGTTTTTTACATGGTCTTTAAACTCATCAAGAATGTTGCTTAAATTGTATTTAGCCACTATGAATCTTCTGGTGTTTTTCTTCACCTTTATTTTAATTTTTTACATTAACAATTCATGGTCTGTACTGCAATCAGCTCCTGGTCTTGTTTTGACATAGAGAATAGAGCTTTTTCATCTTTTGCTTCTGATTATGAAATTTATTTGATTTCTATATTGGCCATCCAATTAGACCTATGTATACAATCATCCGTTTGGTTGCCTGAAACATTTGTTCACAATTAACAAACTGTTATAGTCACAAAATTCTAAGAGTTGCTCTCCTGCTTCATTTCGCATTCCTGACCCAAATCTTCCAACAATATTTGATTACATTGCTTCCTATTTTTGAGTTCCAGTCACCTAGGATCATCAGCATATCTTGCTAAGGTACGTGATCAATTTCTTCTTTGATGTTTGCATAAAAGCTTTTGGTTTCTTCCTCATCAGCATCTGTAGTTGCAGTGTAAACTTCAATGATGGTTATGCTGACAGGCTTTCCTTAAAGTTGGATTGATATTGTTGCATTATAGCCTCTGACTGTGTGCAAATCTCACCGCAGTATTGCAGCAATTCCATAATGGCCCTTTACTGCTTGAAGTGATCATATCCTGTAAATAAAACATAAATAAATAAATAAGCAACCAAGCTCCGGGGGAGTGCTAAAGGTAGAGGTGGCCTCAGAAACTAAGTCTACTCATCACTATGGTTGCTATCCTCCAGGGAGGGCCTGGAGATCTCTTGAAATTAAAATTCATCTCCAGGCAAAAGAGTGAAGGTGAGTGCAAAAACGCCCTTGGAGAAAATGGTTGCTTTGGAGGATGGATTTTGTATCCTTATAATCATCTGAGCTCTGACCGCTCCTTAAATCCTCTTCTAACTAGGTTCCACCCTCAAAATCTCCAGGAATTTCCCAACCCAGAGTCACCAAACCTACTTAGCCACACATAGGCAATAATGGTCCCATTATTTCTTATGGGTGGTAGACTTAGCCTTTGAGGCTGATCTACCTTTAGCATTCCTAAGCTTCGTGGAGGCATATGGTCTCTCTGCATTTTAGACTATTAACTGACCTCTCTAATAAGCAACCTTATTCATTTGTCCCCATTTTGTTATGGCAAGATATTTGGTGCTCTCAGAAAGCTAAAGTACTCCAAATACCTTAATGAATCCTGGGAAATGTCACTTTTGTCTAGGAATGTTTCCTGACATTCTAATATTAAATGCATTAAAGCTATTCATCCCAGTGGACTATTATGTTGCCCATGAGCCCCCAGCCTCATTTCTCAGGATCATGTGGTTAACTTTTGTGTGTATGTTTCACACCAGTAGCAGTGTCATACAGGCAGGCAGTGATACACAAAGAAATGAAGGCCAATATCATATTGTGGAAGTTATAGTTCCAAATTTTTAAATGGCAAGATAAAAAAATTCTTTGGATTCTAGAGCTTCTAACATCCATGCAAGCAACTGTGGGATCTTTTAAAAGAAAGGGTAGCCCAAAGTCAATGGAATTATTGGCAACCTAAAGCCATTGAAAGTAGTTCTTAGGAGGAGTGCAATCCTTTTTTCCAAGTATACTTTCCTTTTCACTCTAGAGCCCATCTGGGAACAAAAATGTGACAGAATTAGCCCACAGGTGAAAGTAACAATATTTGGTCCATTGTTTTCCACTATAAATGAAAGGGGAAATGTATGTAATGACAATGGGCCAGTTTTCAGTGTGGTGGGTTCCAAACACTTAGAATGATCCATAAGAACATAAGAGAAGCCATGTTGGATCAGTCCAATGGCCCATCCAGTCCAACAAACTGTGTCACACAGTGGCCAAAAAATGTATACACACACACACTGTGGCTAATAGCCACTGAGACCTCTGCTCCATATTTTTATCTAACCCCCTCTTGAAGCTGGCTATGCTTGTAGCCACCACCACCTCCTGTGGCAGTGCATTCCACAAGTTAATTCACCCTTTGGGTGAAGAAGTACCTCCTTTTATCCGTTCTAACCCAACTGCTCCATGATCATTTTCAGTGGAGATCAGAAGCCTGTTATGAAGCAACAGAACTCTCCTGCATCCAAGGCCACAGAGCTGACCAGTAAGTGCTTAAAGTAAATTGGCTAGTTGTTGAAAAGAGCAGAGGGACAGACACAGAAAAAGGAAGCAAGACACTGAAGCACTGATCACATTCTGGGAATGGCTGAAGAAGGGGCAAGATACCCATCACTGTGTAATTATCCATGTTTCTAGTACATATGCCATTGTTTAATCTGTTAATCACATTGATTAGTCTTTTAATGCTTTCAGCTTCTTTCCCACAATTCTAAATTGCTGAGGTCCTAATTATACGCTACATCTCTTGTTCTTCACACTTAAGTAACCATTAAAACATCCAAGCACATATAAATAGATTATGTCAGCTCTTTACAATTATCTTTTTCTCTCTCTCCTCCGTCTCTCTCCACTCTGAATTCCAAGCCACAGAATTTCACATCACATATTGGACCATTGATATATCAGTGATGAAACTATCCTAGGTCCATTCCCAATTGCTAGGTAGTGTAACTATGAAAGCATAATGATAACATTTTGATTTGAATGGTCAAGTGACATGGTGGCATTCAAAGAGACTGATAGGAGTCTACTACATTCAATGAAGTTTGCCCTGTTCTTTCTTTCCTGCTGGCCAGTGAAAGGTAGATAATCTAGCCTTAATGAAAAAAAGAGTGACAAAAAAGTAATTTACTGGATTTGTAGTGTAGCCTAATCTGTTTACATCATAAAGACATCAGGAAGACTCAGCTCCCTGGATTAGTGAAAAATGGTAGCTTCCAATTGTCAAACAAGCTTTCCTTTCCAAGTAGCACCGTAGAAATCTGAGAAAGCTTTTTCATTAATATAGTTAGTGCTGACTGGCACTCCCAAAAGATGTAGTGTTCAAATTCCATCCACCTGACCTCTCTAGACAACTCACCCAGATTCCCCCTGGTATCCCAACCCTGTTATCATCAATACATTAAAGTGGTCCTTTTTTAAAAATCCTCCTTAGCTACTATGACTGAGCATGGCAGGGTGCTCAAAGGCTGAACAAATATTTCCTTTGCCTCTCCTTCCATCACTCATACCCAACACAAAAATCATATAAAATCAAATCACCTACCTCTTTGGACCACCAGGGTTAACTGACCATCAACAATTTTGTTCCCCAGGAATATTGAGTAGGATTCTGAGTAGACGTGCTTAGGATTGCACTGCTAGGCAGTTGGTCTTGAGAAAAAGACAACAGCAGATATAGAACAGAAGAACAGGCCATGTGGAAATCACAAATCTTCCATTAATTTCTTAGAAGCCACAATTTAGAAATACGGCACAACTAACTGAGTAAGGCTGGCTACAGCCCTCATCACAAGCCTCCATTGTGCACAAGTGCACGCTATTCAATGGGGGGGGGGGAATAAACAGAACTTAACCCCCTAAAATGCTCAGTCTGGAGTTCAGCAGGAAGCAATCTTATTCCACCCCCCCCCCCCAATTCATTTGGGAGTAAGCCCTAGTAGCTTTGCCAGTTCTAGTTTAGGAAATTCCTGGAGACTGGGGGCTGTGCCTTGGGCAGGGAGGAGCTGAATGGATCCCTAGATCCACCCTTGAAAGTGGCCATTTACTCTGGGTGAATTCTGGAGATCAGTTGTCTTTCCCAGAGAACTCCAGCTCCTTGACAGCGGCTCTAATTCAGTACTGTGACTTTCCCCCCAATCATTACTTACTGTAATATATATACCCTGCCCCCTTTCTCCCCAGTGGGGATTCAAACTGGCTCACAACGTTGTTCTCTCCTCCTTCATTTTTATCTTCACAACTTGTGAAGGTACGTTAAGCTGACAGTGACTCTGGGTCTTAAGCAGGTCCACTCAGAATCCTACTCTGGTCTGTTCAATGGGACTTACTCCCAGGAAGTCTGGCACCATCAATGCATACTTTCTCCATGGCAGCTGAAAGCACTGCCTTTGTGCATTCTTCCTTTATTTATTTTTATTTACTGCAAGTGTGGAGTAATGGTTAAAAGTGTCAGGCTAGGTTCTGGGAGGCCTGGGTTCAAATCTCTGCTCTGCCATGGAAGCTTGCTGGGTGACCTTGGCTTGGCCCAGTTAAACACACATTCTCAGCCTAACCTACTTCACAGGATTGTTGTAAGGATAAAATGAAGAAGAGAAGAATGATGTAAGCTGCTTCAGGTCTTTACTAGGGAGAAAGATGGGATATAACTTAGGTAAATAGATGATACAAAAAATGTGTGAGCTTTTGCGGTTCACTGATAAAGAATTCTGGAGAAAACTTGAGCAATATTGGGAGTCATTTGGGTTGAACCTAATAAAAAGTATAATGTACTTATTGTTTTTGCATCCTAGATGAGGACTGCCACCTAGTTCAAAAGTTCCTTCCTTCCTTCCTTCCTTCCTTCCTTCCTTCCTTCCTTCCTTCCTTCCTTCCTTCCTTCCTTCCTTCCTTCCTTCCTTCCTTTCTTCCTTCCTTTCTGTCTTACAGCTCTCAAATATCTGACATTCATGTCTTGTGGCTCTCAAACATCTGACATTTATTCTATGTGGTTCTTATGTTAAGCAAGTTTGGCCACCACTGCTTTATAGTCATTAATAGACCATGTTAAAAGGCTAGGGGTCATGGTTAGCATTGGGATGCTGAATATCTGAAAGACATCAGTCTCTGTGAATCCAGATGCCATCACTGTGCTTCTAAGATCAATATTGGTTAGTGTTGCCTTCCCTGAGAGTGACAGAGGATCACATTGCTGTCGGTATTCAGAAGGACAAAATTGTTTTGTTTCTGTGGACATTTTAAATGAAGGGGTTTTTTTGTGTGTGTTTTGACACCTGACAGGTTTTATGTAAGATGTCTTTAGAAACATGTTACTGATTGCCTTAGGAGGAAAGGTAGGATATAAATGTTTTAAAATGCAAACAGAAAGTACCCTGTAGTACATAGAATACTCTCACCTGAATATGAGGCACCTTGTACAAGAAATGGGGCACATGTGACCCATACCAATATGAGAACTAATGTTCAGTGCAGTTTTAGAGCACCTCCTTCCTAAAGAATATGTATGCATGCTTACCTTTAAATAGGATTCATATCTGTTGAAGGTTATTTCTACTTTCAGTTGCAATCAGGGTAGGTAAAGAGTCACAGAATGGTTGATGTTCCCTCGTCCACACTGACTTTCCAGTGTGTGCCAGATATTGTGAATTCTGTTCTGTGTTAGTCACTATGTACTAATTATTAATCTTCAACATGAAATATAAGCATATTCTCATATATGTGATATGGTAAATTTTAAAATAACTTTCCCAGCTCTTACCAGCCATAGAGTCATACCAGCCATAGAGTTGGAAGGGACCTCCAGGGTCATGTAGTCCAACCCCCCTGCACAATGCAGGAATTTCACAAATACCTCCCCCTAAATTCACAAGATCCGCATTGCTGTCAGATGGCCATCCAGCTTCTGTTTAAAAACCTCCAAGGAAGGAGAGCCCACCATCTCCCGAGGAAGCCTGTTTTACTGAGGAAGTGCTCTGTTAAGGAAGTTCTTGCTAATGTTGAGCCAGAAACTCATTTGATTTAATTTCAATCCATTGCTTCTGGTCCTACCTTCTGGGGCCACAGAAAACAATTCTGCACCATCCTCTTTATGATAGCCCTTCAAGTCCTTGAAGATGGTGATCATATCACCTCTCAGCCACCTCCTCTCAAGGCTAGACATCCCCAGCTCCTTCAACTTTTCTTCATAGGACTTGATTTCCAGACCCCTCACCATCTTCATCACCCTCCTCTGGACCCGTTCCAGCTTGTAATGCACATTGTAATGCACACTGGGGCCAAAAATCCCAGCTACAAATACAAGTCGATGGGGTGTGAACTGGCAGAGACTGACCAAGAGAGAGATCTTGGGGTCGTGGTAGATAACACACTGAAAATGTCAAGACAGTGTGCGATTGCAATAAAAAAGGCCAACGCCATGCTGGGAATTATTAGGAAGGGAATTGAAAACAAATCAGCCAGTATCATAATGCCCCTGTATAAATGATGGAGCGGTCTCATTTGGAATACTGTGTACAATTCTGGTCACCGCACCTCAAAAAGGATATTATAGCATTGGAAAAAGTCCAGAAAAGGACAACTAGAATGATTAAAGGGTTGGAACACTTTCCCTATGAAGAAAGGTTAAAACGCTTGGGGGTCTTTAGCTTGGAGAAACATCGACTGCGGGGTGACATGATAGAGGTTTACAAAATTATGCATGGGATGGAGAAAGTAGAGGAAGAAGTACTTTTCTCCCTTTCTCACAATGCAAGAACCCGTGGGCATTCGATGAAATTGTTGAACAGTCGGGTTAGAACGGATAAAAGGAAGTACTTCTTCACCCAAAGGGTGATTAACATGTGGAATTCACTGCCACAGGAGGTGGTGGTGGCTACAAGCATAGCCAGCTTCAGGAGGGGGTTAGATAAAAATATGGAGCAGAGGTCCATCAGTGGCTATTAGCCACAGTGTGTGCGTGTGTGTGTATAAATAATTTTTTGGCCACTGTGTGACATAGAGAGTTGGACTGGATGGGCCATTGGCCTGATCCAACATGGCTTCTCTTATGTTCTTATGTTTTTGTCTATATCCTCCTTAAAATGCGGTGCCCAAAACTGAACACACTACTCCAGGTGAGATCTTACCAGAGCAGAGTAAAACGATTCCATCACTTCACATGATCTGGACACTATATTTCTGTTAATACAACCCAATATTGCATTTGCCTTTTTAGCCACCGGTGCCTGCAGGCTGCAGTGAGGGCCATGGGCAGTGGGTGGGTGCTCCAACTCTTGAGATAATTTGCGAGGGGGGCCTCAAGATTTCAACTGCTTAGCGGCCTCCACAGGGTTTAATCTGGCCCTGACCCCAGTTCAAATCCCTATTCTGCCATGGAAGCTCCCTGGTGACCTTGGTCCAGTCACATGTTCTCAACCTGATCTACACCTCAGGGGTTTTGTGAGGATAACATGAATGAGTAGAGAATAATACTCTGGGTCCCCATTGAGGGGAAAGGCAGCGTATAAATAAATGAAGTTGGATTAAATAAAATAAATACATCACACATTGTGTCTCAAGTTTCTCAATTATGAGACTTAGAATTAATATTTAAAATTCAAATTTTCAGACTCCTGCAATCACCAGACCAAAGTGCATCTATAGCAGAATCCTATTGCCCTGAGTGGTCAGCTCATCCTGGGAGCTCAGACAAACTGGGCACAAAGGCCAACAGTTGTGATCCACACAGTCACAGGTACTCAGAGATATAATGCCTTTACTCAGAAGTAAGTCCCATTTTATTTAGTGGGTTTACTCTCAGGAAAGTGTTTTTAGGCTGGCAGCCTTGTTGTTCATGCATTTATCTAACCCCATTTAAAGCCATCAGAGCTAGAAGCCATCACTAGATATTGAAGCATTGAATTCTACTTGTGACTTATGCAGTATATTATTTTTTATTCCTGTCCTGGTTCTACTGCCAATCCATTTTATTGGGTGCCCAAGAGCTCTAGTGTTATGGGAGAGGAAGAAAAGATCTTTCTACTCACTTTCACCACACTATGCACAATTTTATAAACCCTCAGCATATCCTCCTGTTTTTTCAGAGGGAAAGTTCTACAATTACAAACTTAAATTTGGGATCGATTTTGCACTAGGCTTGTTCTGGGTGGAGAGCCCTTTTGCTACTGGGGCTTCTCGCCATTTTCGCACAAATTACCCCAGAGCTACAAGTTGGTGCGGCACTATTCCATAACAAATGAGATCCTCTGACAAGGGATTTCTGCTTGCTGTGGAAGAGCCACGCGACACCTCACAGCTCCACGGCAGCTTATGCAAAAATGGAGAGAAGCCCGGAGGGCAAAAGGGCTCTCTACCTGGAACCAGCCCTAGTGAGAAATCAGTGTGGATGTTATGAAAACCCCTGTTCAAAAGTATTCTTGTAAAGTGAGGAGCAACTCTGGGGTGATCTGCATTTGGTGCCAATCCAAGAAAATGAATGTAAACAACTTCAGAAAATGCAAAGCAAGACAAGTGATGGTGGCATGAAACGTAGATGAACACTTTTAAATGCGCACTGAGAGAGAATCTTCTGCCCAGTGTAGAATCAGCCTTAATTGTCCTAAACTAAAAAGTTCCAAATGCTGTAACCTCTCCTCTTAGTGAACTTTGATCATTTTCATTGCTCTTTTGCATCCCTTCCACCCCAGCTTTCAATACTCCTTTTGAGGTTCAGTGACCAAAATGGTACATAGTTTTCCAAATGCAGCAAATACCTTGGATTTAGACCAGAGTATTGTGATACTGGCTGTTTTATTTTCAATTCCTTTCTTCTTCATCTCTAGAGACCTTCTTCTGGATTTGAAACACTTATGCCACAATAAATTTGTTAGTCTTTAAGGTGCCTTAGAGGACTTTTGGTGGCTCACAATTCATTTAGCCTTATTTGTCTTGATTCATTTCTGACTGAATTGTGGCATTCTATCTTCCAGTCTGATTATATGACAGTATTTAGAGATTAGAATCCGTAGCTTGTTACATTTCATGTGTTAGTTTGCTAATTTTACTTTTTAGCCATGTTATTTGGCAAATGGACAGAATGGTGTTTACATAGCTACCAAACTTAAGGAAGGCAAATTTTGTCCCTCAGATGTGGCAGATATGAGATATGAGTTTTCAATGGTTTTTAGTTTTTTAAAAATAATTTTTAAATTTAATTATAATAAATTAAATTTAATTATAAATCAAACACAAATAGAAGGAAAAATATAACAAAATATAACAGCAGTAGTACAGATAGGCATCTATAAAATGTTCCAAACTTTCTAAAAATATGCAAGTATCCATATGCAATTATCATATGTATGTGATGTGTTTCAATGTTGGTAAGGTTATAAGTTTTTCAAATCATTGGATTAGTAGAGGTGGACATTTACCTTTTCCAAAAATTGGATAACTTGGAAAAAATAATCTAAACACCATACCAGTATATGATATTCAAGAATATTAGGAATACCAATATGTTTCAGGTCCAATATACCTGAATAAAAAAGCAACCTTTTTTGCATACCCCTATTGATATGAGTAATTACTTCCTCCCCAATGACTGAACAGACACATCATGTGAGCCCCAATACCAGCAATTAGACATTTGACTTAGTCCTTTACTGTAAAAAGAAAGATGCTGTGGTATCCAGTATATCCTGAACATATTTTTTGCTGAATGCCTTGAGGTCCATAGAAATAACAGCCATATTCCACTGCTTTCACAAAATAGAGAAATCTAGCTCTTTATTCCATTATTTTCTGAGACTTCACTTATCACATTTATTATTCAAAATCAAATACTTATAAACAAATATTGTAGATTTCATTTTCTGCATTGATTTGAGTTTTAAAGAATAGAGAAGATTCTGAAACACTTAGTGCTGCAGGGCCATATTGTGATTCCAAAAGGTGTTGCAGTTGTATATATAGTTTTCTCTGATATTCTGTTATCTTTATCTTTCAACAGCTCTAAACCCTAATCACTGCACCCTCAATTTGTGAAATATATGAGGGAAATTAAGAAAAAAGTAGTGAGTCCCACCCACATACTGTGTATGTGCATGAAAGGAGCTACACACAAAAAAAATATACTGAAACTTTTCCATGTTTCCACCCCCTTGAGGGCACTGAGCCCTGTGTAGACAGAAGTATGCCTCATCACTATAATAATAATAATAATAATAATAATTTTTATTTATATCCCGCCCTCCCTGCCGAAGCAGGCTCAGGGTGGCTCACAACATATTAATTCAATATAATACAATAAAATCATATAATTCAATAAATACTACATTATAAAACCATCGTTTAAATCAACATTCCAATTAAAATTAACATGGTGCTAAATTTCAGGTTTTTAATAAATTGATGGCGGAATTCAACAGCAGTGAATCTATCATTAACTCAGCATTCAGTGAAGGCCATCTTAAAAAGAGTAGTCTTGCAGGCCCTGCGGAATTGCTTAAGACTCCGCAGGGCCTGCACTTCTTCCGGAAGTTGATTCCACAGGTGTGGAGCTGCGATAGAGAAGGCCCGTTCCCTTGTGTTCTTCAATTTCACTTCCCCCGGCCCAGGGATGTTCAAATGGTTCTTTCCCACTGACCTCAGTGCTCTCTGGGGTTCGGATGGGGAGAGACGGTCCCTCAGGTAGGTAGGCCCTCAACCATATAGGGCTTTAAAGGTAATAACCAGCACTTTGTACCGAACCCGGTATGCAACTGGCAGCCAGTGCAGCCCGCGCAGCCCCGGCTGTATGTGCTCTCACTTCGGGAGCCCTAACAATAGCCTAGCCACTGCGTTCTGCACCAGCTGCAGCTTCCGGGTTTGGCAGTCCCATGTAGAGGGCATTACAGTAATACAGTCTTGAGGTGACCGTTGCATGGATCACTGTTGCTAGGTCCTAGCGCTCGAGGAAGGGGGCCAACTGCCTCGCCCGTCTAAGACGAAAAAACGTGGACTTGGCAGTGGCCGCTATCTGGGCCTCCATTGACAATGAAGGCTCCAGTAGGACCCCCAAGCTCTTGACCCAGTGTGCCGCTTTCAGTGACACACCATCAAAAACTGGGAGAGGAATTTCTCCTCCCAGAGTGCCACGACCCAAGCAAAGGACCTCCTTCTTCGTTGGATTCAGCTTCAACCCACTCAGCCTGAGCCAACCTACCACGGCTTGCAGCACGAGGTCCAGGTTTTTTGGGACGCAGTCAGGCCGGCTGTCCATTAGTAGATAGAGCTGGGTGTCATCCACATATTGATGACACCCCAGCCCATACCTCCGGGCAATCTGGGCAAGGGGGCACATGTAGATGTTAAATAACATCGGAGAGAGAACTACTCCCTGCGGCACCCCACAATCTAGCGAGTGCGTTTGGGACAGCTCTCCCTCAATTGCCACGCTTTGTCCCTGTCCATCAAGGAAGGAGGAAAGCCACTGTAAGGCCAACCCCCTGATCCCTGCGTCGGCAAGCCGACGGGTCAGTAACCAATGGTCGACCGTGTCGAACACGGCCGACAGGTCTAACAACATCAGCACCGCCATGCCACCTCGATCCAGATGCTGCTGGAGATCATCCACCAAGGCGACCAGCACTGTCTCTGTCCCATGGTCTGGGAGGAAGCCGGACTAGTAAGGATCTAAGATGGAAGCATCATCAAATGGTGGTCCAGTGTCTCCTGTAGAGATTTAATAGCCCCGCTTCTGTCCAAAGTCATATGTCAGGGGTGACAGGCTATAGAAGGCAGAGGAGCAGAACTCCTCAACTATCTGAACTGCTCAAGGCTCTCATTTAAAGCTATAACCTAAAATTGTCTACTACATGAAAGAATATGGAGTGTGCCATTACTCAGCCTAAGGGCCATTCTATTACAGAATCAGATACAGAACAATTGAAACTGTCATCATGCACAGAATATATAATGTCCTCAGAATTATATAGTCATTATTTCATTTCTAGAAATATTCTGAAAGGTCATCTTTTCATAATGCATCTAATGGAACTTAATTTTGAAGCCTGTGAGCATCTGGTTGATGTGTTCATGTGTCCTGTTTCTTACTGATACATTCATTGCCTTTTATCCTACACTTCAATGACTCTGCATCACCTAAGAAATGAACAGTTGCACTTCCTCTCTTACACTGTGTGCCTGCCTGCTCAGCTCAGACAACATTCTGATGTCCTCTATGAATCCTGGATAACTTATGAAAACAAAGTCCAAATGTCACAGAATGCCCAAACATGAGAAGGGACAATTTTAAAGCCCTGGCCCCTGCCTGGTGGAATGAACTCCCCCTGGAGATCTGGGCCCTGTGGGATCTGCTTCAATTCCTCAGGGCGTGTAAAACAGAGCTCTTTCGCCAGGCTTTCAGCTGAGGCAATGGACGTCACTTGTTACTGGCCTCCCCCCCTCATTCCATCGCACATTCCATCCCAGCGCTACAAGATCTGCTGGACCTGGACCTGTGAGGCAGAATCTGCCATCTCAGTCTTTGTAATTTTAGATTATATATATTTTAAATTGGGTTTTTATTGTTTTTTGTACTGTTGACTGTTTTTATGATGTAACCCACCCTGAGCCTGTTCTACAGGAAGGGCGGGCTAAAATCAAAAGAAAGAAAGAAAGAAAGAAAGAAAGAAAGAAAGAAAGAAAGAAAGAAAGAAAGAAAGAAAGAAAGAAAGAAAGAAAGAAAGAAAGAAAGAAAGAAAGAAAGGAAGGAAGGAAGGAAGGAAGGAAGGAAGGAAGGAAGGAAGGAAGGAAGGAAGGAAGGAAGGAAGGAAGGAAGGAAGGAAGGAAGAGGTAATTCATTCCAAAGCTTGATTTGCATGGGAGGAGAAAAGCTTTATTGAATGTTTCGCGTATGAAAATTGTCAACAAAGCAAAGGAAGGCTGTAACATGCACCAGAGAGGAACGTAAATATATACTTTATGTTAGTTATGCAAGGAGACACAACTCCTTTTACCCCCTATTGGTTGGAGAACCATGTGCCTAATCTTAAAATTTCTCCCACTATCAAAAAGCACCAAGAATGTGTATGATAATTTTTAAAAGGCATTTCATATTGAAGGTTTGGTATATTATTTATGGTGAAGGAAGCAGCATGGTATAGCCCAAACTTGACAGATCTCAGAAGCTCATCAGGCTCTGTTACTTAGGTGGAACACTAAGGAAGACTCTGCAGAGGAAGAAAATAGCAAACTACACCTGCTTTTTACTTTCCTTGAAAGCCCCTTCCTGGGATCCCCATAAATCAGCTGTAACATGCTGGCACTTTACACACAAATCTCATGGGGGGCCCTTGCTTTTGTTTTTATCTCCTATGAAAATACTGAGTGTGGTGCCCCCTAGAGGCAAGAGAACATCATACCTGGAGTGTGTGGGGCCTTGAAACCACCAGCCCAGTCCCTTGCATGGGTTGTTTTATTTCTAGCTAATCATTTTAAGCACCTGCAGGGGTGGTTAACTTCAACCTCCTCAGGGTTATAATGTTTTACAAAGGAGAAGAGCCACAATGCTGTAACTTGCTTCTTTGCCTAGGAAAGATGAGGAGGGTGAGGGTTGCCAAGCCCATGTTGGGGGATTTCTAGAGATTTGGGGGTGGAGCCTGGGGAGGCAAAATTTGAGGACGGACCTCAGTAGGATATAATGCCATGCAATCCAACCTCGAAACCAGCCATTTTCTCCAGGAGAACTGATCTTTGTCATCTGGAGATGAGTTGTAATTGTGGAAAATCTGGAGGTTGGCAACTAAAAGAACAACTCCTTTACTTCTTCCTTGGTTTGGTTTCCCTTTCTGCTTCTACCACTGTGCCTTCTCCCTCCAGTTCTTTCTCTCCCTTCCTATTTAGAGCCCCAGATCCACATCTGCTTCTTGTGTTAAGCTCCACCCTCCCCTTTTCTGTTTCCTGCTCCTTAGCCAGTTCCTGTTCTCCATAGCCATGCCTTGATTTAAACCACCTGGGCCCAGGTAGCCATTGCTCCTCATCCAGGCTCACCTGCTACCTTCATGATTTCTAAGCCTCTCTGTGGCAGACTACGTAATTTGCCCTGGTGCTGAGGCTACTCTGGCTTCACCTTTCTGCCTCTGGTCCCACCCTGCTCCACCCAGGTGAGTCTTGCTCTGGATAGCCCACTGCACTGAGTAATCAGAGATGCTCAATAACTCATCAGTTCAGCATGCAATGAGTCTGTAAGTTGCAGCTAGTACATACATATATGAATCTGCCTTATACTGAGTCAGGACCATTCATCTGACAAGATCAGTATTGTCTACTCTGACTGACAACAGCTCTCCTGGGTCTCAGATTGAGAGCTTTCGTCTTTAGTGGAGATGTTTAGAATTGAACCTGGGACCTTCTGCATGCAAAGCATTAACTGCACCACTGAGTCACAGCCCCTTCTTAATCGAATGTTCAGCAAACTGCCTGAGTTTGCTCACTAGTGCAAAAAAAAATAAATTCTGATTGTAAATGAGTCATCTCATACAACTTTCCGATAGCTTCACACTGTCACCCCTGACTCCAAATCTGCTCTATGCCACATTATTTAAGTACATAAAACATAAAACTTTCATAGTTAATGACTTACAGATGTGAGATATCTCCCTGTGTCCCTTATGGCTGCCTTACTCAGTGTTTATTTATGGCAAAGGCAGAAGTACTGCCTGATTTGAAACAATTTGAGCATGTGTATTCTTGCACTGACTAATGGGAACTGTATTTTATTCACAACCCCATCCGTTTAAATTATGCATCATAACAACTCAGTTTTAGCAAACTGTGACTGATCTGTGCTTTTTAAAAAATTCAGTTAGTGGTCCAGCCATGATTTTCTAGATATATACTTTCAGTAGTGATTGAGAAAATTCTGTCTGCGAAGTGTGTGGGTGGGTGCAAATCTGTGCAACATCTGAATTATACAAAATCATAGAGCTGAAAGGGACCTCCAGAGTCATCTAGTCGGGCCTCCAGCACAATGTAAAAAATTCACAAATACATCCCCTCCCCCACAGTAACCTGCTGCAGGCCAAGAATATGGCAAAAAAACAAAACAAAAACCCTTCCAGGATCCCTGGTTAATTTGGGCTGGATAAAAATGCTTCCTGACTCCAAAGTGATGATTGGCATTTCCATGGGTATGTAAGAAAGGGCGATGAGAACTAAGCACTGATGCAACCCCCCCTGCCCTCCCTCCCATGAGCTGCCTACATTCACAGAATCAGTGTTGCTGTCAGATGGCTATTTAGCCTCTGTTTAGAAATCTCCAAAGAAAAAGAGCCCACCACTTCCTAAGGAAACTTGTTCCACTGTAACATTTATCAAGACACCATATATCCATGCCAATGTAGCATAACAAGCAAGAAAACCTGTAGAAGTGGTTTCTGCACTGGCTCATGGTGTGTGAGTATGGCATCTGAGGCAAACATCAGGAAAACTGTTACTTTCATAGAAGAGTTACAGTGGTTCTGCTTTTGTTATGCTGCTTTTTTGCTGTTTTATTAATATGTTCCATGAATACTGTTTTCATGTATATTTGCCAGCTACTTCAGGCCAATTTTGGGAGAATGTAGGCCTAGGCTATGAATGTTTTAAACTAATAATTAAAGCATATAAATTATCAGTTTTAACAAATTATGGAAATATGGAAAAATTATGTGTCCATGTGTGATTTAAAAGAGTTTTGTGTGTTCTTCAAAGGACTCAGCACATCTAGTCAAGAAGGAAAAGAGGGCTCACAATAAAGAATAGATTACCACACACTGAAACCCCATTGATTTTAGTAAGTCTTAGTGCTTACCTTGGGGTCCTCAAACATGTATTGTGAGTTCTGTGCTGAGAATTTACTGTAAGATAGGTGCTGGCCCAATTTAGGGTGCGATCACATGAGCAGTTTGGCCCAATATAGCCACTCCTCCCCTCTGGATTAAATGGATGTGATCAAATGCACACATCTGGCTCTTGTGCCCCTACCTTGCACTAAAATAATTCCCACACTGATTAAATAGCCACTGGTAAATGTTGGTGGCTACCTTGGCAAAGCACTTCTATGGCAAGGTTCCAGGCATCTGATCACCCAGGCATGCCATGGAAACACATGGGAGGTGTGATCGTTTCACTCCATTTCTGATGTATCCTTTTTTTTTCAACCCCACTCAGCACCCCCATACAATGCAGCCGGGGCACAGGTGTGTTTGTCTGCTTCTGTGCACACACAGTAGGACTTAGGAAAAACAACAACCCAGCCATGGGTCTATGGTTGCAGTACATTAGCAATGTGAATGACCAGACACAGGCCTCTGGCACTATGATTCCAGTTTAGTGGATGCTGTCTGATCAACAGAAACTGCCCGAAACTCAAGCGGCTTATTTAAAGCCAAGATACTGCCATGGCAACCTGCCTGTCTGACCACAATCCTTGATTAGGCCTGCAGCATGGAAGAAGAAAAAAAAATGATATTGGATTTATATTCCGCCCTATACTCTGAATTCCAGAGTCCCAGAGCAGTCATAATCACCTTTACCTCCCCCCCACACCAACAGACACTCTGTGAGGTGGGTGGGGCTGAGAGAGCTCTTACAGCAGCTGCCCTTTCAAGGACAACTCCTACAAGAGCCATGGCTGACCCAAGGCCATTCCAGCAGCTGCAAGTAGAGGAATGGGAAATCAAACCTGGTTCTCCCAGATATAGGCTTGCCAATCCCCAGGTCCCAGAGGGGGTTCTCCCACTTTCCCAGGCTCCTTCCCACCCCCAGTCAGCTGGCTGGCGGGGGGAAGTCCTGCCCCCACAGCCACCATGTGACTTTCCACCTCCGGAGGCTTCAGTCTTCAATTGGAAAGGCTTCCTCTTGGGATGGTGTGTCTGTGTTGCTTTGAAGAAGTTGGCAGCGACTCATGAGTAGAGATGCCAAGGTTCAGAGTTGCCAGAAACCGAGAGGTGGGGGAGGAGGGAGGGAAATGTCTGCGGCGCTCTTCATTATTCCCTATGTGGAGATCGATTCTCATCGGGTATAATGGGGAATTGATCTGGAGGTATCGGGGGCTCTGGGGGGGCTGTTTTTTGAGGTAGAGGCACCGAATTTTCAGTATAGCATCTAGTGCCTCTCCCCAAAATACCCACCACGTTTCAAAACAATTGGACCAGGGGGTCCAATTCCATGAGCCCCAAAAGAAGGTGCCCCTATCCTTTATTATTTCCTATGGAAGGAAGGCATTTAAAAAGGTGTGCTGTCCCTTTAAATGTGATGGCCAGAACTCCCTTGGAGTTCAATTATGCTTGTCACACCCTTGCTCTTGGCTCCGCCCCCATGTCTCCTGGCTTCACCCCCCAATGTCTCCAGATATTTCTTGAATTGGACTTGGCAACCCTACTCAGATAAGTGTTCGCACACTTAACCACTACACCAAAAGGCTTTAGCCTTCTCCCCTTTACTGTTTTCCTGATCTGAAACAACTGCAGGGGCACAATTTGACTCATTGACTGGTGTGGGCGAACCTATGCAGCAAACATGAAATATTCAGCTTCATTCAGAAATCAACAGCACCTATAGCCTTCTTCACAAGTTATACTGAGCACATTTAGAATCTGTATATAATGTGTACTTGATTTCTTCTTTATCCATGTATTGAGTAATTCTCACATTATGTTCAAAACATGTACATATTTATATGTGCATGTATGCATTTGTGCAGGGCATACATGTGTTCACTGCAACATGTGGCCAGGGCTACTGTTTGCATGTCTTGGATTGTATCTTTTGTTTTCACTTAGCAAAATACAAGCAACGAGTAATATTTGCAGAAAATTTTGCAATCAGCCTATTGCCCTTAAAATACTGCTTTGTTGGTTTTTTATTTAAAAAAAACCCATATTATGCAAATTTATATTGATTTTAAAATGTCACTAATAAATCCCCTTAAAATATTCAGGCAAATGGAAGATCAGCTCAAGTGTCATGCATACTTTGTAATAATTTTCAGTATTACATATTAGGGAGGCTTTCAATTTGATGGGGTTTTTTCTTACTCTGAAGTTTAGATAAACTCATAAACTGGTTTTACTGGAACTTTATGTGAATCAGCCATCATTCTAGGTTTGCATGAAGTTCCCAAGATCAAAGGTTGGTGAGAGACTTCAGTGAGCACACTCCTGACCACTTCCAGGCTCAAGGTACCAAATAATCTGACTAGCAGATTATTGAGTCCAACAGCTATTAGAATGGTCACTGTCTATATTTCACCAATGGTAATTGGTTCTGGACTACCATATTGAATTTTTTTACAAAAAACTTTAGGTGATCCTATTTTTCTTTAAGTTTATATACTAAATAGGGAGTTGCATGGGTAATTTTTTTTTACTGATTAAGATGTGGTTTTGTAGTTCTGTGGTGGTTAACAGAGGTAGTATAGGAAAATGCATGTATGCAAGTGCCCCAATCTCTGCTCTACATAGTACAGATGAATGAGTTTTCTTCTACTGTAATAATAATGAAAATGACTTTATCAGATGGAAATGCCTGGAGGATATTTGGCCACATAAGAGAGTGCAGTGCAGCCCAGCAGATTAATATATAACTTATCCACTGGACTCACAATGCTGTTTTTGCTTTCCTATCTATTTAATTGTCATTTTAACACCAGATGTCCTGTATAGCCCTCAGGGGTTTAGCCTTTTTTAGTTTGTATTGTTTCATTGGTCTCCTGATTAGAAAGCAAACTGACTTTAATTATATTTGTTATTGCCTTACATGTTTGTTTATGCTGTTTAGCTTTGTATAGGCACATACAGGGATATAAACAATAAAAATAAAGCTGGAGTTCTGATTAAAGGAATGTAGTAGGAACTTCCTACTACATTCCTTTAATCTGAACTCCAGCTTTATTCTCTCTAAACTGCAGTTTTGTGAGCAAAAATTCTACTTTGTGAGCTACTGGTATTAAAGTTGTGAGCTACTGTATAAATTATTGTGCTCTGGGGTCATCCTTCTTGAGCTAAAACAAAATATGTGAGCTGGAGGCTAAAAATCTGTGAGCTACTTTACGCTAACTCATCTTAGAGGGAATACTGGTAGGAAGGGTTTCTGTGTACCATAACATGATTATACCTCCTGTGGCCCTGCCAGGGACATCATAAGTGTCTTTGATGGGCAGCAGATATTTACCAGACACAGGGCTTTTTTTGAGCTGCAACACACCGGAACACTGTTCCAGCTGGCCCGGGAAGTGTTCTGGCTGCCTAGGCCAGCATTCCGGCTCATTTCCCAGATGGCTGGCAGGGCTCAGGGGGCTGACCAGCATTTTTTGGACAGCGTCCTGATGCAGCATGTTCCAGTGGGACTCCAGGGGCCCAGCCACGTTGCGCAGGGGCCTCCCAATGTTGCCTGCGCAGGCGCAGTTCCAGAGACCCAGCCGTGCCTTTGCAGGGGCTTTCCGACATCACGCACGCTGGCAGGACTCCACGGGGCTTCCTGAGAGTCAACAGTTTTACAGGTTAGTTGCTCCCATCTCCATTCTCTCTCTCTCTTTTTCTCTCTCTCCGCCCTTTCATTCATTCATTTTTCCTTTTTGTCAGTCTTTCTTTTCTCTGTCTGTTTGCTTTATTTTCCACTCTCCCTTCCTTTCTTCCTTCCTTTCTTCCTTCCTTCCTTCCTTCCTTCCTTTCTTTCTTTCTTTCTTTCTTTCTTTCTTTCTTTCTTTCTTTCTTTCTTTCTTTCTTTCTTTCTTTCTTTTTCCCTGTTTGCCTCTCTCTCTCTTTCTATCAGTCATTTCCCCTGTCTATTTGCTATATTTCTTTCTTTCTTTCTTCACTACACCATGCTGGCTCTTGTGATTGAGTAGTGCGCTGGAATTTGATTTTTTTTTCTGGGATGGCTATATATTATATATATATATATATATATATATATATATATATATATATATATATATATATATATATATGGCTACATATTTCTAGACTTTTTCCAGTGCTAGAATATCTTTTTTGAGGTATGATAACCAGAATTGTATTGTATACAATTCTGGTTACCACACCTCAAAAAAGATATTCTAGCAATTTTGGTGATGTCAGAATTGTGGCCTAGTATGCAAATGATGGTGATGTCAGATGTGTGGCCTGGTATGCAAATGATGGTGATGTCAGAGGTGTGGCCTCACATACCAATGAGTTCCTGCTGGACTTTTTCTACAAAAAAAGCCCAGACCAGACACAATGGTGTTCCTTAAGTGTCTCTTTATTGGAATGAGCAAAGTCCAAATGGGCCTTCATGCTACCACAGTTCCCTTCACTGGCCCACTGTTGCCCCATCCAAACCTCAGGGACTGAGCTGTGCCTCCGTCTTGAGACAGTTCTACATGGCCTGCCCAGATCTAGTAGCCTTAGCTTGCCCCAGGCTCCAGCTTTTCCTTTAGGTTCTTCTTCCTCCCTTCTCTGCATTCTCTCTGCCTTTGCCAGCCAGCCAGCCTTCCTTCCTCACCTCCCTTATCTCTCCTGACACCTTCCTTTTTATCCTTGGGCACCATTTACATTGGCCGAGTCTAGAGTCCTCGGGGCACCAATCTACCACTGGCCAGCTAACTGGAGGGGGAAGCCCCACCTCCCAAATGGCCTGTCATACATCAATGTGGTTGGTGTCATCACTTCACACAGAAGTGACATAATTGCATCAACACTCTAGCATTTGGGCCAAAAACTCTATGGTAACCATATAGAGTTTTGGCCAAAATGCTACAGCATTGATATGTGACATCCCTGCGGTGATGTTACTTCCATGTGACATCGTCATGCTGACCATGTCATGCACAACAATGTTGCTCCACCTCAACACTCCCAGATGGCTCCCTCCCACCCACCCCCATCACCTGGACAATCGGACTTGGCAAGCCTAGCCAAGTACCACCCATCTTTCTCTGAGCCTTTTTCCTCTATTAACCCCTACTTTGCCTTGCTCCATCCCATTTGAAGAAGAAGAAGATATTGGATTTATATCCCGCCCTCCACTCCGAAGAGTCTCAGAGCGGCTCACAATCTCCTTTACCTTCCTCCCCCACAACAGACACCCTGTGAGGTGGGTGGGGCTGGAGAGGACTCTCACAGCAGCTGCCCTTTCAAAGACAACCTCTGCCAGAGCTATGGCTGACCCAAGGCTATTCCAGCAGGTGCAGGTGGAGGAGTGGGGAATCAAACCCGGTTCTCCCAGATAAGAGTCCGCACACTTAACCACTACACCAAACTGGCTCTCCAGTTTGGGTTTGCATAAGGCTAGCCAGAGTCTAGCCCCCTGATAATGTCCTAGGCTGGCAAACCTGCTATACTCAGCCTGGGGTTGCCAGCTCCAAACACCTGGAGATTCGGTAGAACCTGGGGGTTTGTGCAGAGAAGGCACCTCAGTGGGGATAATATAGCCTATCTTTAGCAGACATTTTCTTCATGGGAGTTTATCTATATAGTCTAGACATCACTTGGAATTCTGGAAAATCTCCATCTTGGAGTTAGAAACCCTAGTTTAGCTGCTGTCTGGTGGGAAGAAGATTCTCCCCCATTCCTACTGCTACTGTCTTCTCAAAAGATGCCTTGCTCCATTCTTGAACAGCTGCTGTCTTTGGCTCAGTAGGTGAGACCTCCTCTGATGCCTCTGTGCACATTATAGTATTAGAAAAAGGGCAGAAAAGGGCAACTAGAATGATTAAAGGGATGGAACACTTTCCCTATGAATCAAGGTTAAAACACTTGGGGCTCTTTAGCTTGGTGAAATGTCGGCTGACATGATAGAGGTTTACAAGATTATGCATGGGATAGAGAAGGTAAAGAAAGAAGCACTTTTCTCCCTTTCTCACAATGCAAGAACTTATGGACACTCAATAAAATTGCTGAGCAGTCAGGTTAGAACTGATAAAAGGAAGTACTTCTTCACCCAAAGGGTGATTAACACAAGGAATTCACTACCACAGGAGGTGGTGGCAGCTGCAAGCATAGACAACTTCAAGAGAGGATTGGATAAACATATGGAGCAGAGGTCCATCAGTGGCTATTTTTATTTATTTAATTAATTTCTGTGAATTTATATTCTGCCCTTTCCCATAATGGGCTCAGGGCGGATTCCAACATGTCAATCAATTAAAACCAACAATTACACTACAACAATCAATAAATAAACAGTAAAACAATCAAACAATTAGGAAATATGAAGAAGATATTAGGACATAATCAAACAATTAGGACATATTAGCCACAGCGTATTGTTGGAACTCTCTGTCTGGGGCAGTGATGCTCTGTATTCTTGGTGCATGGGGGGACACAGGGAGGTGCTTCTAGTGTCCTGACCCCACTGATGGATCTCCTGAGGGTGCCTGTTTGGTTTTGGGGGGGTTTTGCTACTGTGTGACACAGTGTGTTGGACTGGATGGGCCATTGATCTGATCCAACATGGCTTCTCTTATGTTCTCTTATGTTCTTAAGCACTGTCCCCCCACCCCTACGTAAATTAGGCCATATTTTTATTGAGGGCCTACAGATAGTTATGCATAAGTCAGTCCAAACTGTCAAATTCATCCTTTGAGTCTCAAGTTACACCTGACTTATGGCAATCCCATAAAATTTTCAGAGGTTGTTTGCCATTGCCTCATAACCTTGGACTTCCTTTATGATTTCCCATACAATTAATAACCAGGATCAACCCTACTTAGCTTCCAAGATCTGACAAGGCTAGCCTGGGTCTACACAAAGAAAAAGAGAAGCCATATTTGCCACTTCCCTTCATCTCAAGTTATAGTGATGAAACTAGGCACTTAACCGTCATTTCCAGTTTCACCAAGACTGGGGATGCTAAAATATCAGCTGGTTTGGATAGCATTCTAATCACCAGTTTGGCTGCTGGCAGAGATCTGATTTTTTTATTATCATTTCAATAGTTTGTTGATCTGCTTGTGGGTGTTCAGCAAGTTGTTTCCCTGTATTTCTTATTAACCATGCAATATGGCTCAATTGGCTTTTTGCTCATTCACACAGTTGAGTTTTACTATCCCTCCATTCTTATTGCATAATTACTGTGCATAACAGGCATTTGTCTAAATAGATAATTAGATCACTCCCAAAGCATATAAATAAGTAATCAATAAATGATGTCTTTCAATAAAAACCTGCTCTTCAGTGTTTATCTGAGTAGTCATTAGGGGCACAAATGGCTGTTGATCTGTTTGAATTGGCAACATCCTTGTGCTTTCAACAAGTTTTGGAAGAATCCGATGCAAACTGGTTCAGCAAGCATTTGTGGTTGTTTGGCATAAACCCAACAGAGCAGGTGATTGACTCACATCTGATCACCACCTTCAAACATGGTAAGTTAACCACTGAATGTGTTCCAAGAGAAACCTACTTTCTACTAGGCAACCAGTTGTGTCATGAACAAGGACTGCTCTGATCGATGCCTTCATGCTCTTAGTTAAAAGGTAGCAAATACAGCTGCTACACAGCTGCAAATGTATTCACAAGACACTTGAGCTTCTTGCTGTCCAAAATAAATCTAGGGATTAATTCATTTGGAATGCAGCCATTGAACCAGATAAATTTGATTGTTGATCATGTTCAAAGCAGTTTGTGGCTTCCCTAACCAAGATGCTTTGCTTAAAGGTTTATTGTAGCTGCCTCACTTAGCTAGCACTGTATTTCCTCCTTCCTCAGTGTCTCCTTAGGAAATATCAGAGTGTGAAATAACCCTTCCTTCT
This sequence comes from Heteronotia binoei, assembly GCF_032191835.1. NCBI lineage: Eukaryota > Metazoa > Chordata > Lepidosauria > Squamata > Gekkonidae > Heteronotia > Heteronotia binoei. The sequence continues at coordinate 132,072,027 of NC_083227.1, read as the reverse complement.
TATTGAATACCATCTTTGCAAAAGCAATGAAAATAATACTAACACAACTAAAGCAAATTAAGTTATCACTTACTCCTTCATTTCAAGTGATAACCATACTGCTTATCAGGTTTCAGTGGAACAGAACTGTATAATAATAAAAAAAAATGCTCATACTCTCAATATTCTTCAATATATGTAAACAGCCAGGCCCGGTGCTAGGCTTTCTGCCACGTAAAGCAGAACCTGCACCGGTGCCGCCTTGGTGTCTAATTGCATGCGCTTTGCACACGCGCACTGGAAAACAGAACACAAAATAAAGAATTATTGTTTCTATTTTTAGAAGTAATAAAACCAGGTATAGAATTGCACTGATGTTCTAACTTCAGATACAGAATGATGCTACAAATGTATGTAGAAGGCTCCATGGTGATATCTGCTCAAAGGAGATATCATCATATAGTCTCTCCTGTCATTTTGGCAATGGCAATGGTTATGGGGCTGAGCTTATGTCTGAAGATGAAACAGAGAATTGTAAATTGAACATGCACACAATCTTTCATCCTAGTACTTCAATCTCAAAAGCAAGTATCACATGATACCATATTTCGCATTTTGAATATTCCACTTTTGAAAACAGCTGCAGTGGCTAAGCTGGTATTGAGCACAAAATGTAGACTTGTGTCTTCCATATGTGAATAAATACTGAGACCTCAGTTTTGAAGAGAGACACCAGGTTACAAATCATATGACGCGATCAAGTACTCAGACAAGCAGTTGTGCATTGGATTTATAATTTTGCAGTGTAAAGCAAGACCAGAATGTAAAGCTTCAGATTAGTCAGCTGAGGACTTGACTGTGTTGGGCAATAGGATATCCATGAACAGAACTTCTCAGTATTTTATACACAAATAGCAGCTTGTGGGATTGCTTGATTTGGATCAGGGCTGAAGTGCTAGAGAGGATGGCAGAGCATACACTTTGAGTACAGACCGCCCCCTACACACTCCTCTAATTGAAAGGATCAGGTAGTAGGTAGGGCTGCCAGCTCTGGTTGGGAAATCTCTGGAGATTTGAGAATGGATCCTGAGGAGAGTGGTGCTGGGGAGGGATCTCAACAGGATATATTACCACAGCCCATCCTCCAAAGCAGCCATTATCTCCAAGTGAACTCATCTCTGTAGTTTGGTAGCTAATGAGAGGGCTGGGGGAAAAGGACATGGGGGTAATGATATCATCTGCACCATTATGTCACTTCTGGGTTTTCCCTGGAAATGACATAGTGGTGCAAATGACATCACCATTTCTTAGTTTATTTTTCTCTCACTGCTGCTCAGAGTGACAGTGCCAACTAAGGCTGCTGACAGCAGGCCTTCTGCCATTTCACAAAGCCTGGGTGTCCTATCTGAAGGTAAACTGTAAGTTCAGGAATTCTCCAGGCCTACCTGGAGACTGGCCAGCCTAGTCATAAGTGATGTGAAAGACCTCTGCCTGAGACCCTGGAGAGCTGCTACCAGCCGGTCAGCATAGACTATGCTGACCTTGATAGACCAATGGCCTGGCTCAGCATAACACAGCTTCGTGTGTTCAGAGACATAAAGACTTTCAAAGGTCAAAACAAGTATCTTAATTAGTTATATTAAGCAAAGGGAAGAGTTGGATAGGGGAGAACAATTGAAGGAGGCTAATAGTGGAATTTATTTTAGAAGAGAATATACTGTGCTATATATGAGTCTGAAGAATGATTCTCATTTGATTTTTTTTATTTTATGTATTCTTGATTACAAAATACACACAGGTCACATCAAGTAAAAAGGACAGGGACACTAAACCAAGATTAATGTTTGTTTCTGCTATCAGGGCGTGAAGTAGAGTTATCAATCACCATGTAGGGCTTGGAAATATCCTGGGATTACAATTGATCTCCAGATATAAGATATCAGTTCCCCTGAAGAAAATTGCTACTTTGAAAGGTTGACTCTAGGGCAGAAGTGTCAAATGTGTGGTCTGCAGACCTAATCCATCCCCCAGAGGTTTCCAATCACGCTTGCCAACAAATGGCCCTCCTCTGTTTCCTTTTCCCTCTCCTGCTTCCTTTGGTCACCATTTTTCTGTTTGCAGCCAAACCAAACAGCCTCTTGCTCTTTCCTTCCTCCCTCCTCCCTTTTCCCCAAGGGAGGAGGAGCCTCAGCCAGTAGAGGAGCTTGACTCTGTAGCTCTGCTATGCGGTTGATACATCTGGCTCTTTTAATTAACTGCAGAGCTTCAGAGCCAACCCTCTCCATTGGCTGAGGCTTCCTTGGGGAAGAGGGAGCAGGAAGAGAGAAAGAGCAGAAGCTGCTTTGCTCTGCTGCCTCAATCCCACTGGAAAAATGCAAAAAAACACCTCTAAACCCTTGAACAGTATTATTCAAGGTATGAGCTTTTTGCCTTGCTATTTATTCTGTAGGTGCGTGTTTGTGTATGTATTGCTAAATTCATCTTGTCAAGGCTCTCCTGGGTACAACTGGGTTCCCTTCCAATTTTTGCTATATTCATGCCCTGATCCAGTCTTTCTCAACAGGAAAGGAATGGGGACTTGCTTTTGAATTTACATACTTTTAAAATATAAAACTACTTTTAAATTTACAAATATCTTTGATACAAAAATCCACAGTAACAACCATAAGAAACAAACTAATTTCAACAGAGCCCTTAATAATTTAGTAGTACAGCATACAAATAACTACAATAATAGATGCGTTTCATGTTGCCACTTCCTCAGTATTGTTAATGTCTTCCTCTTGTTGAGCTGTATATAATGAAGGAGTAAGCCAATTTCTTTTACTAAAAGCACGTGCAAAGCCTTCCATTTCATTGCTGGCCAAAACACTCTCCATACATACTGGATACAAGCACTGAGGCTTCTTGAAGGAACCACCCATTGTTGCAATGTACTTTTCTATATGGAGTAAGCCAATTATTTCTCTTTTATCTGGTTCCAAACCTTCAATTCTAAAGTTGGCATGATGTTCTCAAGTTGCAAGCAATGCAGCAATGAGACAAAATTTATAAATTTCTTATAACGAGTAAGTCATTCTTCATTTTGAGCAGGAACAGAGCCTTTTTCTTCTTATTGCTGGCCAGTTGTGGACAAGTTTACATTGTGAACCACACAATGGGACCACACCAGTACAGTTCTGTTACAGTGCAGTTGTGGACAAGTTTACATTGGGACCACAAAATGTAGCATCCAGATAAGAACAAAAGAACATGAAAGACACTGCAGACTTGGCCAGCCTGTAAAATCAGCAGTGGCTGAACATAGCCTAACTCAAACAGGACACAGCATCTTATTCCAAGACACTGTAATGCTGGACAACACATCCAGTTACCATGTGAGATTACAGATAAGTCATTGAAATCCATAAACATAAACACAATTTCAACAGGAAGGAAGAAAATTTGAAAATGAATAGGGCATGGCTTCCAGTCCTAAAAAAATCAAAATCCCCTACAATACAGCACTACAGATAAGATTAGAATTTCAATAGCCAATCCATATACAAAAGAACCCCCTCAGGTAAACTCCTCTATTAGCATGTCACAGCCCAGGATGCTCCCACAAGAATGTTGACTGTTTTATGATGTAACCCGCCCTGAGACTGTTCTACGGGAAGGGCGGGTTAAAAATTGAAATGAATGAATAAATAAATAAATAAACTATTTAGATTAGGAATAACCACAATCCACAGTGAGGTGGATTAGGCTGAGAGTGTGTGTCCAGCACATTTCCTGTGTAGAATGGGGATTTTGAACCTAGACTTCCCAGATATTAGGCTGATACTGACTACTATACATGATTGTCTCTCTTCTCTTCCACTGCCTCAGAGTAGTTGCAGTTATTTTTCTGGGGAAGATTATAGTTTTATAGATAAACACATAGCCCTCAATCTATGTCATAGTGCCTTCACATGTTCTCGACCAGCACACAAAGTAATTTATGTACAAAAGCTCACAATGCCCAGCCATTTCAGGTTTTCCCCTGAGTCTTAGGGCACAGAGCACTGATTTCTGTAGTCAATAAATTAAAAGGCTTGCAATTTACAGATACACACCTTAACAATGTAATCAAGATTGCTACAGCACAGACATTGTCTCCAGATTTTGATGCAATAATTCAGAGCAAGAGGTGTCAGTTATCAGAGACTGTTAAGCAAAATATTGCAAATGTGCTAATGTTTTAAGCATGTTTCATTTTAAGTAAAAAAACCTCCCTTCAGTTATGTTTGACTGTGCCCTATAGAGTTTATATCTCCGCTACCTGGCATTACATTTTATGACCAAGGAAAAACAAAGAAGCGAAAGAAATTTAACCCAAAAACTGCAGTAAGAAACCTGAAAGGTTAATATGCAATTAATGGGCCAAACATTAAAAAACAAACTGTAAAATAAATCATAAACCAACATACATGTATTTATTGTAGAAAGCTAAAACCATTTAAGGGCCCGTCATAAGCCTCTATCCTATGTACAGTCATAAAACCACAATGGGAACCCACTAAACTTGACCTGACACGTTTTGGCCTAGACTGGTCTTCTTCAGAGGTCAGAAAGGTAAGTACACATATTGGCTCATACTGCAGAATAGAATAAAACAATAGAACAATGTTGGACCACAAGGAAATTTAATGAAGTGACAAAGGCTTAAAGATATTCTTGAGGCCTCTTATTTTACAGCCTTATGTCTTAATCAAGGGCATACATATTGCATCCAGTGTCTTATTGTATGCCATATGGTCCAGAATTGATCAAGATAGGTGTAAGGTCAGAGCCTATGTGCCAAGATTTAATCTTGAGTTGTGTTTGTCTGTGCCCTATAAAGTTTATATCTCCACTACCTGGCATTACGTTTTATGACACACATGCCCAGCCCAACAAGATCTCATTTATGTCAGATCTGTCCCTCATGAGTTTGACACCCCTGCTCTATGGCTTTATATCCTGCTGAGGTCCCTTCCCTCTTCAAACCCAGCCCTCCCCAGGCTGTATTCCCAAATCTGGAGGAACTTCCCAACCCAGAGTTGACAACCCTGGTTATGAAACAAACCAACAAAAAAAGCAGCGGAGCTGATTCCAAGCTGATTTGGGCTAATCAGCCAACTCTTCCTTGGAAGAACTGAGGATTTGGGCTTCATAGCACATTGGGAGAAAGGGTGAGTTGCAGCATTAGGATTTGGCTCACAGTTTTCTTCCCAAAGAAGACAAAGGCAAAAAGCAACACTGACCTAGGTCTGGCCTTTCCTCATCTTGTCTCTCAAGTCAGAATCAGAGCCTGCATGCTGATGAACCAAAAATACAGCCTTAAGCCTCTATTTAAAAAAAAAAACAAAAACACACACACACACATAGAAATAACAGCATTCCACACAGTCCCAGGCTGCAGTCCTATTCATACCTGCTCAGGAGTAAGTTCCATTGAATGTAGCAAGAATTATTTATGCCTAAACATGCCTTTTCTTAAGTATGTGGTCACTGTTACCCTTGCCTCAAGAGACAAGGGGTAGAAACTATGCTGAGTTTGTAGCCTTGTTCAGTCTTTTGAGCTGGGTCATGATTTCACAGAAATAATTTTCCAGCATGCTTGCAGTTCAAGTGCAGGAGCTGTGTGTTTCAGAGATCCCATCATGTACTATCTGGGAAGGAAAGGAGGCTACTGCCAGTAGCTGGATTGTAGCAAACGGCTATATAAATGATCCCTTACTTGGAAACACTGTGTGGACTGTTGCCCAAGGCATTGAGACTTGTGTCTGCTAGTGTGAGAAAACTAGTGCAGGAAATATGAATCAATAATTAGATTTTAAAAAATATTGATTGTTTACAAGGTTTTCTCCCCAGCTCTCAGAGTCAGAGAAAACTGATGACCTGATTATCTTCTCACTTCTCTAATGTGACTCAGGAGTGATTTTTAAAGTCAGTACATTGATTATAACCAGTGAGCACTAGAGGTAGAGCTCTACCACATTTCTGTTTTGCTATATAATTGGCTATAAATCTGCCTTTTGTGAGTCAATGTAGTGCAGTGTCACATGATATAGGCCCAACATGTTCAGTATTTAATGACTGGTATCATTTCCTTGCTGCCCTCAATGTTCTTTTGAGCAGAACTTCTTCTCATATATTTCTGTTTTGCAAAAATGGGACACAGACAAGCGGGCGGGGGGGGGGTGGATAAGAGGCTAAAAGAAAGAGCCTATGTTTGGGCAAGCTCATTTGGCTTCAAAGCAACCTTAAGGTCACTGCATATTATAGCATCAGAATGATAACTCATAGATCTGCTCCTCTGGTTTGGATTTGCTGCAGTTCCAGCAGCAGTCTGCAAAATAACTTATACATACATAATATAGGGTCATTAAGATTATTTATTGTCTGTCTTGTGTTTTACAACGTGCCAAAATGGCACTGCAAAACAGGGAAATTGGGGCATCATGATTGCAAGCATGCTAGAGGAAAAGTCTGCTAAAGGAGCCTGAATACTGAGTTAGGAAAAAGGGATAGGTCCACTGATAATACTCAGAGATTGTTTGGTCAAACAACAGTCAGCAGTCTGAGATTTTGAGCTGGGTACCTAAAGCTATGTTGCCTTGCATACTACTGTAAGGCAAGGATCCAGGTTCTTCCACGCAGCCTCCTCCTGCCTGGTCAGAAATACAGTCTACAAAGTTGCAGCTCACCACTAGAGGTGTGACATTGTTAAATAAGGTTGGCAGGGGATGGAGGGGTAGGGTTGCTACATTCAAGAGCTGGATAACGCTTGAAGATTTGGGGGTGGAACCTGAAGAGGACAGGGACCTTAGTGGGGGAGTCCACCCTCCAAAGCATCCATGTTCTCCCGGGGAACTGATCTCTGTTGTCTGGAGATGAGCTGTAATTTCAGAGGATCCCCAGGTCCCACCTGGAGGCTGGCATCCACTTATGTTAAAAAATGCCATAGAACTCAAGGGAAACAGGTTTCTCCTTCCCTTCTCCAAACTGTAATTGCGTGTGTATATGCATGTGGCGGAACCGGCCCGATTCTGCCTTCAGGCCCGGTCCCGTCAGCTCCCTATTGAGTCGCCAACTCCTGGAGGGAGCTATTTCTCCTCCTGCCCCTTGGGCTCGCTGCCACCACCTGCTCAGTCCCGGGGTTCAGATTGAGAGGAACAGGACTCCCAATCCCCCTTTCCAGCTATGAGGCTGGGCCTCCAGGTCCTCTGCCACCCTGCACTTGGGTTTCACAGAGACCTCAGCGCTTCTTTGGGGCACCCCTGGAGGATTGGCACCGTATCCAACTGCATGCCTTCCCCCTTCCCCGGGGCCCCCTTCTCAAAAACAGCGTGGTCTAAAGCGGTTTGGGGATCTATGTGGTACAGAGTTTGACTGCCAGCATTTTAAACAAAAAAAACCATATTTATTTAAAAGATAAAAATATAGGGAAAGAAAAACAAAAACAGTTGCATCTACAAAATTAGCACAGCACAGCACAGCCCAGCAAACAGCATAACAAAGAAAAGTTGATTATAAACGCATCCGGTTGGCCCTGATCTAGACATGCCCTGCCCTTTTTGAATGACTTACTTTGTCTTACTGCCTGGAGGCCTCATTTTCCTGAGCAGGCCTCCCCCACAGGCAGGAGCCTCCATTGCTCCCCACATGCTCGCTCGAGCCCCAGTTCAAATCTGCCTTCTCTTCCTGCCTAACACATGCAAGGAACAACAGCACTTCCTGCCTCTCTAGGAGATTTTCCCCCTAGCGTTGTTGGTTTGGCTCTGGAAGGGAGGGGGGGAGTGAGGGGAAGGCTACAACGCCGGCTGAGGGATTTACTGACCCCTGCCAAATGAAGCACCACCACTGACTAAAATGGCGTTTCTCCACAATGCACAAGCAGTATGCTGGGCCATAAAGGGGATCAGATAATCTGTGTCTTCCTTTTTTTCCCCTACAACCTTGCTCTCTCAGCATAGAATGACACTGACAAGCTTCTTTAGCAATATCAGTCATGAGAAAGAACTACATAGAGACTAGGGAGGTGCATATGATATTTGGTCTTGAGAATGTTATTGTTTTAAATTATAATCATAAATTGTTTTTGAATTGACTGTTAGCTGCCCTGAGTCCACTTGCGGAGAGGGTGGAATAGAAGACTAAATAAATAAACAAATAAATAATTTGATTTTTTTTTAAAAAAACATGATTTTTGATTATTCAGTGATATTTATTGCAGTCTATTCTTGGTATCAGTCTATTACAAGGCAACATTATTTGTAACTTTAAAGGGTAAGAGCCCCAAAGAGGATGGGGGGAGGGGGGAAGCAGGGAGAAGAGAAGAAGGTGAGTATCTGGGCAGCAATGATCACCATTGCTCCATTTCATTTATTCCTGAAATCATTATCTCAAGACTCGGTGCAATTTGCACTGTGTTCTCTTTCCTTTTAAAACTGTCACTCACACCCTCCTCCTGGAATATATACTGGTTCCTCTTTTCATTGCAGTCTTCTGCAGTAATGTAGATGATGATTAATTCAGTGACATTATCTATTTCATTACAAGATTAATTACAAGGGAAGAAAAGAAGTGAAATGGAAAAATAAATCATTGTGGTAGGAAATCATATGCAACTATGGACTATCAATGTGCCTTTTTATTGTTATGGATATTCCCCCCTCCCCCCCAAAAAAGTAGCCAAAATCATTCTAAGATATATGAGGAAAGAAAAATAATGTGTTTATTTTGGGTATTTCTACATTTCACTTTTTCCCAGAGTAACAGTTTTTAATTCAAAAACCTTTGTAATGGCTTTGCTTACTTTGCTGTTAAAATTAAAATTCAACGAGAAAAAAAGCCTATGTTCAGTGCAGTGCCTATGGTGATGGAAACTTTTTTTAAAAAGAAACTAGGAGCTGCGTCTAGCAGGAAAGCTAATGAAAGGAGCTGAATCGCTCCCCTTCCCCCGACAACCTACTGTGCATCCCCCAAATTCTCTCAGGTAGTCAAGGGAACTTTGTGAACCAAATATGCTATAATACAGGGGGTTGTAGCAAAGAGGGGGGAATCAGTTGAAATTGCCTTACTCTACTATAACAGAAAAATACCAGACATCTCAACTCTGCGAACCAGTTCCTATTGTTTTCTTGCCCCTATTTCCCTCTGTTGGGAACATCAGTCATGCATGCTCTTAGTTCCTCTTGAGGAATGGCACCCAGTCATTAGTGTACACCTACCCTCCTCTTTATGGGAACAACTTTTCAAATAAATAGTCATGGCTGAACTTCCCTCCTCCTTACCACCTCTTTCTCATTACCTGCTCTCTAAATTGCTGATTCTGATTCTTTCAAAATCAGTTCCTGTGAGCCATCTCTTCCTTCCCTCTGTCTGAGTGAACTTAATATGCCCCCCCCCCCCAGCATAGGCCAGGAATCTTGCCTATCAGTACAAGTAACATTACATAGTTCATCAAAGATAAAAAGCAATCAGTACATCTAATTATCAATGTGGCTGAATCTGTGGATAGTTAAATCTGGAGAAAAGAGCCTCTATCACATAATGATCTGTCCATGATTAGATAGTCAACTTTAACTGCCCCATCTTCAGACCACACTGCCCAGCTTTATAATAGACCAAATCCACTGTCCAGCCTGCTAAATGGGTGGGGCCAGTAATAAGAACATAAGAGAAGGCATGTTGGATCAGGCCAATGGCCCATCCCGTCCAACACTCTGTGTCACACAGTGGCCAAAAAAAATAAAATAAAAGGAGGTTCATAAGTGGAGCTAGAAGAATACAGAGCATCACTGCTCCAGACAGTTCCAACAATATGCTGTGGCTAATAGCCACTGATGGACCTCTGCTCCATATTTTTATCCAATCCCCTCTTGAAGCTGGCTATGCTTGTAGCTGCCACCACCTCCTGTGGCAATGAATTCCACATGTTAAGCACCTTTTGAGTGAAGTACTTCCTTTTATCCGTTCAAACCCGACTGCTCAGCAATTTCATTGAATGCCCACGAGTTCTTATATTGTGAGAAAGGGAGAAAAGTACTTCTTTCTCTACTTCTTCATCCCATGCATAATCTTGTAAACCTCTATCATGTCACCCGCAGTCGACATTTCTCCAAGCTAAAGAGCCCAAGAGCCCAAGTGTTTTAACCTTCCTTCATAGGGAAAGTGTTGCAAACCTTTAATCATTCTAGTTGCCCTTTTCTGCACTTTTTCCAATTCTATAATATCCTTTTTGAGGTGCAGTGACCAGAATTGTACACAGTATTCCAAATGAGACTGCACCATCGATTTATACAGGGGCATTATGTTATGGAAGAGCCATGTGGCTTTGCTGCTCACACCCTTCCTGATGCAGTTTTACGTCCTGCTGAGATTTAAAGGCACATCCTGGACAGCTGGCTGATGATGGGGTGGAAACTGCAAAACTAGGGTATCCCCTGCCGGAACCTGGGGGCTGGCAAGCTTATGGTGGTCCATTTTTCAGTGTGTGCTCCTGAAGGTAGGTGACCAGGACAGGGTAGGGACTCTACTGGTGTACTGTTTACACCCATTGCCTACTCATCTCTCTTCCTAAACTAGCCAATTTGGTCCCAGGTGTGCTGGTGAAGACCCCAAGACTGATGGTCTTGGGTGACTTTAGCATCCATGCCAAAGCCAAGCTGTCAGGTGACCAGGATTTCATGGCCTCTGCAATGACCATGGGCCTGTCTCAAGTAATTAAAAACTAATAAGTCACCAGGTCCGGATGGCATACATCCAAGTGTTCTGAAAGAACTCAAAGGTGAACTTTTAGATCTCCTGACAAAAATATGTAATCTTTCATTGAAATCTGCCTCCGTTCCTAAGGACTGGAAGGTAGCAAATGTCACCCCCTTCTTTAAAAAGAGTTCCAGAGAAGATCCGGGAAATTACAGGCCAGTCAGTCTGACTTCAATACTGGGAAGGTTGGTAGAAACCATTATCAAGGACAGAATGAATAGGCACATTGATGAACTTGAGTTATTGAGGAAGACTCAGCATGGGTTCTGTAAGGGAAGATCTTGCCTCACTAACCAGTTACAGTTCTTTGAGGGGGTGAACAAACATGTAGACAAAGGGGACCCAATAGATGTTGTTTACCTTGATTTCCAGAAAGCTTTTGATAAAGTTCCTCATCAAAGGCTCCTTAGTAAGCTCGAGAGTCATGGAATAAAAGGACAAGTCCTCTTGTGGATCAAAAACTGGCTAATAGGAAGCAGAGAGTATAAATGGGCAATCTTCGCAGTGGAGGACGGTAAGCAGTGGGGTGCCGCAGGGTCCCATGCTCTTTAACTTGTACATTAATGATTTTGAGTTGAGAGTAAGCAGTGAAGTGGCTAGGTTTGCAGATGACACTAAATTCTTCAGGGTGGTAAGAACCAGAGAGGACTGTTGAGGCTGGGTGAGTGGGTGTCAACATGGCAGATGAGGTTCAATGTGGCCAAGTGCAAAGTAATGCACACTGTGTAGCCAAAAATCCCAGCTACAAATACAAGTTGATGGGATGTGACCTGGCAGAGACTGACCAAGAGAGAGATCTTGGGTTCGTGGTAGATAAGTCACTGAAAATGTCAAGACAGTGTGCGATTGCAAAAAAAAAAAAGGCCAATCCCATGCTGGGAATTATTAGGAAGGGAACTGATAACAAATCAGCCCGTATCATAATGCCCCTGTATAAATCGATGGTGCGGTCTCATTTGGAATACTGTGTACAATTCTGGTCACAGCACCTCAAAAAGGATATTATAGCATTGGGAAAAGTCCAGAAAAGGGCAACTAGAATGATTAAAAGTTTGGAACACTTTCCCTATGAAGAAAGGTTAAAACACTTGGGGCTCCTTAGCTTGGAGAAACGTCGACTGCGGGGTGACATGATAGAGGTTTACAAGATTATGGATGGGATGGAGAAAGGAGAGAAAGAAGTACTTTTCTCTGTTTCTCACAATATAAGAACTCGTGGGCATTCAATGAAAATGCTGAGCAGTCAGATTAGAACGGATAAAAGGAAGTACTTCTTCACCCAAAGGGTGATTAATATGTGGAATTCACTGCCTCAGGACATAGTGGCATAGCCAGCTTCAATTGGAGTTTAGATAAAAATATGGAGCAGAGGTCCATCAGTGGCTATTAGCCACAACATATTATTGGAACTGTCTGGGGCAGTGATGCTCTGTATTCTTGGTGCTGGGGGTGGGGGTGGCAAAGTGGAAGGGCTTCTAGCCCCACTTATGAACCTCCTTTTATTTTATTTTTGCCACTGTGTGACACAGAGTGTTGGACTGAATGGGCCATTGGCCTGATCTTATATTAAGCAAGTTTGGCCATCCCTGCTATAGGGGCTTTCAGGGAAGAGGGAACAGTGTAACAATATAGATTATTTGTACAGTACAGTGAGAGTAGCTAAGTTAATTATGGTAAGAAAGATATACTTAGTAGTTGCTGTCTTACATGGATAATTTATGGGCCAAGAATGGGAATCCAGAGTTTTATCTGTGTTAGGTCTTCAGTAGAAACTATTGGGTATTTCTTCTTTTTCTGTGTAATTTGTTTGGATCTAAGAAGAAAATTTCTGGATCCTCATCTGAATAAGAAGCCTGTTCATTCTTCTAAACAGGGCTTTTTTGGGGCAGGAATGCACAGGAACACAGTTCCGGCTGGCTTGGCATTGAGGTGTGGCCTAATATGCAAATGAGTTCTTGCTGGGCTTTTTCTACAAAAAGTCTTGTGTGAAACAATGGTGACATCAGGGGGTGTGGCCTAATATGCAAATGAGTTCTTGCTAGGCTTTTCCTAGAAAAAAACCCCTGTTTTTAACTATCATTTAATAAACTCTGTTAGCAGACCTATGTTTTAATATAACATTAGATGCGTGCAACTACATAGCTGCTGCAATTAAACAACATTTGTTTTTTTAAACATGAACTTTGAACAGCAATATCCTTTGTTGTTGTTATATTGCTGTCTTTTTCTGTTCAACAGCCTATTGGTTTTAAGACCTAGATGGGATATGGTATATACTGGTGGGGAAATAGCAAAAGCAAAAAAGAAAAGATATCCAGAGCATTCACATGTTGACACTTTAACATAAAATAAAAAATAGCATGCCAAATGGATGAGTGCTCTTAGAAAAAAATGTAGAAAACATAAATTAGATATAATCATTTAAAGTATAGCCAGAATACCTAACATTCCTATGTGTTTTAAAAAGCTCAGAGCATTTCAGCATATCAAACACATATTTTGAAATAATGTGTCAATATTGCTAAGCCAACCATTTCAGTAGTGACAAAAGCTGTGACCGTTATATAAAATGGTGTCACAATAGATGGGTCACTGTCCCTTCTGCAGAGTGTCCCAGAGTTTTTACAGATTCTCATTACTGGTGAGAATTTTCTTTTGAAGCATTTGCTAGATGATATTCACCAGTATAACAGCGCCATTTGTTTGTGAGATTCAGTTTAACAACTCAATTTGGATGGGAATTACATTGTTTGAAAATAAAGATAATAGTGCATCATAGCAAAAAAAAAAAAACTGTATGCCAACCTAATGCATGTTTAGAATAAACTGAAAAGTTCTATTTAGAATAGAATTTGGTATAATAAAATAGGGATCAAACAGAAGAACACCCCATTCCCCTCTCCCCCATTTAGACTGACATCTAATCTGAAGTAGTCCTATACCCACTTAGTAGTCTTTCACTCTTCTACACCCACTCATGTATTTTGTTCCTGCAGCAGATACAGGGGAATCTCTCTCTCTCTCTTTCTCAGGTGCCTTGAACATAATAAGGTAGGGTTGCCAAGTCCAATTTAAGAAATATCTGGGGACTTTGGGGGTGGAGCCAGGAGACATTAGGGGTGGAGCCAAGATCAAGGCTGTGACAAGCATAACTGAACTCCAAAGAGAGTTCTGGCCATCACATTTAAAGGAACGGCACACCTTTTCAATGCCTTCCTTCCATAGGAAATAATGAAGGATAGGGGCACCTCCTTTTGGGGCTCATAGAATTGGACCCCCTGGTCCAATCGTTTTGAAACTTGGGGGATATTTTGGGGAGAGGCACTAGATGCTGTACTGAAAATTTGGTGCCTCTACCTCAAAAAACAGCCCCCCCAGAGCCCCAGATACCCGCGGATCAAGTCTCCATTATTTTCTATGGGAATAAATCTCCATAGGGAATAACAGAGTTCCCAGCAGACATTCCCCTCCCCTCCCCCCGCTTTCTAATGACCCTAAAGCGGGGGGAGGGCCTCCAAACCGGGGGATCCCCTGCCCCCACCTGGGGATTGGCAACCCTATAATCAGGGCAATGTTCAAGGATGTTGGAGAATATTGTTTGGGGAATACAAATTAGATCTTCCCAACATTAGACAGTAACCAGGAGTTCTCTTGGCAGCTGACCCTTCCCAATGTATTCCACATATTTCCTTGGTAAGAATATATTTAGTAAGAGCATATTTCTGTGATAAGCTGATCTGAGAACACTATATTTTCCAGCATATCTGACAACTTCCATAGCCTCCTTGAAGACACCAAGTAGAGAGAGAGGGAAGAAAGGAGAATGAGACTTTCTACTTTGCTGTTGTTACCACTTCAGCTGGCAAGTAAGAAGAAATGGAGGGCTCAGTCTCTAGTTGGAGGAAATTAGGGAAAGACAGTCTGGTAACAGGCATAAGGGAAGTTTTGGCAAGGGAACACAGATTGGAGAGGAAATTGCAGGCTGATTTGGACCAAGGGAGTCTGCTACCAGGAAATCCTAATGACCCATGCCAAGGTTCCCAGGACTAGACTGAACATGAAGGAGGAAGTTGAATGATTTTTCATGCATGTGTGTGTGTTTCATAATGCCTAAGAATCCCAGTTTTGTGCCACCATCCTGTATTTTTGTTTCAGGAATTCTGGAAATCATATCCCTAATTGCCTATCCCTCTCATCTTGCTGGTGATAGGTATTGTTGGGACAGCTGTATTTCTAGGACCGATGGAAGGTGGGGGGGGGGGGTGAGTGGAGAAAGTGCAAAGTGATCTATTCATTCACAGAACTTCATGGACTCTTTCCAAGCCACTTCATAATGTATATCAAGGTGAACATCAAGAATGACAAGTGGTGCGGGTCTTGGCAATGATGGGGGAATGGGCAAGGGCCAAAATTTAGATGATGTAGAAAAGAATCTGATGGCACAAGGAGTAGTTGTGTGTTATATAGTTCATGGGGGTGGGGGGTGGAATATTAGAGTCCCCCCCCCCCAGGAGAGACAACAAAGAGGATAGGAAGGTGCTAATAATGAATGAAAGGTTAGCTAATGAGGTACCTAATTTCAATTTGCATCAAGTGCTTTCCTGCATTTGACCCTGATAATAGCTATTGGATAAAAAGGTAAAGATAGTCCCCTGTGCAAGCACTGAGTCATTACTGGCCCGTGGGGTGACGTCACATCACAATGTTTTCTTGGCAGACTTTTTGTTACAGGGTGGTTTGCTGTTACAGGGTGGTTGCTTCCCCAGTCAACTACACTTTACCCCCAGCAAGCTGGGTATTCATTTTACTGATCTTCAAAGGATGGAAGTAAGTAAAGTAAAGTAAAAACAAAATTTATATCCCGCCCTCCCCCGCCAAGCAGGCTCAGGGCGGCTAACAACAACAAAAAAACAACAGTACATTAATAAACCATTACATTAATAAGGCTGAGTCAACCCTGAGTCAACCTTTTGTTACAGGGTGGTTGTTTCCCCAGTCAACTACACTTTACCCCCAGCAAGCTGGGTATTCATTTTACTGATCTTCGAAGGATGAAAGGCTGAGTCAACCTTGAGCCAGCTACCTGAACCCAGCTTCTGCAGGGATCAGACTCAGGTCATGAGCAGAGCTTGGACTGCAGTACTGCAGCTAACCACTCTGTGCCACAGGGCTTTTGGCTATTGGATTTTTTAATTTTATTTTTGCTGTTGGATAATGACCCACAAAATGGCTTGAAGGTGCATGATGATACAGCTACACTGCTGATGCTAAGCAGGTCTACACCTGGATGGGAAGCCATCTGGGAACTACATGTACACATCTCTGAGCCCGTTAAAAGAAGAATTGTTAAGGAGTTACTCCTACCAGTAGAAGGAGAATTACTTAAAATTGGCACATGGAAACCAAATGTATCTTTGACTGTTTTAAGGCAAAATATTAACCATTAAACCACAAAGTTGTGTGAAGAATGATCAACCTCTTCAATTCAAAAGAGTAAAAGTCCAGTAGCATTTTAAAGACGTACAAAAATTGTGAGCTGTGACTCACAAAAGTTTTTACCCCTACCACAAATTTTGTTAGTCTTTATGGTGCTACTGGACTCCTACTCTTTTCTATTGCTATAGACAGACTAACATGGCTGCCCATTTCACTTTCTTCAATGATAATTCTGTTCAGGTACCAGGCTTCTGACTGAGGAAATGTCAGAGTTTATTTATTCCACATCTTGGTGAAAACCTCGCATCCCAGCCAGTCAATTATGTCCTTTAAGAACTTTATTTAAAATCACTCTAGTTAACCTTATTTATTTAATGTTAATTTATATTCCGCCCTTTCCCACAAGCAGGCTCAGGGCGGATAACAAAAGTTAAAACAATTAAAAACTACAGGCTAAAACCGTAAAATACAATAAAACAAATAACATATGTCACAGGCGGTGGTTTCCATTGGACACATTCTATATATCAGTACAGCAGTTGGCCCAGAGATGGAATAATAAATTAAGGTAAAATAATGTCGTATCATGACAGGCAAGGGAGGCCAAGCAGATAGAAATAAGGATGTCCGCTGCCTCAACCAAAGGCCCGGTGGAACAGCTCCATCTTGCAGGCCCTACGAAATGGCATCCAATCAGGTAGGGCCCAGATCTTCACAGGGAACTGATTCCACCAGGCAAGTCAAACATCCTTTGGGCCAGGGATGGTCAGGAGATGCTGTGAAGCGGAACGCAGCGATCTCTGGGGTACATATGGGGAGAGACAGTCCCGCAGGTATGTGGGTCCCAGGCCATGTAAGGCGTTAAATGTTAAGACCAAAACCTTGAAGCAGATCTGGTACTGTATTGGTAGCCAGTGCAATTGGTGCAGCACTGGCTGGATGCTTGCCCATAGAAGCAATGCAGTTACCAGCCGTGCTGCCGCATTTTGTACCAACTGGAGTTTCTGGGTCAGCCTCAAGGACAAGCCTGCATAGAGCAAGTTACAGTAGTCCAACTTGGACGTGACCATCACATGGATCTCTGTAGCTAAGTCCTGGGAGGATAAGTTGTCCAATCTGCTGAAGATAGTAAAAGGCAGATCGAGCAACTGCTGTGATCTGGGCCTCCATGGAAAATGAGGCATCCAGTATCACTCCCAGGCTCTTCACCTTCTGGGCTGGTACAAGAGGTGCACCGTCTAGGGTTGTGAGCCAGATGCCTAGGGTTGTGAGCCTAATCCCCCATGGCTCAAGTATAGGACCTCCGTCTTAGTTGGATTAAGCTTTACCCAATTTTACTGCAACCATCCAGCTACAGCTTCTAAGGCCCTGGTCAGATGATCTGGGGCAGAGTCTGAATGGCCAAAAAGAGCTGGGTGTCATTGGCATACTGGTGACAACCCAGCTGATAATCTCGAGCAATCTGGGCAAGATGTTAAACATCACAGGCAAGAGAATGGCTCCCTGAGGCACACCACATTCAAGAGGGTGTCGCAAGGAGGTCTGCTAGCCAAGTGCCATCCTTTGTCCCTGACCACAGAGAAAGGAGGAGAACCACTGTAAGGCAACTCCAATGTCAGCAAGGTGGTGGGTCATTAGATCATAATCAACTGTGTCAAAAAGCAACAGCAGCACTGACCAGATTCTTTCTGAGGTCATCTGAGAGAGAGACCAGAAGATAATAAGATACATTTATTTTTATATCCCACCCTCCCCCGCCAAAGGCGGGCTCAGGGCGGCTCACAGACATGGAACACCATGATATAAATAAAATACAATATAAAACAAACAATTTTAAAATACAATTCAGTTACAACAGTCTCCATCCCATGACTAGGGTGGAAGCCAGACTGGAATGGGTCAAGGGTAGATGTATCCTCCAGGAAAGCTTGGAACTGCTCCACCACCGCTTTCTCAATTACCTTACCCAGAAATGGAAGATTCAAAACTGGGCAATAATTGGCTGGGAACATCGGGTCCAAAGATAGCTTTTTAAAAAACAGATGAACCACTGCCTCCTTGAGCCTGGCTGGGAATGTCCCTGATAACAGGGACAGATTGACTATATCAGCCAGAGGGTCCAGGATACTATCACCACCTGCTTTTACAAGCCACGATGGGCATGGATCTAAAGAGCAAGTGGTAGGCTTCACTGCAGCCAAGATCCTTTCCACATCTTTCACAGAAAGTCAGTTGAAGTGGTTCAAGGTAGGGCCAGAAGACAGACAACGGGTTTCCAGTTCCTGTACTGTATCAATTGTGGCTGGAAGATCTTGGCAGACAGTCAAGACTTTACCTGCGAAATAAGTCGCAAAGGTCTCACAGCCAATATCCAATTCCCTAACCTTTTGGTTGACAGTTGGCACTGTGGTTAATGATTGAATCATTCTAAACAATTGAGCTGGGGACGATTTCGCAGATGCAATAGAGGCTGCATAGAAATCTTTCTTAGCAGTCTTCACTGCCTTCTCATAGACCTTCATAAACGTTCTATAAGAAGTTCTTGACTCTTCATCATAGGAATGCCGCCACACTCGCTCTAGTCATCTAAGCTGCTGCTTCATCCTCTGCTGCTCCAAGATATACCATGGTGTGGCAATGAAGAGGGTGCCAGGGGGTGATGTCATCAATGGCAGTAGAGAGCCAGGAATACCAGTCCTCTACTAGCTCATCTAATGACTCGCCAGGGGGCATTGGATCCTGTAGCTCAGGGTCCAGTTGGCTCTGTGGGCGAGCATAAATCTGCCCACCACCTAAACAGGTGGAGGGCTGCAGGTCCAGTCAGACTTTCAGGGCATAATGATCTGACCATGGAACTGGATCAACAGCTATCAGATCTGATGTTATCCCGGCCCCAAACACCGAGTCCAGCGTGTAACCAGCCTGATGAGTGGGGGCTGATACAATCTGGATGAGTCCCAGTGTCTCCATGGATGACACTAGATCCTGGGCCTGCAAGGATGCTTCATCGTCAACATGGACATTGACATCTCCCAGCACTAACAGCCCGGGGAAGTCTGATGCCCAGGCTGATATTGCATCCAGCAGGGCAGGCAGGCTCTCTGAGGGTGCGTTAGGTGGTCGGTACACTACCCAGATAGCCAGAATCTCCTCAGCCTCCCATATCAGGCCTACACATTCAATGTCAGCTATATTTGGGGCAGGGAGTGCCCTGAAAGAGAAAGAATCACGAATGAGCACTGCAACCCACCCATCCCTGCCCAGTCATCCGAAATTGGTGGAGGACCGAGAACCCAGGTGGGGCAAGCTGGTTCAGGGTGACAGTTTCACCCTCCCACACCCAGGTCTCGGTCACACATGCCAGATCTATCTCCTGCTCCACGAAGTAATCACAGAGAGTATGGGTCATATTATTGTTAGATCTGGCGTTGTCAATACCAATGTCAGAGCCGGGTAAGTATTCCTAGTCCTACAACCAACGTGCCAAGGGATGGGATGTAGGTAAGAAGAGGTCCAAGCATCCCCGTATCTCTGACCTCTTCCTGAGACATACTCCCACCACCGTACCTCCTCCGCCCCCATATGACCGGAATCCATGACCCTGACATAGCCTCCCTCACAAGATGCTATCAGACCAGATGGTCCAACTAGGATGCGCCCACAAAACAGCCCTATATTAATTCTACCTCCCCGACCTAGAACTACGCCCACTAACTTGATTAATCTATTTATCATCTAATCTAACCGATTAAATAAACAAGGATCATAATTGTACAGAAAACACTAGACAATATAAATGAAATTAAAAAACATAAAGACATCAATGTAATTCCTTTTCCTACCTAGCCTGTATTTAAAAATGAAATGCAATTTCTAAAATTCTTCTGAAGCCTTTTCAGAAAATAGAAGATACTCTCACTGCAACCCAGATTTGAGAGATTTGAGGGCTTTAGGGTGTGACTATTTTATAGAGACTCTATTTACATGAGTATCACATGCCTTTATTAAACAATCTAATTCATTTTCTCTAAATATATGATATTAAACACCTCTGAGCATCTCAAAAAGTAATTGTTACAAACTGTATTCCATTTGTTCTAGATTAATTCTGGGCATAAAGCCATTGATTCATATGTTACTCTTCTCGAGGCTGAAAACTGTAAATTAGACAGAACAGTGGGGGGGGGGGAATGAAAGTTTCCAGATTTGCATAGAAATCTAAAAGCAAACTCTCAAGTCTACTGTGTCAAAACACTTAAGGTTAAAATTCACAACAAAATTGTGCAAGTCTAGTAAAGAAATCAAGCTCTGACCCAAATAATGCCATTCATAATTATCAGAAATACTCCACATGTGAGCGAAATTATTTCTGAATATCTAGGATGTCTTCTGATCTGCCAGTGATTGCATTGACTTAAGAATAACTTTCTGATTTTATTAATACAGGTGCCATTTACCTGCGCTATTGCATTATCTGGGGCTCTGCATATGGTAACCAAGAAGGGGAAAGGCTTTCCTTATATCCCCTAATGTACAGGCAGGGCAGATGGTGGGTGGAGACAGAGGATCTGTGGCTTGCCACTCCCATGATGGAGAGGAAACAACAGTCAACCAGCATGCCCTGCAAGGTACATAGATAAATGCTTTACTTGTCTGCCCTAGGAGACAGGAGGAAATGCATACACAAGGGGTGGAAGGAATAGAAGCAAATGTCCATAATATTGCCCTGCTTGTGATGGGCAGCTAGCTGGGGGAGATAGATTTATTTGCTATCATTCTATGTTGTATCTTTAATGAGGTTTTTCAGATTGTTAGAAATCGAAGCTAAGGTTCCTCCATCAGTAAAAACCTACAGACAGCAAAGCAGAAAACATACATACACAGAGAAGATTGGATCTTATCTCTGTAATACAAAACATCTGATTCACACTCTGAGGTCTCTCAACTTTTGTAATTTCATATCTGCCATTTTTAGCGCTGTATGTTCCCCAGAACTTTTATGTTCAAGGGTCAAAATATTTATCTATTTTATTTAATCAGATTTATATTCTGTCCTCCCCTGACAGGCTCAGGGCGGCTAACAACAAATAAAAACAACATAAAATATTAAAGCCAAAATATACAATAAAATCATTTTTATTATATAGCCATTAAAAGTCCAAGATGCATGTTGATGTTCCAGTTATTCTGATGTTTCTTGTTTCAGTTATGTTAGTTCAGTGAGACTGTCAGTACTGTGGAGTAATAGCCACCTCCCCTTAACCGTTAAAAGCTAGTTTGAACAGTTCGGTCTTACAGGCCTCGAGGAACTGTGGCAGGTGCCGCAGGGCCCTGATGTTTTCAGAGATGGCATTCCACAGAGCGGGGGCTATTTCCAAGAATGCTCTGGCTCTGGTGGTTAACAATCAAGCTTCTTTCGATCTGGGGATCTTGAGAAGATTTTGAGACCCTGAACACAGTGTTCTCTGGGGTACGTATGAGGAGAGGCGGTCCCGAAGGTAGACAGGTCCCAGGCCATATAGGGCTTTAAAGGTTACGACCAGCATCTTGAAGCGAATCCAGAATTCCACAGGCAACCAATGTAATGTTTTCAGCACAGGTTGAATGCGCTCCCATACAGGTAGCTCCATTAGCAACCTAGCTGTTGCATTTTGCACCAGTTGCAACCTCCAAATTTGAGTCAAGGGCAGCCCCATGTAGAGGGCGTTACAGTAGTCTAATCTCGAGGTGACCATTGCATGGATCACTGTTGCCAAGTTGTCACGCTCCAGGTATGGAGCCAGCTGTCTTATCCGCCTAAGGTGGTAAAATGCAGATTTGGCAGTGGCTGCTACCTGGGCCTCCATAATCAGCGAAGGCTCCAGGAATACCCCTAAACTCTTGACCTTTGGAGCTGGCACCATAGGCTTCCCATCAAAGGCAGGCAGAGGGATCTCTCTACCCAGACCACCACGGCCTAAAATATGAGTATTGCCAGAACAATTGCAGGTATGGAGACTAAGAAGAGGCAATATAAACTTCCTGAACGTATCTACCCAACACAAGAAGCTCAAAGGTTAATCTCCAGCCTTTAAGTGGAGCTTCCAAGTGCAGTAGCCTGGTGGGTGAAGTACTGTTATGCCTTTCATAAAGCTGATGGAATAACTTGCATGTGGACCAAAACCTGCTGCACCCTTGCTAATTTCTGTCTTTAAATGCAATCGGACTGTGCTAAGTGGCTGCCCCTCATTTTAAAACATTTCATCATATTTTATTCATTCTGTCATGCATGATGTGGTTGATTCTTTATTTATACCAATAGATGCACATACCTTTACTGCAAATACAACTCTCTACTGTTGGGAGAACTACAAAGAGAGGGGGGGGGGGTGGTGTTCAGGAAATTCCCACACTCAGAGTAATGCACATGCAAGTATGTGAGGAGGACGGTGAGACTGAATAGGCTTGTCTGTCTGTCTGCCTGTCTCTCTGTCTTTTATATTCTGTAATTGTCTTTTGCTATTGTCACGACTCAGGGGGTATTACCAATTGCTGCCACCACTCTGGGTTAAGGGTTCCCCTTGAGAAGGCCCAGAGTACCCTTCCAAGCTCTTCAGGCCTCCTGTAGCTTAGGCCAAATAATAGGCGTGAGGACCAGGCAGAGTGAACAACAACAAAACATTTATTTTAGTGCAATATAAATTAACAAGGTGCATTAACCAGTAAAAGGGTGAAGGGAAAATAAACAAATGCCCTAACGTGTCTGTCTATACAGTCCCTACCTAATACCAACACTCACCCTTTGCCTTGGATGAGGGAGCTTTCCCCTGCTCAAGGTCTCCACGCACAGCCTACCTCCAGCTCAGCCTTTCAGGGAAAGAACACCCGCTTCCTGGGCTTGGCCCTTTTATGTCCTCCTCCCAGGCCCCACCCCTCTCTGGGCCATTTTCCCTCCAAAACCTTGTCACCCAATCAGAGGGACAGGAGGAATCCTGGGAAATGTAGACTCTTCCCAGTAACTGCTAAGCAGGCTTCCCTGAGGCCTGCAGGCCTCACTAGGCCCAGGATCATGACAGCTATATAGTTTGGTTTGGCTGGAATTTGACTTTGCCAATGCTTTTAAGGGATTTAATGGGATCACATTGCTCTAATGGAGATTGAGCAACACTTTGCATTTTCAGAAAATAGAAAAGGAAAGAAGGTTTAATGCAAAGAGAATAAATGTAGAGTTGGTCTTAATGATGTGTTTTGCCTTGGTAACACCCAACCAATTGCATAGTCAAGCTACTGTTTACTGTATACTCACTATGAAATTAGAGAATGGTGATTCATTGGTGTTTATCATAGAGACATTAAATGATAGATCTTAGTAATAATTCCAAATGTTATTGCCATTTGATTTTAGTATATTTGTTGGCAGCACAAAAGTTGGTGTTCCCATGCACCTATATTTATTTAAACTATGTTTAAAGATTTATGCCTAAAAAGTATCTTTGCACAGATTTTTCTACTTTGAATTTTAGATTACAACCTACCTATGGACATAAGCATATTTATAATCATTAGATTCCTTTTTTCTCCACTCTAACATATCAGCAGTATTAGGAATGAGACATAATTTTGATAGCTATCTGGTTCAGTCTCAGTATCCATATTTCAATTTCATTTCTCCCTTGTAAGAAATGAACTCAAGGGTTTTTTTCTTTTTCTCACATATTTGAATGCCATTTTTGCAACATTCACATATGAATGGCATAAAATGTATAAATATCATTAAAGTCGTGCATAGATGACATAAAAGAATCGCAAGAATAATCAATGACAGCAAGAAAAATGAAGTGAATGATAACAATAACAGCCAGAGCTAGCTTAATGTACCTGGTTACTCCAAGCATGGCAAAATCCCCTGTTCTGGGATTTGAAAAACAACTGACAGTTGGAATGTACCATAATACCCCTTAGTTCAGATATATGTCTTGCCCAAGACCACGTGACTTGACAGGGGGTGCAAAAATTGATTCAGGATCTTCGTAAATCACGCACAGCTATTAAAGTAGGCCAAGCTGTAGTACAGTTTTAAATTGAGTGACACCCTTCTAAGCCCAACTCTGAGATGAGCATCTGACATATAGTGATATACACAACAGAGCTCAACACTTTCTATCTCTCTGGGTTAAGAAGGCCAAGGAAACCAAGGAAGAGCTAGAGTGACTCAGAGAGTCCAGGAAGCTAGGTTCTGATATGATATCTATTTAGAATTTGATCGTATATAAACATTACAAAGGGCATATTCATGTAAGCAAAAAGCCATGTACAACGTTATCGAAACCAGGAAGGTCACATCACCTGAAGTGTCCTAAAGCCTCCTGGAAAACAGAACAAAAGTGTTGTGTCCTAGGTTCAAATGGAGAACTGTTACTTTTGGAGGGAACTGTTACTTTTGGAGGGAAGCTGAACAAGCCAAGCTTGTACTCCACACCAGGGTTCCAGAGAAGGCCTAAGCGTGCCCAATCAGGGGAAGGATTGAAACATAAGTAGCCAATCATCATCTAGGCTCATACTGTACCCTGATAGGCCCTTAGGCCTCTGTAAATAGCCAATCCATGTACATAGTTAAGGTCCAATCAGAAGGGGGCAAGAATTGTATAAAGGAGCGGGAGGTTTGAATAGAGCTCAGTCTGTGTTGGTGTTCCTGAAGTAAAGCTTGCTGAAATCACTCTCCGACTCTGGTCTCTTACTGTGCCGACCCCAGTACTTTACACTGGCGACGAGGATGGGATGCCAGTAAGAACCAGCAACAGAACCAGGAACACGGAAAGGTTGCTAAATCCAAGCCATCTGGGTCCG
The DNA here is from genome assembly GCF_032191835.1 of Heteronotia binoei. Taxonomy (NCBI): domain Eukaryota; kingdom Metazoa; phylum Chordata; class Lepidosauria; order Squamata; family Gekkonidae; genus Heteronotia; species Heteronotia binoei. Next base: position 132,047,010 of record NC_083227.1, on the reverse strand, counting down.
CACCTCCGCTCTGCGCACACCCCATCTCTCAAGCCGCCCAGACACGCTGCCAAGAATGGAGGCCTCAGCTAACCTCCTGCAGCCCTTTAGCATCGACCGCCCCGAGCTGTGGGACTCGTGGGTCGAAGGCTTCCAGTCATACCTGACCTTCCGGAAGATTACAGAGACTACCATGCAGAGAGCTCTGCTTATCAGTACGTGTGGCACGGAGACTGTGGACTTAGCCAGGGCTCTTCTCCAACCCAGGAAGCTCTCAGAGACGCCGGTGGACGACATCATCAGCGCTCTGGAGAAGTATTTCCAGCCCCAGCCAACCAAGCTCACCCGGCACTGGGACTTCCGACAAAGGACACAGAAGGCAGGCGAAAACACGATGGCGTTCTTGACAAGCCTGCGCCGGGTGGCAAGCCGATGCAGTTTCGCGGACCTCAACGAAGCCCTTCTCGACCAGTTTGTATGGGGCTTGAGGGACGAAAAACTAGTACAGAAACTCATGTCCCTTTCCGAGTGCGACCTAACAAAGGCAATCGATGTGGCCACCAGCTGGGAGAAGGGCAGATCAGCAGAGCCACGGCTGACAAGACAGGCTGCGGCACACCAGATCAACCCTGAACCATCTACAGAGGACTCAGACGAGGACAAAGCTCTACAAACTGGCTATCGTTCAGCAGGAAGGAAGACCACCCATGCCCCACAGGGCATGAGACACAAGACACCACCTGCATGTGCAAGCTGTGGGGGCCAGCACGAGCGAAAGACCTGCCGATTCCGGAATGCCACCTGTCGACTCTGCAACAAGGAAGGCCACATCGCCTGTGCCTGCAGATCCACATCCCGAGCACGCGTCCCGCAAAGATCTGCGCACTCCGAAGGCCAGCCAGACTTCGAGACCGACGCTCTCCACGCCCACCCATACCCGGTACAGTACCTACCCTTGCCAGTCAGGCCCTCCAAAATCCGGGTCAATGTAGGGATCGGGGGGGTGCCCTGCCAAATGGAGGTGGACTCTGGGTCAGCATCATCTATTATAGCGGCAGAGACATTTTTTAAAATCCCCACCAGGCTGAGGCCTCGTCTCAGGGACCCGGGGTTTACCTTAGTGGACTTCCAGAAGAATAAGGTGCCTATCTTGGGAGTGGGCCCAGTCCCAGTCCAATACAAGGGGTTCAAGGGCCAGCTACAAGTGCTAGTGGTCAAGAACCACCTTACAAACCTTTTGGGTCTCGACTGGTTCAAGCCCCTGGGAATAGAGATCAGGGGGTCAATAAGACTGTCGGAGTGGACTTTAACAAGGTTTGTGAAGAGTTCCCGGCCGTTTTCGATGGCACCTTGGGCTGCTACACGGGTCCCCCGGTTACACTACACCTCGACACCACAGTGCGGCCTATTAGGCTCAGTCAGTCAGTCAGTCAGTTTATTGTGGCTCTAGGCCAATCAACAACAACAACACAACTCATCAATAACAGTACAACACAACACCAAGCTAAAATATAACATAACAATATAAAACTGTGTACAACCATCAAAATAGTAATAAAATTATCTGACGTAGGCAACACTTAACTAAGGGCATCTTCTTTCAAATACAAACAGCATTAAATTTCTTCCTGTCAAGGTCGGTAACATATAGAAACTTAGCAAGATCCAGAGAAAGTTGATCACTCCCATCCCCTAAGAGGAAGTAAATGACTTGGGCCTGATTTAAAGATTTAGCAAGCATTAGATGGTTCCGCAGAAGTCTGTACCTTGCCTCTGTATGGAAAAGACAGTTCAGAATGAGATGGGGAACCGTATCGACCTCCTCCAGGCCGCACGGACAGATCCTGTCTTCTAACGGGATCTTGTGGAAACGGCCCCTCAGTACTGCTGTGTCAAGAATGTTCAGGCGTGCCAAGGACACGCCTGAACATTGGCTGTATCTTTTCTAGATACCTGGCACATTTAAGATCACTTGTAAAAAAGGTTGGGATATACGTCCCCCCAACTTTGGCCAGAGATTGTTTTAACTCCAATTCCAGTAATCGGTCTCTGATAATTACTTTTGCCCCGTTCTTGAACATGAGGGCTAGGGAATCAATATTCAGATCACATTCCTCTAGTTTGGAATTTAATTTCCTCAACCAATTGCTAACAAATGAGTCATAGAAGATTTGATGTACTATATCATCCGGATTCGCCAGCACCCTTAGAAGGAGACTCAAACCTCTATTCCACATTACTGTGGAGAGGCTTGGAAGCCCCGTTTCCAGCCTATTTGCAATAGATGAGGCATATTTTGGCACCTGTAGGATACATCGTACAAACTTCGATTGAACCATCTCCAATTTAATTATTTTATTGTACAAGAAAATCTCAGCTCCGTACATTAATTGGGGTATAACCTTAGCATTATAACCTTAGCATTGTAAACCTTAATCGCCGCTAAGGCGTTATAAGCGCCCTTGGAAGTGTAAAACTCCTGCAGAGCAAGCGCCGTGCGTTGGGCGTTACAGTGTACGTTGTCAATGTGCCCTTGGTAAGATCCTGTATGATGAAAAACAACCCCCAGATATTTGTATGTTTTAACTTGTTTCAGTTTTTCATCATTGAAACGCCAAATCATTTCTCTGAATCTTTTAGTGAAGACTATAATTTTAGACTTGTCCCTGTTAACGACTAGATCAGTGTCCAGACAAAAGAGAGAAAGCATTCTGAGCGACCTACGCAAACCAACTTGGGTTCTTGACAGTAGTAACACGTTGTCTGCATACATCAAGATGGGCACAGCAATCTTCCCAATCTTAGGGGGATGCAGACCGGGGTCGGTAAAATACCCTACAATGCTATTAATATACAAATTAAAAAGTTGCGGGGCTAATATACAGCCTTGTTTGACACCTTTACTTGTTTGAATTGGATGAGTTAGATGACCTTGGGGTGTGCATTTTACCTGCATACTAGAATTTTCGTACAGTTTCATCATGAGAAATAGGAGTCTACGGTCAATTGATGTACTGTACAGTTGGCGCCACAGCTTGTCCCTTGGTACAGAATCAAAGGCTGCTTTAAAATCTATAAACGCTGCGTATAAACGAGAGCCCTTTACTGCAGCCTGCTTATCGACTAGGAATTTCAGTATTAGCACGTTGTTCAAGTGAGAACGATTTCTTCTAAAGGCACCTTTGCCAGGATGTGATTTTCTTCCATCCAGGTTGTTAATTTCTCCCGTAGATGTAAGGCATATAGTTTTCCCATAATGTTTAAAAGGCTGATTGGCCTGTAGTTTTCAGGCTTCTCTCTCCCGCCTTTCTTATATATAGGAGATACTATAGCCTTGCTCCATTCCTCTGGCATTTTACCTGTTTCGTCTATAAAGGTGAATATTAGGCTTAAAGCGCGGCGAGTTCCATTCGCGCTCAAGCCTAAAATTGAGGAGGAACTGGATAAACTGATTGCACAGGGAATACTAGAGCCTGTCACCCACGCAACCTGGGAAACTCCCATCGTGACTCCAGTCAAGCCCAGTGGGGAAGTGTGGATTTGTGCAGACTATAAGTGCACCCTCAACAAGGCTCTTCAGGCCCACGCATACCCTGTGCCCATCGTCAGCCACGTTTTAGCCACCCTAGCCGGCGCAAAAATTTTTGGCAAGTTGGACTTGGCCCAAGCTTACCAACAGCTGCCGGTGGATGAGGCCATGGCCAACGCCCAAACAATTGTGACCGACCGGGGGGCGTTTAGAGTAAAGCGGTTGCAATTTGGCGTGAGTGTGGCTCCGGGGTTGTTCCAGGAACTCATGGACTCTCTTTTAAAAGGACTTCCCAGAGTCACTCCATTCTTCGATGATGTGCTGATCGCGGCAGCCTCGCCTGAAGAATTCGCCGCCCGCTTTAGAGGAGTCCTACAACGTTTTGGAGGGAACTGTTACTTTTGGAGGGAAGCTGAACAAGCCAAGCTTGTACTCCACACCAGGGTTCCAGAGAAGGCCTAAGCGTGCCCAATCAGGGGAAGGATTGAAACATAAGTAGCCAATCAACATCTAGGCTCATACTGTACCCTGATAGGCCCTTAGGCCTCTGTAAATAGCCAATCCATGTACATAGTTAAGGTCCAATCAGAAGGGGGCAAGAATTGTATAAAGGAGCGGGAGGTTTGAATAGAGCTCAGTCTGTGTTGGTGTTCCTGAAGTAAAGCTTGCTGAAATCACTCTCCGACTCTGGTCTCTTACTGCGCCGACCCCAGTACTTTACAAAAAGTTTTAACATCCCCCCACCCCCACCCCCCAAAAAACCCTTTGTTCACTGAACCATGAAAGGGAAAAATGTTTTCAAAGCTTTAGACTTCCCATCTCAGTGTCTCTCTCTCTTTACATCTCATGTCAATTTCATTCTGTGCTGATGATCAACCCCCACCCCCCCAACTTTGCATTCAACACGGATATCCTTTTTTTAAAAATGGAGAAACTGCTGTTTGCCTCCTCTCCAATCCTCCTTTCAAGTCAATCCTAGCAGGAAACTAAATCACATGCAGCACCTTTTAAACTCCTCCCCTCCCAACCATTTTATTTTATTTTACTTAAATTGGTAATTGAGCTTAGTCATTTCTGACAATCTATCTCCAGTACTTTGAACAGAAGCCAAAGACAAACTGCATCTTCTCACACAATTTTTCAGTTCCCCCATCATTTAATTTTTTTATTCAACAATTTGAGACTGGCAATAGTTTCCTATCATTAGACTTACATGGCTTGAAAAAATAATGTTAAAAAGGAGGGAAATTTTTAAAATGGATCTTATACACTGATGAAGGAATGAGGATGGCAGAAGGTGCAGAGTGGGCAGAACAACCTCATGGACTTTGAGGGATGGCAAAAGGACAGGGGGAAATCCAAGGGAATCTGTTGAATTACCTTCAGCTTGGAATCAAAACAAGGAAAATTTTAACACAAAAGTACTCTCCGAAAACTCAGGGAAACAGCAACCAGAAAGCAAAATGAGCACTGAAGGGAGGAAAATCAAAGCAGATTGAACCCCCCTTGCTGACAGATATACATTATAAAATCAAGGGAAAACACCCATGCATAATAGGCCTTTGACTCACCCTCCATCTTAAAACAGGATGAAAAGGGTTTGTATTCAAGATGGGAAGAGTTCACACTCCAGAGGGAACCTCATATGGAAGTTAGCTTTGGTGAATGATGGAGCATCTGGAAGCCAATAACAGAAAGGTTATTGCCAGCCAGGATTATTTCTAGAAGTAGGTCAGTAGACCTTAAACAAGTTCTCTTTGCCTCTTCTAGGATAATAATGTTGGTCTATTTTACAGGGTTTGCTTATAGGTTACCAAAATGTAAACAGTTTTTTGGGGAAAACCCCCAAACTACAATGGCATACATAGAATTGTACTTTAAGTGGCACTTCTTTTTTCGTTCCAAGGGACTGAATTGTGAATCAGGAAGATCATGTTTCAAATGTAGCCCGCTGCCACATTTTGCATAGTTACTACTTACAGCAAGGCCTTTCTTTCTTTCTTTCTTTCTTTCTTTCTTTCTTTCTTTCTTTCTTTCTTTCTTTCTTTCTTTCTTTCTTTCTTTCTTTCTTTCTTTCTTTCTTTCTTTCTGTATATTTTATTGTTGTTACTGCATTGTTTTTAACAGCAACCTGCCTTGAATCTTAGTGAGAAAGGAAGGTGATAAAATAAGCAAATAAGCAAACAATCAAATCGCGTATTTATATGCTACTTCTCCACAGACCTCCATAGACATCACAACATAAAAGCAATACAATAAAATAATAAAAAACAAATAAGAATGAGGAATGCTAAAACAAGCAAATGCACACCTTGATATGATGAGGGGGTTTGTATGTGTTGGTGAAGCTGAGAGGAAAACCATGAAGAGTTTGTGTATGTATTAAATGCCATCAAGTCACTTCTGACAGGGCAACCCTATGAATTACCAAGACATTAAAGGAGTCTGAGACCGATGCCCCACTAATAGTTGCTCTGCCCCCAGGCTTCTGCTTTCCCTGGCTCAAGCGATTGATTCCACACCAGTTGCTGCACAGATGCATTTTGACCTGCGACTCCCTCCAATTTTCCACGCAACTTCTGGATCGCCCCAAAAAAAAGAAAAGAAAAGAAAAGACGAGAAAGTTGTGGGGAAAACTGGAGGGAACAGTGGATCAAAATGCACCCACACAGCAACTGATGGGGAATCAATCTCTTGAGCCAGGGAAAGCAGAAGCCTGGGGGAGAGCAACTGCTAGTGAGGAATTGGTATAAGGCTGGAAAGTGAAAGAGCTAAAAAGTGTAAGGATAAGTTGCTGGCAATCAAGTTAATTCATGCCATAGTATTTCTCATTACTATGCATGGGGGTGAAAGTTGAGCAAAGGAGAAAGCTGACAGGAAGAAAGTTGATTCATTTAACTGTGGTGTTGGAGGAGAGTTTTACAGATAGCATGGACTGTCAAAACGACAAGTGGGTCCTAGATCAAATCAAACCTAAACTCTCCCTAGAAGCTAAAATGACCAGACTGAAGCTATTGTACTTTGGTCACATTATGAGAAGACAACACTAACTGGAAAAGACAATAATGCTAGGGAAAGTTGAAAGAGGAAGACCCAGCATGAGATGGACTGACTCAGTAAAGAAAGTCATGGCCCTGAGTTTGCAAGACCTGAGCAAGGGTGTTCATTACAGGACATTGTGGAGGTCAGTAGGGCCACCATTAGTAGGAAGCAACTTGACAGCACTTAACACATACAAAACAAGCCATAAAAACAGCATAAACAGCATTCTGTAGCCTAAAAAACAGCAGAACAAAAATATGGAACCCTTCAGTAGTAGAACAAAAATATGGAACCCTTTGTAGGTTTGTAGAGACCTCCCACCTCTGAAATGAACAATGGCTCCTGTGTGTGTATGCTTTGAGTTGCAAACACCTATAGAGTAGCTGTGATTTTTGCTGTCTTTTGGAAGGACTTGCTGCTTAGAGAGCAAGGCTGGTGAGACCATTTAGTGATGTAGAGTGTCCATGCATGGCTCTGAGATTTGGCTTGTTCCTCACTAAATGCACTTCCTAATGTTGGACATGTTTCTTAACCTTAGCTATTTTGGTCTGCTGCCCATGGTCCAGATCTTGACCGTAATTTTGGATCCCCCTCTCTCTGTCCTACGGTCTCAGTGTCATATGGCTTCCTGTCTTATACTTGAACGTCTGTGGGTCACAGCTCTGGAAAAGCTGGAAAAGGAAAGTGTTGCCATTTATCACTGCCAAATACTAGAGTACAGCAAAAAGCCATAAGCCCAACAACCAATCAGAGCATCTGTGGCTCAGAATTCTTAAGGCATTCTCTAAATGATTGTAGTGCCACCTGGTGACTTAAACATGTTAAAAAGAATATCCACGCACCTTTTGTTTAACAAAATACTGAAAACAAACAGCATTGCTGGAATATTCAGTAGCTCATATGTTAACCAGTTCCGTAGGGCTTGTAAAACCGCCCTCTTCCAACTTGCCTTCTAAGGTGGAACCTTGGTAATGACATTAAGCCATCTTTATATATGTACTGAAATTGTAGCATCATTAATTTACACCGGTTTTAAATTATTTATTTAACTTAAATTTATGAATTGTATTTTAACTGCATTATTTTATTGTATTAACTGTATTTATGTTATATCATGGTATATGTACCATGTCTTGTAAGCCGCCCTGAGCCTGCCTAGGCGGGGAGGGCGGGGAATAAATAAAAATTTATTATTATTATCATATATAAATCTCAAACGTTTCTGAATAACTCAGCCAGGACAAGTGGAGATCTGAGTTGTAACACTATTGGGTCTTGCAAGATTGCTCAGGTGGCTTCTTCATAGAGGTATCTAAGTGTTCAGGCACAGTTTGGTTCTTGGATATTGATTCATCTCAGAAATAAGATGTGTATTACTCAGTCTCAACCACATATGACTTTGAAAGTGCTGTCAAGACACAGTTGGCTTATGACAACCTTGTAGGGTTTTCCAGGCAAGAGGATTCAGATGTGGTTCACCATTGCGTGCCCCACATCACAATCCTTGGAGGTCTTCCATCCAAATACTAGCCAGGACCAACTTCTGAGATTGAACAAGATTGGGTTAGCCTAGGCTATCCAGGTCAGGGCACATATGACTTAGATTTGAGGGGGGGGGTGGTGGTTGTATGTATAGTAGCTAGAGTCTTCCATGCCTTTTCTCTGTCATGTCAGATATAGACTATTTTCCAGCTCCAAGTATGGTAATTTTCATTCTAAATTGTGATGGTTATAAAGATGCTCAAGACCTGTTTTGGCTTGGTCATCTGAAATTGCAACCACTGTCCTTCACAATGTCTGCAAAGTTATTTCCTGTGCTATCTTACGAAATTTTCTGTACAGCAGGTAACATTACCAATTCCCAGTTGGGAGGAGGGTACATAATACATGTTGCTGTTCAGAACAAATTATATTCTTCAGCATCCTCTTTGGTTACTTTGGAGTATAAAAATACAAAATACAACCATGTGCATTGCCATTTTTTTTCCTTGTTAACAGCTTTTAAAAGTTATATAGTTGAATGTAGAGCCTTAACAAACTTTTTTTTTGAAAGAATACATTTTATTGAATTCTGCTACTCATTATTTGATGTATTTACTCTCATAGACTGATTGCTATATGTAAATTTCTACAGTTTCCTGATGACTTTTACCATGTATGTCTCCAGAGCATTTACATCAAGAATGACAAATCAAATCAGTCTGAAAGTACCCTCTGATCAACTGGTGCTTCAAGGAATAACGTAGAGGAGACACGAAGGGAAATGATATAGGCTGTCACTAGGGAGAAACATGGAAGAATAACCCTGAAATGCATTCATTATACACTGTATCTTTAATGGGCCACTCTTAGAGGATGATGAATCTGGATGGTTCCAATTGGCTACTGGTAATTTATACATGAAATATCAGGCAGTTCTCTTCCCTGATTGATCACTGAAATGGAGAAATGAGCCAGCAATTGACAGGGTAGCACCTAGGTGCCCTTTCCTGCCATACTTTTATTATTCTGGGACTTTGGAGGATGAAGGGGCAGAAAGATGTACAATGTAGGCAGGAGACATCTGAGGATGACCAGAACCAAACACAGGCTGGAGCTCATTTTAAAGCCTTTTTTAAAATATTGAGAGCAGTGAGGAAAAATTAGTTCTATACCACTGTTGCCTCACACAAAGCTGTCCAGTGAAGCTGCTTTGAGGGATGCCAAAACCTGCTTCATGCATGCCAAATTGACAGTCTGTTAGATCTCTCAATAGACATCTGTGACATGTTTGCTAGGCTGTTAGTGGGTAAAAGTGATTATATTAGTTCTGAACTGGATACTGCTATTTATATAGCTACATACCTGATGTCACCATACCCTTAAAATATCCTGCTTTGGAGAGTGAGCTGTATGTCATTATATTCTGAGGTCTCCCATCCCCTAACCCTGTCCTCCCCAGGCTCCACCCCCATAATTTCTAGGAATTTCTCATCTTAGATTTGGCAGTCTTAGGAGTAATACCATAGAATCCATCATCCAAAGCAAGCATTTTCTCCAGGGCCACATTTTTGTGGTCTGGAGATAAGTTACAGTTCCATGAGCTCTTCAGGCCTCACCAGGAGGCTGGCAATCCTACCAAGGGTTTTGGGGGAATAGAGAGAAAGCTGTCAGGAGTAACTGTCTTGGAGTAACTTGCCTTGCTTCCATTTACATTTGCTTTCTCTTACAAGTACTCAGAAGCAGGGATACTAATTCACCTGGAACCCCTTTTGCGGTGCTGCAAGGAGGGGTAAGAGTGAGGGCAGCCTTTTCCTGGGGGAAGGGGGTGGCCAGGACCAAGTGTGGGAAGCAGGGGCCTGCCCCAGCCCAATGCTGGCCCTATTGGCTGTCTCTGGGGGAGGGTCAGAAGGCAGGTGTGGTCAGCAGCTACTTGGGGTGCAGCGCTGTAGCTGTCTGCCCTCTTTGGCTGTTGGATGGCTTGGCCCACCCTTCCAGCCCTTTATTTAAGTGTTTTTCAGGGGTTGCATATGGGTTGTCTTCTTTATTTTCTTGTCACAACTTGGCAGTATCAGCATGAGGCTGGATCGGTTCTCAGGAAAATTGGCCTGCGTGCCCACTTCCAGAGTGTGGGGATCCCCTTAAGGAATCTTGGCGTGAGGGGCAACTGATGTGCCCAGCCTGGGGGCATGTCCTGGGAATTAATCTCATGCTCAGGGGGTAGGGGAGACCATCTCTGTGGTCTAGTGGAATCCCAAACCTGTCATCCCAAGGTGACCAGCAGATCATCAACTGACAGGCTGGTCAATCAATGAGCGGGATCCTTACCTCATGCTGTGCCAAGGCTTACTACAGCTGTAACCAATAAAGTTGTGGCCAGTTTTATTCCACTTTTTCTGAAAATGATGTGCTCATGTGTTATTTCAACTGAAACTGTAATTCAAACTAGAATGGAGGAGTTTTGCCTGGGGTGCCCGCCTCGGTCCCCTCTCCTTGGTGCTGGAACCGCAAACAAACTCAAGCTTTTGTATGTGATCAGAAACCCTTTCTTTTCCCAATATAATCTGGCTGCAGGGGAAGGTAAAATGAGGGCAGTAGCAAGACTTTCTCTTTCTTCTTGCCTGCAAGAGCTTTATCTTTACTGCACAGAGGCCTGACTAGTATAGTTCACCAGGGCATGCTGTTTTTGCAAGGAGGGACCAAAGCAAGAGAGGAAGAGGAAACAAAGGAGAGCCTGTGGCCACTACTGTTGCCCCATCTCTACTGGGAGATGGGAGAAGTGAGGGCAGCAGCGGGAGAAGAAAGAGAATACTGGTTAGAGGGGTCCTTGGCAGTGTAAGCCCATTTGAGACCAGGCCAGAATATGAACTTGCCAGCTTTGAATCTAATCAGCATCTCTAGTTTGAATAAAATAGCAAAACAATTTAATAACAGTAATGATTCTAATTTATCCACACACTCTACCTTTCTTTCCTATTTTTACTTTTTAAAAAAGTCTATGTGGTAGGCTGAGTAGGGAGATATAATCGAGTCATGAGTAGGTTAAAGTAACAAGGAAGTGACTATAACTGTAGTTTTACTGTGTTACTATTTTGAAAATCAATAGGATTTCCTAAAAAAAAAAAACAAAGATGCATACATATCTTCCAAACATATGTTAAATAACCCCTTTTATTGCCCTTATCTATTGACACTATCATCTAGGTTGTCTATCTATTGACACTATCATCAGTTAAGCCTGGTTTTCAGTTTTCAAAAGTTTTATTAGTTTCAGAAAAAGATAAAAACACAATACTTTCTGACCTTATTTTGTATAAAATACTTTCAAAAAATAAAGTACAAGTATAATTCTACAATATTTTCTTTACATAAATTGCTCCATATTATTTTGTCTGTGTATATATTCCATTTTAAAGTTTTATAGTATAAATATTTTGATATTATCTAATAGTTTTAACAATTCCTGTAAAGATAACTTTTATAATATAAAATACAGGAGAAAAGCAAAAAGAAGTCAGTTCACACCAGAGAATCTTAAGAGTCTTGAGTATCCAACCAAGCATACAATTTCATCCAATATTTTCTTGCTGCTTCTTTAGATTTCCCAGCCATCAGCTGGGATAGAAAGTCCAACTCTGCTGTCTCTAGAACTTTTCCCACCAAGTTCATTTTCGTGGGAGTTTCTTGCGATTTCCATCTCTGCGCCAGAAGGATCCTAGCTGCTGTGATAAAATGTGCCAACAGATGTCTCATCTCTTTAGAGTAGTCCTCAGGAAATATGTTCAATAAAAATAATTCTGGTTTAAAATGGATCCGAGTCTTCATAATTTTCTGTAACATTTAATGCACCATTTTCCAATAGTCTTTCACCATCTCACATGTCCACCACATATGGGAAAAGGTGCCAGTCTGTTTAGTATATTTCCAGCATTTGTTAGACATATTAGTATAAATCTTACACATTTTCTGTGGAGTCAAATACCATCTATAAAACAACTTGTAAAGATTTACTTTGAAGGCTAGTTAGTTTAACATTAAGCTTCCACAATCTCTCCCGTTCTTCTAATGCAATATAACCCAAAATTTTTGCCCATTGAACCATACAGTCCTTTACAATTTCATCTTGTGTCTTCATTTGAAGTAAATATGCATATAGTTTGGAGATTAACTTTTCTTGTGGACCCAAAAGAATTTTGTCAAATAAGTATTGTTTTGTATTGAAACCTGTTGCCTTGTCTTTAGCATATCTGGATTCAACTTGCATTCTCAGCCACCAATTCAGTTTAATGTCCATTTTTTTTTCCAATTCTTCTTTAGTTTTCAATTGATTATCTTTTCCCAACAAATCATCATACCTATACCTCTAGTATGATTTTAAAAGATTTGTATGTGTGAATGCTTCTACTGGTGAAACCCATCTTGGAATTTTTTTGTAAGTTCTAGTCTTTAACCATGACCACATGTGATACAAAGATTTTCAAAACCAGTGGTTCTTAAAATAGGAGTGTCCTTCAAGTCTTTGATACCACAAATATGCATGCCATCCCATAGTCAAATCATGTCCGTCTAACAACAATTGTCTCTTCTCATTCAACAATATCCAATCTCTTATCCAAAGAACTACAGATGCTTTATAATACAATTGCCAGTCTGGAAGGCCCATACCTGCTCTTAATTTAGAGTCCTGCAATGTCTTTAGTTTAATTCTAGGTTTTTTGCCTTGCCACACATATTTAGCAACCATCTTATTTAGTTCTTGAAAAAATCCACTATTTAAGTATATTGGAATAGTTTGAAACAAAAATAATAACCTTGGTAAAATATTCATCTTTATTAAGTCTATTCTTCCTATCAGAGATAAATTCAGATCACGCCATTTTTCCAAATCTTTTTTGATTTCTTTGAGTAGTTTGTCATAGTTATTTGCTTTTAAGTTACTACACCTGTTTGAAATAACAACACCTAGATATTTAATTCTTTTTTCATACACAAATCCTGATTTTTGCTGGAAGGATTGAATTTGTTCCATCATCATATTTTTTTGTCAAAATTTTTGTTTTGTGGTAATTAATCTTTAAGCCTGCCCAATATCCAAATTGTTTAATCATGTTTCTAAGACAATCTTTTGAGTCCATTGGCTGTTCTAGTATAAAAACTAGGTCGTCAGCAAAGGCTCTGAATTTATATTGTTCATCTTTTATCGCAACTCCCTTTATACTTGCATCTTCCCTTATTTGATTGTTAAGTACCTCTAAAGATAAAATAAAAAGTAGAGGGGACAATGGACAGCCTTGTCTTGTACCTTTTTGAATGTTAATCACATCTGTTAGTTCGCCATTCACTGTCACCCTGGCCTTTTGTGAGGAGTATATTGCTTCTACTACTCTCAAAAAGTTTTCACTACATTCCATGTGTTTCAGTTGCTGTAACATAAAATGCCAACGAACATTGTCAAAAGCCTTTTCAGCATCTAAACAAATTAAAGCCAGTTGTTTCTCTGAATGGTTCTCACAATATTACAAACTGTTCTAACACTGTCTTTCAAATATCTTTTAGGAAGAAATCCTACTTGACCATGGTGTATTATAGATTGTAGAACTTTCTTCAAACGTTGTGCCAATATTGCAGCAAAAAAATTATAATCCACATTTAAAAGGGAAATTGGACGATAATTTTTAATATCTTTCAAATCATTATTTTCTTTCGGAATCAAATATATTGTAGCTTCTTGCCATGAAACTGGAATTTGGCCCTCCTCTTGACAAAAGCAAATAACTATGACAAATCTTTTCAATAAGGTGTTTAAATGGTAACAGTAAAGACTCTTCATAAGCTTTGTAGAATTCTGCAGGTAGTCTGTCTGGACCTGGAGTTTTACCATTCTTTTGAGATATCATTGCTTCTCCAAGTTCCCTTATTGTTATTGGCTCACTCAAAATTTTTTATTGTTCTTCTGTAAATTTGCTAAGGTTATTTTGATTAACAGATTCTTCTAAGTCTGTTTTATGAACTTGCTTATCTTTATATAATTTTTTATAAAATTGTTCCAAGATTTGACATATTTCTTGTTTTTGAGTTTTCTCTTTGTTATTCTCATCTCTTAATGTCATAATTATTCTTTTAGCCTTTTCTTTTCTCATCCTGTAAGCCAAACACCTTCCAGGCTTATTGGCATGTTCAAAGAAATTTTGCCTAGTGTACCTTAATTTGATCTCCACTTCTTCCATAAGAATTAAATTCAATTTATGTGCATTTCTTTCACCTTTTTTTGGAATTTTTATTTTGTTGGTTTCTGTTTGAAAAAAGATTCCATTTCTGTTTGAAAAAAAGATTCCATTTCCACCTTGGATTCTTTAAGAAAGTCTTTATCTTTTAAAATTGAAGTATTTAACTTCCATGATCTTCTCATTTGTAAGCCTTTTAATTTTATCATTACAGGGCTATGATCTGAAATGATTCTTGTTTGAATTTCTATGTCCACTAAATCTTTGATCAGACTTGCAGAAAGCCAGCACATATCAATTCTTGACCAAGTTTGGTGACTAGAGGAATAGTAAGTAAATCTTTAGAGTTGGGGTATCTTGTTCTCCATACATCCACCAAATCCATTTCTTCTGCTAATTTCCAAAAACTTGTTGGTAGCTGAAGACCTTTACTTTTCATTTGTTTGTGCATTTTTTATCCAGTAGTCTGTCAGAAACCGCATTGAAATCTCCTATTAGACAATATTATACATACTCCAAATTTGATAATTTAAGACACAGATCTTGAAGAAATTTCTTTTGAAGATTTGGGGCATAAATATTTGCAAGTAATTTTTTTTTTTTATTATGCACTGTAATTTCCAGTAATAGAATTCTTCCATCTTCAGAAGCAAATTGCAGTTGTGGGTTAAATTTATCCTTAATATATGTTGCCACTCCCCTTTTCTTCTTATATGTGTCTGTTGCTGTAAATAAATTACCAAGTTTTTTATTTTTCAATTAATGTTGATCTTTAGTTAGAATATGTGTTTCTCATAAACAAATTATATCCATTTCCATTTTTGCCAAATATCTGAATATCTTTCTCCTTTTGGCAGGAGAGTTAAGTCCATTCACATTAATTGAAATTATTGAAGCCATTATGAGTTTTGATTATCATTATATTTCTTATCTTTTTTGGAATGCTGTCTTGTATGGTATCTCTGTGGTTCATTTGGATCTTCTTCACCAGAATTTTCTTCCTCCTCCTTCTCCTTCTTGTACAATCCTATGTACAATCATAAAACCACAATGGGAACCCACTCAACTTGACCTGACGCGTTTTGACCTAGACTGGTCTTCTTCAGAGGTCAGAAAGGTAAGTACATATATTGGCTCATAATACAGAATAGAATAAAACAATAGAACAATGCTGGACCACAAGGAAATAATGAAGTGACAAAGGCTTAGAGATATAACTCTTGGCACATAGGCTCTGACCTTACACCTATCTTGATCAATTTTTGACCATGCGGCATACAAGAAGACACTGGATGCAATATGTATGCCCTTGATTAAGACATAAGGCTGTAGAATAAGAGGCCTCAAGAATATCTCTAAGCCTTTGTCACTTCATTAAATTTTCTTGTGGTCCAGCATTATGATTGTACATAGGATAGAGGCTTATGATGGGCCCTTAAATAGTTTTAGCTTTCTACAATAAATACATGTATGTTGGTTTATGATTTTACAGTTTGTTTTTAATGTTTGGCCTTTTAATTGCATATTAACCTTTCAGGTTTCTTACTTCTATCAGGATCAGGGCAGGGTGGGAGCTGGGAGAGGGCAGCCGGAAGTGAGAGGCTTGGTGGTAGTGGCAGGAGTGGCCGTGGTGAGAGGACCCAGGCCAGGGTTGGAGGAGCTGGGAGAGGGCAGCTAGCAGCATGGAGCTTGGTGGCCATGGCCATGGGGAGAGGGCTCAGGCCATGGTGGGAGGAGCTGGGAGAGGGTGGCTGGCAGTGTGATGAGGCATGGCAGCAATGGTGACTGCGCATGCAGGATAGTAAGGGCAGCCAGCAGCATGAGGCATGACAGCAGAAAACATTTGAGAAGCAAGTGGTGAGAAAGGGATAGCTGGGAGGGGGGGCCTTCAATATAAGCCACGGGTAGGTCCCCGTGAGGCCCCCTCATGGCTACAGGCCTGGAATGTTGGCAAAAGTCTCCCCCAGCCCCCACTCTGAGTGGTGAATAGGAATCCTTTTTGATTTTTGAAAAGTGTATGATGTGTTATTTTCATTGTAAACCCCCATTCCCTCAATTCTGGTTACAGAGAAAGGGAAGTCAAAATGTTGTAAACAAATAAATAAAAGTAGTGATTTCGCAACCACAAATAACCTCTGGCAACATAAATCAGCCTCCATCAAAAGCTAGAACTCTTCTGCACTGCCTCCTGAAGTTTCCCAAGGTGGGAACTGTCCTGCCCTGTCTTACTAGCTCTGAAGATGTCCTTGATTAGGTTTAGGTGTATTTAAGGATCTTGGACAGAGGAACAGAGAGGAGAAAATTCTGGGAAGGCAAAAATTACTATTTTGCAACTAACATTTGCAGGGAGGATCATTGTATGATGAATATAACTGCAGTAATCCCCCTAACTAGTTCTCTAATTTTCAGAGAAACTCCAAGAAGAGGATTGAAATACCTATGTATTATGTCTTACAACCACTAATTGACTATTCAACTGTGTAACTGTCTACTCCTTTCTGGATTCACTTATGCAAATGAATTTCAAAACATTTGTGGCAATGAATCTCACATTTTATTTTTGTATAATCATTTCCAGTTTCAATGCCTTAAACCTGCTAGTGATTAAACAGAAGCTGTTAATGGGATTTTTTAAAAAAATTAGAAATAGTTTTAAAATTATATAATTTATTTTTGCAATTCATGATCTCAGACAATCTTAATAATATGTTTGTTCCCTTTCCTTTCTGCAAAAAGTTGTTTTCTATTTTAGTTTTTCATAATCTTAAAACTTAGCATCTTGTATAGCAGGGGTGGCCAATGGTAGCTCTCCAGTTGTTTTTTTTTGCCTACAACTCCCATCAGCCCCAGCCAGCATGGCCAATGGCTGGGGCTGATGGGAGTTGTAGGCAAAAAACATCTGGAGAGCTACCGTTGGCCACCCCTGTTGTATAGTCCTCTGTTCAACAATAGACTGTCTTTGCAATCTGAGTCCATTAATAAGAGAGACCAGGGTATTTCTAGAACAAGAAACAGCATCACAGGGTTTTTCTATGAAGAAGTATATGTCACACAGTCAGCCAGTTATGAACAAACAACTGTGAGCTAAAGAGCTATAGTGTGAAGCATAAAGAAAAGATGACCCAAAATAATACTCCAAGGGATCTAAGGACAGTGTGACCTTACATTCTGATGGTCTTCACTTTGAATCATAGGAAATATCTAACAATATTTCTTTGGGAGTTGAAGGTCTATTAAAGATGCCTTAGATTTTTGAATTCTACATGTCTATGATGTTCCATAAGTACTTCTACCTCTCCTGCCAATACTTGAAAAAGTAGCGGTGGGAAAGCTGTGCAGACTGTGTTATCTATAAGGTCCAACAAGTTGACCTTTTATATCGAGGATCCATCTATAAGAACATAAGAGAAACCATGTTGGATCAGGCCAATGGCCCATCCAGTCGAACACTCTGTCACGCAGTGGCCTATATATACATACACACACACACACACTGTGGCTTATAACCACTGATGGACCTCTGCTCCATATTTTTATCTAATCCCCTCTTGAAGCTGGCTATGCTTGTAGCTGCCACCACCTCCTGTGGCAGTGAATTCCACATGTTAATCACCCTTTGGGTGTAGAAGTACTTCCTTTTATCCATTTTAACCTGACTGCTCAGCAATTTCATTGAATGCCCACGAGTTCTTGTATTGTGAGAAACAGAGAAAAGTACTTCTTTCTCTACTTTCTCCATCCCATCCATAATCTTGTAAACCTCTATCATGTCACCCCGCAGTCGACGTTTCTCCAAGCTAAAGAGTCCCAAGTGTTTTAACCTTTCTTCATAGGGAAAGTGTTTCAAACCTTTAATCATTCTAGTTGCCCTTTTCTGGACTTTTCCCAATGCTATAATATCCTTTTTGAGGTGCGGTGACCAGAATTGTACACAGTATTCCAAATGAGATCGCACCATCAATTTATACAGGGGCATTATGATACTGGCTGATTTGTTTTCAATTCCCTTCCTAATAATTCCCAGCATGGCGTTGGCCTTTTTTATTGCAATCGCACACTGTCTTGACATTTTCAGTGAGTTATCTACCACGACCCCAAGATCTCTCTCTTGGTCAGTCTCTGCCAGTTCACAATCCATCAACTTGTATTTGTAGCTGGGATTCTTGGCCCCAATGTGCATTACTTTGCACTTGGCCACATTGAACCTCATCTGCCACATTGACGCCCACTCACCCAGCCTCAACAGATCCCTTTGGAGTGCCTCACAATCCTCTCTGGTTCTCACCACTCTGAACAATTTAGTGTCATTAGGGTTTGTAGAATCTTTCGGGATCAAGTGCTGTGTTCCACATGTTAATCACATCGGCGGCATTTGATACAGTCGACCACCAGTTGCTAAAGCGCCGCCTCGCCGACATAGGGGTTGGGGGGTTGGCCTTACAATGGCTTTCCTCCTTCCTCTCTGATCGGGGACAAAGGGTGGCCATTGGGGGTGAGCGATCCCAGAGGCGCACACTTGATTGTGGGGTGCCTCAGGGAGCAGTTCTCTCCCCAATGTTGTTCAACATCTACATGCGCCCCCTTGCCCAGATTGTCCGGAGGTTTGGGCTGGGTTGCCATCAATATGCGGATGACACCCAGCTCTATCTGCTAATGGATGGCCGGCCTGGCTCCGCCCCGGGGAACCTGGATCGGGCCTTACAGGCTGTGGCGACGTGGCTCAGATTGAGTGGGTTGAAGTTGAATCCAGCGAAGACAGAGGTCCTTTGTGTGGGTCGTGGCGCTCGGGGAGGGGAAATAGCTCTCCCAACTTTCGATGGCGCACCATTGGAACCAGCGCGCCAGGTAAAAAGTCTGGGTGTTTTACTGGAGCCTTCATTATCAATGGAGGCCCAGAGAGCAGCCACTGCCAAGTCAGCATTCTTCCATCTGAAGCGGGCAAGGCAGTTGGCCCCCTTCCTGGAGCGCCGGGACCTCGCAACAGTGATCCATGCAACGGTCACCTCAAGATTGGACTACTGTAATGCCCTCTACTTGGGGCTACCTCTGTGCCGGACTCGGAAGTTACAGCTGGTGCAGAACGCGTCGGCCAGGCTATTGTTAGGGCTCTCGAAATGGGAGCACATACGGCCGGGGCTGCGCGGACTGCACTGGCTACCAATTATCTACCGAGTCCAGTACAAAGTGTTGGTTATCACCTTTAAAGCCCTATATGGCCGAGGACCAGCCTACCTAAGGGACCGTCTCTCCCCATATGAACCCCAGAGGGCACTGAGGTCAGTGGGTAAAAACAAAATGACCATCCCTGGGCCGAGAGAGGTCAAACTCCAACATACTAGAGTACGGGCCTTTTCAGCGGCTGCACCGGCATTGTGGAACCAGCTTCCGGAGGAGGTGCGGGCCCTGCGGGACCTCGGCCAGTTCCGCAGGGCCTGCAAGACCGCCCTTTTTAGGCAAGCCTATAATGACACTGACTGCTGAGTTGCTTGGTGTAAGAACCGCCATCCATAAGACTATCTAAACTGGCAGAACCAGCGCCATAACAGCTCTATCGCTGCCAGATATACTCATATATATTTAGTCTAATGAAAATCATGTATTTTAATTTAACTGACTGGTTTTTATGTTTAATTTTAATTGTTAAATTTAAAGTTTATTATTTATGTTAATGTGTAAGTTGTTGTTAGCCGCCCTGAGCCGCCTAGGCGGGGAGGGCGGGATAGAAATAAAAGTTATTATTATATTATTATTATTCTACTGGAGAAAGTTTTCCTTCCAGATGTTTCGTTCTCAGCTGCGGAGAACATCCTCAGTGGCGTTCTTCTCTGTTCTATTGAGATTTACAAACACCAGCACAATTTTAACAGAAAGGAAGAAGGCATTTTCATCCACCAATCTTGGTACCCAGCTCTGCAAAACACCCTACAGACTATAAATTGCAGAAAGTCTCAGAACAACCAGCAAATTCCACAGAACAATCAGCACAGTCAACAACCATCTTCCTTATCTTCAAACCCCTTCCAACCTTCCCAGCAATTAACACAGAACAATGGTCACATTCAACAGCCAGTTTCCTTATCACTACCCTTCCAGGAAGCCCCACCAAACAATGGGCACATCCACAAAACAATTGCCCTTTCATCACACCCCCTCCAGCCTACAAATAGCAGCTCTCCAGCAGCCCTGGCCCCACTCAATGCACAGCAGCCAAGAAGGTCTGAGCGCCTGCTCCAGCTGCAACGCCACTGAGGATGTTCTCCGCAGCTGAGAATTAAACGTCTGGAAGGAAAACTTTCTCCAGTAGAACACGGCACTTGATCCCTAAAGATTCTACAAACCCTAATGATGTTACCAGCCATGAAAACCTGAATTCTTTGATAATTTAGTGTCATCTTCAAACTTGGCCACTTCACTGGTTACTCCCAATTCCAAATCATTAATGAACAAGTTAAAGAGCATTGGACCCAGTACTGAGCCCTGTGGCACCCCACTGCTTACCGTCATTGACTGCAAAGACTGCCCATTTATATTCACTCTCTGCTTCCTATTAATTAGCCAGTTTTTGATCCACAAGAGGACCTGTCCTTTTACTCCATGACTCTTGAGCTTACCAAGGAGCCTTTGATGAGGAACTTTATCAAAAGCTTTCGGAAACAACATTTATTGGGTCCCCTTTGTCCACATGTTTGTCCACTATCTATACCCATCTATATCCATAGCTACATAAACATATACACAGGGCTTTTTTTGAGCAGGAATGCACAGGAATGCAGTTTTGGCTGGCTTGACATCAGGGGGTGTGGCCTGATATGCAAATGAGTTCCTGCTGTTTTTTCCTGCAAAAAGCCCTGTATGAAACAATGGTGCCATCAAGGCTTACTATGCAAATGAGTGCCTGCTGGGCTTTTTCTACAAAAAAAAGCCCTGCATACACACATGTATGTGAGATCCAGGTAGGCAGCTGTGTTTGAGTCCTTTGACATCTTTTGTGTGCATGCGAAAGCTCATACCTCGAATAAAACTTTGTTACGCATATATGTATGTATGTTAATTACACTCAGGTTCATTTCTATGAACTTTCATACTGGTTTAAAATTAGAGAAGAGGTAAAAACAAATGTTAAAAAGCATACTAGTTTCAAAGAAGCCATTAAAACAGGATAAAATGAAAAAATGGCTGCAATTTGGCAATCAATGTTTATATTTTGATAAGAGAGACTTAAGCAAATCCTGTGCAGATTATCTACATGCACATATATGAAAAAGTAACATAGATCTCTAGTACAGTTTGGGCTTCAAAGTAGGAATGCTTCTGAAATTCTTCTCTTCCAAATTTTACCACTGGATTTTGGTGTATGAAATTACTAGGCCATGTTTCTGAAAAAAACTTAATGCATTAAATATCATTCAGTTTTTTAAAAAATTAAATTTCTGAATTTTGCACACAGTATGATGTTTGACCAGACCTGAATGGCCCAGGCTAGCCTGTTTCCATCAGATCATGGTTGGAGGCTAAGCAGGGTTGGCTCTGGTTAATACTTGGATGAGAGACCACTAAAGGAAATATTTGTGTGTATGTACTTGGAAATTTGTCTGTGTGTCTCAGATTGCTTTATGTGTTCAGATTGTAACTTCCTTTGGCCATAGACAATACACATTACCTATTCCTGCACTAAGGAAATCCAGAAATGCCGTGCAGAGGCAGATTAGTGGCAGACTGTTCATCTCTTGCCTTGAAAACCCTATGATGCCACCTTAAGCCAGCTGTGACTTAATGATACTTTCCATAACCATGATGCTCACATTGTTTGCAACAGCATTCATTTCCAAAGGTTCACTTACATCATCATTCTGCATACATACATACAAACACATCAAAATTTGTTTTTTATTTTTTTGGTATTGTTTTGTTAATCCATGCATATGTGTTACTAACTTGGTGGAGAGACACAAATGAACTGAAAGCAGAGCACATTCCAGAATTAATTTTGGAAACTCCTATTCTTTAACTAGAATAGGAGTACAAAGTTCTGAGGGAAAATGGCTGAACAGAATGAGGGAAATCTGCTCATTAATTATTTAAGGATCACAAGAAGCTAGGACTCGAGGGACAAAAATTCCTTCAGCCCTGTTCATCTTCGGAGCTTGGAGAGCCAAGCAGTGCAGGAATTTGCCATCTAAGTTCCCAGTCTTCCTCCTTTTCTCTTGCTGATCTAGGACCTGTAAAGATACTATGCAGTAAACAGACATAGTGAATGCCTCTTTCAAGAAGCTGTTAGATGCTGGTGCCAGTTGGGAATTTTTTGCATGTGCTGGGAAGAGGATCTGGTGAGGAGGGGGTGTGGAAGCAAATTTTGCCTGAATGAAAGTCTATGTGATTGCAGTTCCCAGGCTATGAAATGAATGGACTTGGGAAAAAATGCCTGGCCTAATACAGGCCTGTTGGCTTTTCAGCCTACTGGCCTTAAGCATATAGAGTAGGGCTGCCAATCCCCAGGTGGGGGTATGGGATCCCCTGGTTTAGAGGCCCTCCCCCTGCTTCAGGATCATCAGAAAGCAGGGGGGGGAGAGAATGACTGCTGGGCACTCCATTATTCCCTATGGACAATTCCCATAGGGTATTATGGAAAATTGATCTGTGGGTATCTGGGGCTCAAGGGGGGGCTGTTTTTTGAGGTACAGGCACCAAATTTGAGGTATAGGCACTCCTCAAAATACCCCCCCAACCAAGTTTCAAAAAAGATTGGACTGGGGGGTCCAGTTCTACGAGCCCCCAAAGAAGGTGCCCCTTTCCTTCATTGTCCCAAATGGAGGGAAGTCATTTAAAAGGAGTGTAGTCCCTTTAAATGTGATGGCCAGAACTCCCTTCAAAATTCAACTGTGCTTGCCACACCCTTGCTCCTGGATCCACCCCCAAAGTCTTCTGGTTCCACCCCCAAGTCCACAGATATTTCTTGAGTTGGACTTGGCAACCCTAATATAGAGTCCAGATGAGGCAATGTCAGGAGGGAAAGTAAATGCAACCAAGGTCCAGTTGGGTTAATGCAGAATTTCAGATAGGGCAGGAAACTGCTCTGTTCTGGATATGGGAAGTGTTTGAGGAAAATACCTTCCCTGAACATTTACTGGACTTTTGTCTGGTTTGTACTCTTTGGGGTCATTTAAACCTAACAGCTGAGTGGTGCAAGGTCCACAACTGAGCTGTTAGGCTTAAATGGCTGCAAGCCATTACACTGGTTGGTTTCGCTTCCCTCTGCTTTGAAGCAGGGGAGAAGTGAAACAGACCAGTGAAATGGCTCCCAGCCATTTCACCCTCACAGCTGATGGGAGGACCTGTGGTGCTGTTAGTTTGAAATGGTATTGTGATGGGCCCAAGGTCACCCAGCAAGCTCCATGGCAGAATGGGGATTCAAACCTGGCTGTCCCAATCACTAGTCCAACACTCAACCAGCATACCACACTGGCTCTCACATTCTAACTCAGCTGTAGTCTCTCTAATAGGCATTAGGCAATACAGCTGTTTCCCCTTGCTTCCTCATCTGCAACTACTCTTAACTCATTTTCCTGATTGAAAGTGATGATTACTGATCGGCTGTATTACTAATAGAAGTTTTGTATCGTCTTCAAAGAAATACATATGTATTATTGCACCTGTGTTGCTAATTACACACTATCATGTTGAATGTCCTAGAACTGAAAAGCTACTTTGTTCTCAGAAGACAAGGAATTCAAGGTGTAATTTCACACACACGAGAATTATTGCCAGCCATAGGATGCATTTTAGACCAAACATAGGGTGAGAAATAAGCATAACTGGTGAATATCTGATGGTATGAATAATGAATAAATATTAGATAAAATATATTGCTGTCCAAGAAAAATATATTCACTGAATATCCTTTCTCTACTCCAGTCAGGTATGAGCAAAATAGTCTTTGAATCAGATGAGTAATTTTAAAATTGTGTTCAACAAGTGGGAATATGTGGTCAAATGTTGTACAATGTTTTCAACTTGGTCCTCTTTAAATTCATCTCCATCATGTAAAGTACAACATGTGGCATGACTTATGGAGTTGTTGGAGAACCAGTGAATAACAATACTTTCCAACTTGCTGTAGACATCTATTCTATCCCTAATTTTGTTTCTCTTTCCTTTTGTTCCTCTGTTCCATTTTTCTTCCGTTTCTTCCCTTCCTTCTGCTTTTAATTTTTCCTCCTTCTTCCATCCCCACATAGTTGCTTCAGCCTCCTCACTGCATCATCCTATCTACTCCACAACCCATCCAATTCCTCTCTCCACTATCCAAGGCAGCCCTTCTATCATGTCTTTCCTGATTCTTTATTCCTCCCACCTCTTCCTTCTTGACTCCCTACCATCACCCCATTGTCCATTGTCTAGGTCATCCTCTTTCCTCCTTTCCCTATAATTTCTCATCTCCCCATACTCTGTCCCTCATATATTTTCCTATCATCTTCCCTTTCATATTCCCCCATAACACACTATTTTCCTATATTAGTTCCCCCTCTCTTTAATGCTAATCTCTACCCTCCTCCCATTAATCCTTTTCTGTAGGAACCCATAATTCCTTCATTTCATTCCCAGACCTTACTTCCAACGCCCCCCATTCCCTGAACTCCTCTTTCCTTTGTTCTTCTTGCCTCTTTGCTCCATCAGACTCATAGCAACCCCTGTCAGAACGGTGACGGTGGAGGAGGAGGCCCCGCCGGACCCCCGGCGCCCGCCCCACCAGCCCCAGCGGCGCCAGCAGCCCCAGCGGCGCCGGGGCCCCCAGCTGCGCCACCGGCCCCGGTTGCCCCCGTGGCTCCGGCGGCCCCAGTGCCGGTACCAGGCCCCGCCACCCCGCCTCTGCCGGCCCCGGCGGGGCCGCCACCCACGGCACCCACGGCACCCGGAGGGGGCGACGGCGGGGGGACCCGCGAACTAAAGATCACGTTCGACGGATATGGGGACGAGGTGGAGTACTTCACCATCCAGTGCAACAACTTTTTCACGCACTGGGGAGCGAGCTACCCCACGGAAGCAAGCCGCGTAGACCACATCACCTCCAAGCTCAAGGGAGCCGCGAGGAAATGGTACGTGGGGCTGTACACCGGACGGAAGCCCGAACTGGCCACGGTAGCCGATTTCCTCCAGGCGATGCTACGGCAGTACGGGGACCCCCTCAGAAAGGAGAAGGCAATCGAAGCCCTCCAGAGGATCGAACAGGGGAACCAAACCACCCGCGAGTACGCCACCGAGTTCATGGCCCACTGCGCAGCGGTGAGGGGCTGGAGCGAATTGATGAAGTACACGGCGTTCAAGAACGGCCTGAACGCGAACATCCTCGACAGGTGCTACCACCAAGGGAGACCCGATACCCTGGTAGGCTGGATCCAACTGGCGGGGGAAGTGGAGACAAATCTGCAACATGTCGGGATGCGCCGCCAGCAACAGCTAGGGAAGAAAGGGGGAAAACCAACCCCATCCACCGCCAAAACCGAGGGGAAGAAACCACCAGCAACCTCCATGCCGGTCGGGGCCAGCACGAAGTGCTTCAGGTGCGGAGACCCGGGGTACATCGCCGCCAACTGCCCCGTGAAGCCGGCGCCGACCCCCCCGTCGCCCAAGCCATCCGTGGCCACCCCAAAGAAAGGAGGAGGGCGCGCCAGGGAGCCCAGTCGGGGCGCCGTCGCCGCATCCATGGCGATTGACGAGGAAATTGCCACCATTGCGGAATCGAGCGAGGAGCCGTGGGATCCAGAGTCGGCGGAAAACGACAACGACCTGCTTTAATCGGTGCCGCAAAGCAGGTCCGGGAAACACCGGCACCAATGACGGTGAGAGTTACCGGGGAACTTTTATTTATGGCAGTGACTTTATTGAACCCCAGCTTAAAGCGCTTTGTGCATGCCCGAACCTTAATAGACTCCGGGTGCACCAGGGACATCATCACCCCGCGCCTAGTAGAAGCCCTTGGCCTAACCCGATCCCCTCTACCCCACCCCATCCAATTCGAACAGATGGACGGGTCAGCGATGAGGGGGGAGCCATGCACGCAAGAGACCCAGGCAGTGCCGGTGGGGACGGAGGACCACTGGGGGATAGAGACATTCATAATAGCCCCCTCCTCCTCCTTCGACGTAGTGGTGGGGTCGGGATGGCTAGCGAGACACCAGCCAGACATACGGTGGGAAGAGCAGTTGTGCGATTCCCCGACTGGCGGTGCGAGCATCACCACTGGCGGACAGAGTGGGGGCCCAAAGCGCGACCTCAGAACGAGAGACTGTGTCTAACCATAGAGGAGGTGAAGTCGATCCCAAAGGAGTACCGGGACATGAAAAGGGCCTTTAGCGAACAGGAGGCAGACGAGCTCCCTTCGCACAGCCCCACTGATTGCGCCATCGAGCTAATACCGGGGCAGGAGCTACCGAAGGCTAAACTCTACTCGATGGGCTGGGCGGAGAAGGCGGAGCTGAAAAAATGCATAGACAAGAACCTAAAGCGGGGGTTCATCCGGCCAGCCACGGCCCCCCACGCTGCCCCCGTGCTATTCCGCAAGAAAAAGGATGGCAGTTTGATACTTTGCACAGATTTTCGCGGGATAAACGGGATTTCTATGTCCAACGCCTACCCGATCCCGCTGATAAAAGACTTATTAAGCACCGTAGCAGAGGGCAAAGTATTCACCAAGCTCGACCTCCGCAATGCGTACTTCCGCGTGCGGATCAAAGAGGGCAACGAGTGGAAAACGGCGTTCAACACGCCGATGGAACAATTCGAGTACCTCGTGATGCCTTTTGGGTTGCAAGGGGCGCCAGGGGTATTCATGAACTTTATCAACGAAGTGTTAAGGGAGTATTTGTATAAGGGGGTGGTGGTCTACCTTGATGACATCATTATTTACTCGAAAGACCTCGAGTCGCATGTGCCTTTGGTGAGAAAAGTGTTAACCACCCTATACCATAACAAACTGTATGCTAAACTGACTAAGTGCGAGTTCCACAAATCGGAACTAGACTACCTGGGTTTCAGAGTGTCTGGGGAAGGGTTAGCGATGGACCCTGTGAAAATCCAGGCGGTCTTAGATTGGGAACCGCCCCGAACCCGACGGCAGCTACAATCATTCCTTGGGTTCACAAATTTTTACCGCGGGTTCATTAAGGGGTTCGCCGAGGTCATGCTGCCCCTCACCGAGCTCCTCAAGACAAAGGGGAAGAGGGAGGAGGCGAAAAAACCCGGAGTGCGCCTAGCCTGGTCACCCGAGTGCCAGCGCGCCTTCGACAAACTGAAAAGGCTGTTCACGAGCGAACCGGTCCTAGCCCACCCCAACGAGCTAAAACCCTTCGTTGTGCAATGCGACGCCTCCGACGTCGTGGTGGGGGCCATATTGATGCAGAAAGACGGGGGGGGGCTCCGGCCATGTGCGTACATCTCCCATAAATTCTCAAACAAGCAGAGAAACTGGTCAGTGTGGGACAAAGAGGCATTTGCGGTCACATTTGCCCTAAAAACGTGGCCGTTCGAGATCTGGACGGATCACAAAAAATCTGGAAGCCCTGACCAGCTGCCGCAAACTGACTGCGAAACAAATACGGTGGGTGGGATTTTTCACCAAATTTGACTTTGTGCTAAAGCACATCCCTGGCACCAAGAATTTCTTGGCCGACGCGCTCTCGCGCATGCCCCAACACGACAGCCAAAGGGAGGAGGTGATAGACTCCCTCATTCCCCCTTCTGCGGTGGTGGGGGGAGTCACCACCCGTTCGGGGAAACAGATGGGGACCCCAGAACCAAAAGAGAAGGAACGCTTCGCGGCCGAGACGGAAGCGGAGGGGGGGAGAGGCCCGAAGGAGTTGAGAAAGGAGAGGGGGGGCTTTGGTACTACAATGGGAAAATCTACGTGCCAAAGAGCCTAC
Source organism: Heteronotia binoei (assembly GCF_032191835.1). Taxonomy (NCBI): domain Eukaryota; kingdom Metazoa; phylum Chordata; class Lepidosauria; order Squamata; family Gekkonidae; genus Heteronotia; species Heteronotia binoei. Next base: position 132,018,841 of record NC_083227.1, on the reverse strand, counting down.
GAAGGGACGTCCTAACGCAGTGTCACTCCAGCCGCCTGGCGGGGCACTTCGGCTACGTAAAAACTCTGAACCTGCTCAATAGACAATTCTGGTGGCCACAACTGAAAAAAGATGTGTCGGAGTTTGTAAGCTCTTGCCCGACATGCATCATGGCAAAGCGAAGGGGGGGGGGAACCGCCCGGCCACCTAATACCCCTCCCTACTGCAAGCAGGCCCTGGGCGGTGGTCTCTTTTTTTTGGGGGGGGGGCGGTGGTCTCAATGGACTTTATAGTCGAGTTACCTCCCTCCCAGGGGAAAACGGTGATCCTTGTGGTGGTGGACACCTTCTCTAAGCAGGCCCATTTCATCCCCTGCAAGAAATTGCTCAATGCAAAGAAGCTAGCCCAGCTATTCTTTAATCACGTGGTCCGCCTCCACTCATTCCCAGACAAGGTCATTAGCAACCGTGGCCCACAGTTCGTTGCCAACTTCTGGCGGGAGTTTTGCAAAATCGCCGGCATAGAACAGGGGCTTAGCTCTGCTTACCACCTACAGATGGACGGACAGACGGAGAGGGTGAACGGGCTTTTAGAGCAGTACCTCTGGTGCTATATCAATTACCAACAGTCGAATTGGGTGGAGCTGTTAGCCTTTGCCGAATATGGATACAATAACAGCTTGCACAGCTCCACCAAAACCTCTCCGTTCCAAATCGTGAATGGGTATGAGGGGAAGCCCTTCCCGCACCTCCCACTACCAGTAGGGGCCCCCGAACCCACTTCCTGTCAACAATGGTGGGGGGGAGTACGCCAAGGGTGGAAGGTGATTCAGGAAAACTTGGATGAGGCCAAGGAGGAATACAAAAGGTACTTCGACAAAAAACACTCCCCCCAATGGGAGTTCAAGGAGGGGGAGAAGGTATTCCTGTCAACAAAGAACCTCCTCCTCCCCCAGGCTTGCCGCAAACTGGCCTACAAGTACTTGGGCCCGTTCAAAATAAAGAGGGTGATCAACAAGGTAACTGTGGAACTAGAACTGCCCAAATTGCTAAGTAAGATCCACCCTGTTTTTCATTGCAGCCTTCTTCGCAAAGATCCTGGAGCTACATCCTGGCACCCTCGCCCTCCAGAGCCACCTCCTACTCGAGTGAAGGGCCAGAGCCACCATGAGGTGCAGGAAATCCTAGACTCCAGGGTCAAGCGGGGGGTGTTGTATTACCTGATTCGATGGAAGTACTTTCCCCCAAGCTGTGACGAGTGGGTCAAAGCCAGTGATGTATCAGCTCCTCAACTGCTTAAAAAATTCCACCTACTGTACCCGCACAAGCCCAAGGCGAAGAGCTTAGGGGGGGCAGTATGTCAGAACTTGTAACTTTCCTATGTGCCATTAGCCACACTGACTCCATGGTGTAACTCGATACTAACACATTGTGCCCGGCTTCAGGCCACTAACACAAATTCCTCTGCATTTCAAACAAACTGTGATCACTGGAGGATGGCAGATAACCCCTGGACAACATCTGCAGGTGCCCTTTGAAGCCAGGCCGACCAGGCCTTCTCAGCGGGACTCCATCCTCCTTCCTGATAACAGACCCTGGGAAACAGGCAGTTGTCTCTAGCCGTGTAAAAGATCGTTTTATTATTGTTGCTACAACCGCATAAAATGTAACTAATGCTAGTCCTTGGCATCAGTGTTATCCTGTACCTTCAGCTCTGTAGTTCTCAATAAACGCCTATACTTTTGTAACGAGTCTTGGGCCTCGATTGAAGTTCTTCCAGTTCTGACACCCCCATACCTTATGGCTCTTAGCTCCCCCCCCAAAAAAAAACCCATCAACACACCCTTTGCTTCCCGCTCCCATTCTTCACCTTAAGAACATTCCTCTACTAATTATGTATTATTTCTCACCCTCTTAGCACTCATCCTTTGCTGGTCTCCCCATTTCCACCTTTCCTGTGGCTGTATTGCAGAACCCATCTGTTGCTTAATGTCAGGCAAAGGAACTGAACTCTACACCAATGTCTTCCAGCAGAACTTAGGTTAATACCGTGCTCTCTAAAGGAGTTCCCAAGACAATCAAAACTGTGACTAAATTCTCAATGTTTTCTTCATCTTATGACAGTTAGACAGTTAGACTGCCATTTTGGTTACCTTAACAGAAAAAATACTAGGGTGTCTCTTCAGCAATTATTCAAGTCCCACTGAATAATGTGGCACTTTATTTCAATAGAACTGCATAGGGTTGCTCTTCATGTGTCCTTTCAACTCCTATCAACTAACCTGGGGGGAAATGGAGAAACCCAAATATAAAGAAGTAGCACAAAGTTAAGGATTAAATCAGAAAGCTAATTTCACAAAATGAGTTATAGGAAAGCTAGAAGTAATAATAAGAGGATTGAGGTATAGAAGATGATCTTTAGATATAGAAGGAAGAAAAATGAAGATCCATCAGTCAAGAGACATAATGAACGTATCAGATATAATAAAAGCTCAACTTGTTGGCTTGATCCTCAGTTTTTATTGGGAGTTGTGGCAACCACAGGAGTGGCCTTGCACTCTGTCTGTCACCACTCCTGCCTGTCATTGGGTAGCCTCGCTGGCCCTGTCAGGCCAGAACCCCATCAGAAGGCCACTGACCATTGAGTGAGACAGTTCTCTGCTGAGAGGTTCTCCTGGAGCCTTACTGATTACTACTGCTTCTTCTCAGGGCCTGCTGTAATAAGTCTGGGACAGTCCATCCCCGCCCCCCCCCCCACACACACACACAAAAATGCTGCTGCAAAGCAAACAGTGAAGCAAACAGTACACTGTGAGAGACATGTTCCACTACCCCCACCTACTCAGGCCCAGGAACATTTACAGTCTTACCTCAGAGACAGCCAATTCTTCTCTGTGTCCTCGCTGTTAACCAGCTTCAGAAAGGGCTGCAGAGCTACTGTGGCCTCACAAAAGGCCTCCCAGCACACACAGTCTTCAAAGGCCACACCATTAGCAAGGGAAGCAAGGCCTCATTCAAAATGTTCCCCCCTGGGAAGTGCTAGCCAGAGGCTGTTGCTAGGCAACCCAGGCTACTTTTCTCAGTAAAGGGAGAGGCCTCAGGTGAATAGAATAGCATACAGCCCATAGTTATTTTCTCCAGGATGGGGTAGGGTTGCCAATCCCCAGGTGGGGGCAGGGGATTCCCCAGTTTGGAGGCCCACCCCCCACTTCAGGGTCATCAGAAAGTGGGGGGTGGGGAGGAAATGTCTGCTGGGCACTCCATTATTCCCTATGGAGACTGATTCCCATAAGGTATAATGGAGAATTGATCCAAGGGTATCTGAGGCTCTGGGGGGGCTGTGTTTTGAGATAGAGGCACCATGTTTTCCATATAGCATTCAGTGGATCTCCCCAAAATACCCTCCAAGTTTCAAAAAGATTGAACCATAGGATCCAATTATATGAGCCCCCAAAGAAGGTACATCTATCCATTATTTCCAATTGAGCGAAGGCATTTAAAAGGTGTGTGGTCCCTTTAAATGTGATGGCCAGAACTCCCTTTGGAGTTCGATTATGCTTGTCACAATCTTGCTCCTGGCTCTACCCTCAGTGTCTTTTGGCTCCACCCCCAAAGTCTTCTGGCTCCACACCCAAAGTCCCCAGATATTTCTTGAATTGGACATGGCAACCCTAGGATGGGGAGAGAAATCTGTTGTCTGGAATTCAGTTCTGATCCCAGGAGATCTTCAGGCTCCACCTGGAGGTTGGCCACCCTAGGCCTGGCAGCATCCTCTGGGTGACTTTATGCCACTTGGCTGGCATGACTTAACTAGGCTCGGCTGCTTGCTCCTGTTCAGCAGCAGTCCCTCTATGATAGCCAATGTGGATTAGCAGTTGCCAACTCCAGGTTGGGAAATTCCTGGAGATTTGGTGGGTGGGGCCTAGAGAAGGGTGAGTTTGAGAAAGGATGAGATCTCAGACAGGTCCCAAGGCATAGAATCCACTCTCAAAATCAGCAATTTCTGCTTGAAGAACCATTGTTACTAATCTCCACGTGAGGGCTGTGTCATTATACCCTGCTGAGGGTGCTTGCTTCCTGCTTTTGTCTCCATTGTGGAGAAAGACTGTACTTTTACTTAAATCAGATATATTCCCCTACAGAAAATACCTGACTTGAGGTGCATAGTCTATAACACAACCATGCCAGGCCAAAAAAATAATTAAATCATGCCACAAGCTCATGCTGATGCTAAACACCACAAGGCTGGATATGACAGGAAAAGGTGGCAACAATTCACTGCAAACAAAAGGAATGATGTGCTTTAGTGTTTGTGTGACTATTGTCATGCTCCCCCTACACAACCCCTCATTATTCTTCCTTCTCAGCATTCTGGACCTGTTTTAGGGCTTTGAGCCACCAGACACAGCAACACGTACACACACACATGCGGGGGAGGGGGGATGGAAAGCTGGTGTCTGTTTCAGCTGCAGAGTGGGTGGGAAGACAGCAAGGGTGAGGACTGAGAGGTGAGTGAAAGCCAAGGTGTGTGGGGGGGCTTCAGTGCGGGGTATGACAGATCCAGGTTTTTGCTGTGGAAGCTGTCACAGACTTTCAGCCTAACCTAACTTACAAGGTTGTGCCGATCAAAGTGGGGAGAGGAGAATGATGTAAGCTGCTTTGGTCTCCCCCCACCCCCACCAGTGTGAAGAAAGATTGTCCTTTTCCTATGTAGGAGGGGGAAAGCAATGGAAAGCTGAAAGAAGGACAGATAAAGGGAAGGAGATATGGTTGCCAACTCGAGGTTAGGGAATTCCTGGAGGAGGGATGATACCTCAGACAGATACTATGCCATTTCCTCCTGGGGACTCACTGTTGCCAATCTCCAAGTGAGGGCTAGAGATCATTCAAAATTACAGCTGCTCTCCAGATGAGAGACATCAGGTCCCCTTCAGGTGTGGGGGGAAGTGCATGCCTTCACATGGGTGGCTGGAAGACAGCAAGGGTGGGGGGCCGCTCACCCTGAGCCTCTTTCTAGAGCCTGTTGTATTTTTCTTCACAACTGGCCCTATTACTAGTGGTAATATGTTCTGAAAAGTATTTATTAACGAAACCTTTGTTTTATGCTCTGAGACACAGGGGGTTTTTTTCTGGGAAAAGAGGTGCTGGAACTCTCAAGAGGGAAATGAAGGAGAAACAACACAGGTGCCCCTCATGAACTTTTAAACATTTTTAAAAGAATTTTGTTCCCCCAAAGATGTTCCAGAACTTTGTTCTACCACATTCCCCCAGAAAAAAGCCCTGTCTGAAAATAACATGCATATATACTGCTATCAAGTTGCAGCCAACTTATGGCAACCCTTTAGAGGGTTTTCAAGGCAAGAGACGTTCAGAGGTGATGGGCCACTGCCTGCCCCTACATAACAGCTCTGGGCTTCCTTGGTGGTTTCCCATCCAAGTACTTACCAGGGCTAACCTGGGAGGGATGGTGGCTCAGTGGTAGAGCATCTGCTTGGGAAGCAGAAGGTCCCAGGTTCAATCCCTGGCATCTCCAAAAAAGGATCCAGGCAAATAGGTGTGAAAAACCTTAGCTTGAGACCCTGGAGAGCCGCTGCCAGTCTGAGAAGACAATACTGACTTTAGGTCTGATTTAGTATAAGGCAACTTCATATGTTCAACCTTGATTAGTTTATGAGAACTGATGAGATCAGGCCTGCCTGAGCCATTCAGGTTAGGGCTCAGAGAATGCTGTAGGTCCTATTTCTTTTTTCCTTGTGGGGAGCAGGTAATTTTGAGTGAACAGTGGCAGGAAGTGAAAGGGTTAAGCCGTATTCTTTCCCTTCCAATCTTGTACTTTTCCCTATCTCTACGATTGTTTTGTATTAAAAATAGCCTGGGAACAAAGCACACAACTGGGTATGAAGTTCTGACCTCTGTTCACAAGTCAACATTGAGGCTGTGTTATTCAACCTCATACTCTGAGATCCAGTAAAAAGTACAAACATAAAATGTGTATCACAATAGTAATTGGTACATGGGCATGCATCTATGTATTAGACCAGCAATAGTTAACAAGATTCAGCAGATGGGTTGATCCATGGTTAATCTTTTTGTTTGCTCACCTATGAAGCTGGAATCTTCAGATCAATAACAAGACAAATCCATAGAAAGGATATATTTCTGTCAAGAAAGATTTTTTAAAATGGTAAAATATGGGGGGGAGTAAGTTAAAGATTCTACAAGGGATTTATTTATTTTTATTTATTTATTTATTTAGAATTTATATCCCGCCCTTCCCACAAGTGGCTCAGGGCGGATTGCACAATGGTGGTATGTGTATGCTGTATTTACTGCTGGACATCAAAATTTAAAGAGGTGGGATGAAATAAACACCATTTTATTCAAACAATTGCAAGTTCCAAGGAATAAGCAACAACTCGCTTGTTGTAATACTAATTTGCCTCCATGATTACATTCAGCATGACAGCAGCAGCTGCACTTGCAAATTGGCAATGTGACTGAGGAGCAAATTAGAGAGCAAAGGAGGGTGCAGAAGACGACAGAGCAGTTTATTAGACCCAAACACATGATTTTATTACCAACAAAACACATCACCATAAAAGTTGTTATGGCAATATAATTTCTTCTCATTCTTAACTGACAACATGGATTTTCAGGACCATTCACATGCTTTACTTTTAATACCTTGCTATCATTTCATAGTTTAGTGTGCACATTGACTAATGCAATTTTGTTCTTTGTGGCTAAAAATATGCAAGAGTCAGTGCAGTGCATAAACTGGCCTGGGCCAACATGTTTTCTCAGCTGAAATTCTGACGGGGCACACGGGGGGCTAACTCCCAAGCAAGTGCGCATAGGACTGCCTACTTAAATTTCAATCCTAGACATGTTTAATCTGGAACATGTCCCACTTATATAAGAGAGACATACTTGTGTGTAAACCTGCATAGGATCAGAATTGTTTTACTTCGCTAAATTTCTGTAAATCTGCTGGGTACAAATTTTATGCCAATCACATTACTATTATCGCTATGTTATTGTGGACGCAATGCAGCAAAAATTGCTAGTGATTTGATCCATTGATTAGTCAGATTCATGCTTTTTAGAAGTAGGAAAGAGTCCAGGAGCATCTTAAAGATTAACAAAATTTGAGGTAGGGTATGAGGTTTCATGAATCGCTGCTCGCATCTTCAGATACAGCTAGAATGGAAGTCCATTTGTCCTATGTATTGGAAAATGGAATGATTTCAATTGCCAAATGACATTAACAGGCAAATGACAATAGCAGGTGAATAACAATAGCAGACATGACTGGATTTAAGTGAGATATGCGGAGGGGTAGTAGGCATGGAGAAATCAGTATTGGTATTGAGACAGGAAGCCTGGATCTTGATTCATTTCAGGTGGATGCATTGTCGTGAACTTCATTATCAGTTGCAATGCATCAGTCTATCTTTCTAATCTCTTTGAAATTCCTTTATAGGAGAACTGATACTTTTAGGTCAGCAGTTGAATGTCCTTGAAGATTAAAATGTTCTCCCACTGATTTTTTTAATGCTGTGGTTTTGAATGTCAGACTTCCATGCGACGTCACTGCATCATGGAGACCTGCTCCAGTCCTGGAAGGCTCCCTCCCACCGGTGCATCGTCAGGACCTGGCAAACCTACTTACCTACTTCTTGTGAGGCTATAAAGGAGGGAAGAATAATAATGTAAGGTATTTTGGTCCCCACTGTGGAGAAAGAGGTAACTAAATAATAAATTATAAATATAGCTGAAGATGAGAGGCAAATAAAAGGTAGGTTGGTAAGTGGTTGAGAAAGAGAATGATTCAGGGAAAGGGGAGAGGATATGGGGGTTGCCCAGGGGAAGGAAAGAGGAAATAGTGTGGGGAGGGTTAAGGTTATCTGGAGGTTGGCAACCCTAGAAGGAGATAAGGAAGCAGGAAAAGAGGAGAGGCTATGGGGCTTTTAGGAAAGGGACAGAGGAAAAAGTTGGGGGAGGGGAAATGAGATGCCTCCTGCATGTCCTTGCAGATTCCATCCACTTGTATTCTCTAATTGCTCCCCTTCTCTTGTTCATAACTGACTGAGACCCCTGGCATTTCATGGTGTGTGGCTGGGAGGAAGATTGCAGGAAGGATGTGGTTATTAGCAGTCATATTTACTCTCATGAGGATATCTCAGGAGGCTGACTGGGCTAATAGAGGATCACAAGTGAGTAGAGATTGGTGAACGTGGGAAGGACATCATTCCAGGGACCAGTTTTGCTTTTGGGCTTCTAGTTGAATCTTCTTTTCAATGTTTGCTGACTCTAAAAACTGCACCACTTTTTATTCAAAGCTGTATAAGCTGAGATATAAACTGCTTTGGAATCCAGAACACATACAAATCAATGTCTGAAACCAGTCAGATTTGATATGTTAGTCAATCTCCAGTGTCAGCAACTATTCTAGAGAGAGAAACAGAGGTGAGGAGAATCAGCATGGATACTGCATGCTGAGAATTAATGTTCAAGGAAAGGAAAAATGAGCTGCTACGCAGAGATTTTGAAGTGGTGCTACTGTGCTGACAAATGTTCCCACAATGGAACAACTGCCTGCCCTCTAATTTGGGCTATCCACAACAGGATTTGTATGGATATTAGTGGATGCTTATTTTTATGCAAGTTAACCATATTCAGTGGAGCCAGAAAAACAAATGATGTACAAAAGCTGATTTGTTGAGTTGCTGCTGAATTGCAGTGCTGTGAGTGAAAACAAATTGGAGTCAAACAGACATGGCCAGAAAGAAGATGATTTTTGGAATTAACATTATAATGCCCCACCGTCTGGCACGATCTCAGAAGCCTTCCATAGCTTTTGCTTAGCCATCTTCTCCCTGCCACTTTTAACAATTGTCTGCCCTCCTCTCCATCTAGGTCAAATGCAGCCAGTGCTTACTTGTGCCCATGAAAGCATTTCATCAGTTAGTTTTAAGGACTATGGTTTGAAATCCCCTCTGCCTAAAACTTATGAGGGCTTACAATTTCACAAACCCTTTATTTTTCCCATTAAATGCATTGTGAATAGAGCTTAAGGACATGACCTGCAACTCTTGCGAACATTCTCATAGTATAAGTCTGCATAAGTTATTTTCCACCCAACCAAATGTAGCTGTCAGTAAGTATTGCAGGCTGTCATATGTCTGAAAATTTCCCATTTTGAAAGCCTCAGGAAGTCCAGAGATTTATGGCACACTGGTAGGCTGTCATAGGATTTTTTTTTTGGGGGGGGGGGCAGTCCTAATTGGTACTGAATATCAGCACACCAAGGGGGGAGGGGGCTCTGCCAAATCCCAAGGAGAGAATTGATGAAAAATAGTGTACCCTTATATATGAGCATGGACACTATGTTTTGTTTTGCTTTCCAAAACAAACAAACACTGGGAATAAGGCATATTATAGTATCTCTTTCTTCTGAGTGGTTCCTTACGTATGTCTATCAGCTCATCACCCTCAGTCAATAGGTTCATCTTGGTTTTATTGCAAAGGAATTTCAGAAACAAATTGGAATGGGAAATTACTGAATTACAAATTATTACAAGACTCCGGACAATGGAACCCCCAGGGCTTAACAGAAATGTCAGCTTCTTATCTCACTACTCATGCTAAGTCACTCAGTTCTCACTTACACCCAGAAATTAAACGTTGTTAGGCTTAAATGTACCACTGGACTCAAACTTAGTTATCACATCTGTTGTTAATTCCTTTAATTTCTATATGCCAATTTGCTGCTATTCACATGTCTTACCAAATATGTTATTTCATTCTCACTTTTGTATTGCCTTGTGTTGATTCTTTATAAGGATACACGTTTTCCAGTAATATTTGGATGTTGATAAATGATAAATGATAGATAGATAGATAGATAGATAGATAGATAGATAGATAGATAGATAGATAGATAGATAGATAGATAGATATGAATTTTAAAAACACATTGTTCATACACAATTTTTATTTATTTATGTTATTTATAGTCCACTTTTCTCTTAGGGACTCAAGGCGAATTGCACATAGTGACTTAGTACAGTCAAAAAAATGGAACAGTCAATAGCCAATGCATTGGGATTTTAGAAGTCTGGAACCACCAGAAAGAACTGAAGCATAGTGCAAGTATTAACATGACACATTAAACAGAAATTATACAATAGAATCCTACTTATAATGTGCTATATGCAGCAGTGGAGACCACAGTCTCAATCATTTATCCAAGTGAGTTTGTTAACCATTTTGCGGACTCTTATCTGGGAGAACTGGGTTTGATTGCTCACTCCTCCACTTGAAGCTGCTGAAATGGCCTTGGGTTAGCCATAGCTCTCACAGGAGTTGTTTTTGAAAGGGCAGCTTCTGTGAGAGCTCTCTCAGCCCCACCCACCTCACAGGGTGTCTGTTATGAGAGAAGATAAAGGAGACTGTAAGCCGCTCTGAGACTCTGATTCAGAGAGAAGGGCAGGGTGTAAATCTACAATCTCCTTCTTCTTCTTTGTACAGTGCAACCCAATTACCTGTGCATAGTTTGTAGAAGGCTAGGAGAATAGGACACTTCCTGACCTCCTCAGGCAGGCCATTCCACAAGGCAAAGCCACTACAGAGGAAGCACATGTACACACAGCTGTTGGTTTTGCCCATTTTGCAAGCTGACACCTGCAGAAGCCTTTGATGACATAAGCAGAGTTGTCATGGCAGAGAATAGGGAGAGAGGACAGACAACTGCAAATAAAAGCAGCAAAGACCACAAAGGGCTTTGTGTGTGATAGTCAATATCTTAAACTGAACTCAGTAACCAATGGGGAGTCAAAGGAGCATCTGCAGAATGGGAGTCATATACATGCTCCATCTAGCTCCTGCCAATAGTCGAGCAAGCCACAGCATTCTGGGCCGATTGGAGCATCCAGGTTGATTTTGAGGGGAGACATAAGAACATAAGAGAAGCCATGTGTAAGCCAAAATGCCCTCAAAAGAGGTTGGGGAATTGACAGGTGGGCACCTTTGGCTTAAAAAGGATCTAGAATCTATGTATACAGGATTCCACTTCCAGAAATTATTGCTAAATTTACCAATGACACTAATTAAGTAAAACAATTATGATTTCATTACAGAAAAATATAGAACACACACATACAAGATAATAGACTCATATAGCATACATACAGACCTAATAAATATAGAGAGAAATGCACAGAGGTAACATAAGGGTGGACAAACAGGGTGATAATTACCGATCGTAGTCTTCAAGGAAGGCTCCAATGGTGACAAACGAGAACGATGGGGAAGGGGACCCTCAACTGACCAAGAATCGGGCATGTATCTAAGCAGCAGGAATGGGGTACTGCTAGATGCACACCTGTGGGGAGCTGGGTCACAGGTTATAAGGACTACCTTGAGCCCTTAGGGAATGGGAGGTACAGGGGCGGATGACAGGTGGTCAGCTGGTACATGACCTCAGAAAAAGGGGAGGCTCCGTAATGACCATAAGGGCTGAATTTATGCGGTAGCCAATAGCCAGTTTATTGGGGGCACCTGATTGAATGCCCATACCTGGCCAATGAGCAGACCTGGCCCTGGTTACCTGATTGGACTTCCAGGCCAAAGGGGGAGGCTCCAGGATGACCATTAAGGGAAATAATGGGTAAAATTATTGGGGTGGAGGTGATTAAAGGCTATCAAAACTTATCTAAAAGGTGACAATAGATGGCCAAATTGCTACCTAAGGTAACACCCGATCTATACAAAGAAGCTTGGCTCTGGGTGAAGATGTTCTTCCTCTTCTTCATTCCTCTACTGGCATCATCCTTTGTCTTGGGTTCTGTTGGGCAAAGGCTTAGGCAGTCTGACAGGATCTACGCCTAAGATAAGCTTGATTGCCTTATGCATAGGCGACATCTGTTGAGTACATGAGCCTCCCGCTTTGCTGTAGTGGAGTCTGGCACTGCAGGAAGATAGCTGCTGGTGATGTTAGCCTTCCCATATGGATTCTATGGTCAAGGCTGGAAACCGCTTTCCTGATAGATGTGTGTGAGTTAAGTCTCCAGGCACCCTGACAACCAAACGGGTGACTATGATGTTCTGAAATTAGGGGTCTTTTTCTCACATATGTTGGATCAGGCCAGTGGCTGATCCAGTCCAACACTGTGTCACACAGTGGCCAAAAGCACCAAGTGCCATCAGGGGGACCACCAGTGGGGCCAGGACACTAGAAGCCCTCCCACTGTGCCCCCTTCCAAGTACGAAGAATAAAGACCATCATTGCCTCGGACAGAGTTCCAACAATAAGCTGTGGCTAGTAGCCACTTATGGACCTCTGCTACAATGTACAGTACATTACAGTAGTCTAGTCTCAATGTTACTGTGGTGTACACATGAATATGCAATACATATAAAAGTTACCAATCACACAATTAAAAGCAGAAAATTCAAACAATAGGTAAAAATCTCACTGGATATTTAAAAACAGGGTCCAGTGATATGGATGGAAGGCATATGAGTCAGCAACCTTATTGAAGCTATGCAGGTCTAGGTCATGTTGGTGTTTGGATATGTGATCTCCAAGAATCTCAGAGCCTTGAATTCCTTGAGAGGAAAGCAGGAGAGCAATACAATAAACAAAATAGGGAACGTTTGTTTATTCCACTCTGAAGGTATACATAGAAAAGGAAAGTAACTGTGGTTCTTCATAGTACCCAAGAGGCCAAGAAATCTGGCGTGAATATTCCTATTTCCATGCACTGAGTTGGCTGAGCTATCAAGAATTGTAATGGCAAAGGGAACTGTAGTGGTATATCTGTCACTTTATCCCAGTGCCTACAGCAACCATGTTCAATATTATGGGATGTGCTGAATCAGGCAAACTGAAATAATCCTTAAGACTCTGGTCTGGTAAAAAAAAACCCTCACCAAATGAGTGTGATAACTGAACAATAATAAACATCTTCTTTCATCAAGCACTCTAAATAATATATTACTTTTCAGGATCATCATTTTAAGTGCATTTTAAACTCTGGCACAATTGCTCATGTGCCAGTAACCTGCTTTGCCAGCAGCAGGATTTATCATGTATGATTTATTCACATTTTAATGCCATCTATGCATTCCGAAAGCTCATGCTTTAAGTAGGAAGTTAAAGGAATGCAGACATGACCTTCCTGGATATGTATTTTAGAAGGATTTTGAAGAATTATGCGGTCTCTATGCTGGGTTGTCTTTTTAAATTAGTAACGCTACCAATAGTAAACAGGCATTATGGGCAAAGCATGAGATGGTTATTTTATGTCCTCCAGGATATACACTGCCCCTCCCCACCTAGGAATTTATTTATTTTTATTTAAGATATTTTTATGCCACATTTCACCCAGTTTAGGATCCCAAGGTGGCAAACAAAACATTAAAACCAGCTTTTAAACACACACAAACACAGAGCAATTAAAACTCTTAAGCACGTAAACTGGAAGGAGGGTCAATAAAATAGCACCAAACAAAACAGAAAAAAAGTCTTAACCTCATGGTGGAAGACAATTCTAAAGGAGGACAGACACAGGTAGGGCGCCAGGAGGGGGGCATCGAATTGAGCTCTTCCCCCCTCCCAGCACCCAAGACAAATGCCTAATTGCTGCAGTCACTGACTCACTGGCTAGCGGCGGCAATTAGGCAGCAGCGGGCAGGCCACCTCCCCCCTGCGCACTCAGAGGAGTGACACCAGCCTCATCCTTACCCGCTTTGTCGGGTGTCACAGTAGAATGTTCTCTCTTAATAGAGAGCAGAACAAGACTTTATCATTGGTAAAAGATCCCTGCTACATAACAGCTCTACCTATTGTCTTCCTCTGCTAATTCCCCCCATAAAAAGAAGAGACCCCCAGAATTTCCAGTAACATGTTGCTGTTGGCTGCAGGCTGACCACACTGGGCCCCCCCTCCTCTGAGGAGTCCTTGTTGTCCCTGGCCCTGGATGGTCCACAGCAAGTAGTGTCAGAGAAGAGTTAGACTGCAAGAACAAAAGAAAGAAAACAAAAGGGAAAAAAGGCATGTGTTTTTAAAATTAAAAAAAATTGTATAGACTAGTTGGGGAATTTGTTTTGTTTTCATATTAATTACAATAATCAAGAAACCCCACATTTTTCAAAATAATTGTACTTAACAAAAGAAACACCCTTGTCTAATTTCTAATTAACCTGATGTGATTCCAAATGTAAAATCTTACCAGGCTATGAGAAAAGTATTCATGGATACTGCTACCTGAAAGTGCCATGTAAATAATATGAATGCTAAAAAATGAAACAAAGATTCTAGACTACTAGAGTTGTGTTCTATCACATAATTTAACCCAGTCATCTCCTGTTGCATAACTAATCACCGCACTGGATTTTTTTGAAAGTTTTTCAGCGATCAACAAGCACCTGATCAAATCACCTATATGCACAAAAGAATTGCAGGGGACAGACGTCTCTGCTGTTTACTATCATGGAATCTAGCCATGCTTTACAGAATCTGCTGAATATCCATCAGAACTTTATTTCTAGGCACTTTAAGCAAATATATCATTCATATTCTTAACTTTTATAGTTTTATTAAACATATTCAGATATTGAATTAAAAAGTCTCATTACACATTTATGACTACATCCGCATATCAAGGAGAGAACAAAGATATCCAAAATCTGCTTGAGACTACTGATTTGTAAATATTAAGTTTGAATGACTTTTTCAGATTGTGAGAATGTATTATTACTTTCAAAAATTACTGAAAGAAAAATGGCTTAAATTAAATTTTGCCACTGGGAAATTTAAAATTGCTGTTTTTAAAAAAGCCAGCCACAAAGTGCAGAAAGAGAGATGTCCCATTTGAGTGACAAAGAAAAAGTGTTCTCTATCTTTCCCTGCGTTTCAATCACTGATCATGTTCCATTTATTAGACCATTAAATCAAGTCAAGTGAAACAAATAGTTCATAATGAGATCAAGTATAAATAGGGTTGCCAAGTCCAATTCAAGAAATTTCTGGGGACTTTCGGGGTGGAGCCAGGAGACTTTGGGGGTGGAGCCAGGAGACATTGGGGTGGAGCCAGGAACAAGGGTGTGACAAGCATAATTGAACTCCAACAAGGGAGTTCCAGCCATCACATTTAAAGGGACAACACACCTTTTTAAATGTCTTTCTTCCATAGGAAATAATGAAGGATAGGGGCACCTTCTTTTGGGGCTCATAGAACTGGACTCCCTGGTCCAATCATTTTGAAACTTGGAGGGTATTTTGGGGAGAGGCACTAGATACTATACTGAAAATTTGGTGCCTCTACCTCAAAAAATAGCTCCCCCAGAACCCCCGAAACCTACAGAACAATTCCCCATGATACCCTATGAGAAATATTCCACATAGGGAATAATGAAGACGTTTCCCTCTCCTCCACACACACCCCTTCTCGCAAATCTGATGTAGGGGATTGGCTCTCTACTCACCAGCCAGCTTCTTCACAGCAACACAGACACAGAAAGTTGAAGCCTTTCACCACCTCCGGAGGTGCAAAGGCACATGGTCCTTTGGGGCGGAGCAGGAAGCAGCCTGGGAAAGCTCCGGCTGCTGTGATAGAGCTGGGTGGGAAGGGGAGGGGCAAGGAGAAGCTGCTGCGATCCGAGGTGAGAAGGGAAAGGAAGGGAGGAGGAGAAGCATCAGGGATCAGTGGGAAGGGGAGAGGAGAAGCTGCTGGGATCTAGGCTGCGTGGGAAGGGCCGCCATTCCCTCCGCTTTCTGGATTTTTGCTGAGCGAGGGAAGGAGGCTCCAAATCGGGGGTCCCCCGCCCAGGCGGGGGATTTGGGAAGCCTAAGTATAAACCTATTAGTTTTCATCTAAATCTCTGATATCCTCAGACTTCAGATACTTTGATGCCATTCATTATAAACTGTCTTGATCCTTTTTATGTTTACTTAGAAGTAAGTTCCACTAAGTTCCCTCCCAGATAAGTATGCATAAAACTAAATTCTATTGAAAACTATGGTATTGGTCTAATTTTCCAACCCATTGTGCCTCTGAAATGCAATGTTATGCTGTTGCAATAGCACTGTTAAAACAGTTCTTCACAATGCTGGTGAAACACTATGTGGATGGGTCAAATGTGGTGCAAGGAATAAATATGGGAAGAGCTGTTGGACTGATGGGGAAAGAATGGAACTTTTTTTGAAATCTACACTCCAATTCTGACTCAAAGGCCTATACTGACTCCAACAAGGGCATAATGTTATATAAACATAAAAGGTAATGTAAGTAAAGATCTTTTGGTAAGTGTAAATGATGAGCTCAAGATGATGGCCCAATGCCTTCTGCTTATAACCCCACAAAAGCATATTAGGGGAAAGGATTTTTGTTAATTCAGGAATCTATTGTAATACAGCAGCAATATATCAGTCCCAGCAAAGGAATGTAGTTCATAAATCAAGATGTGTAGCATGAGACCAGGGGTGGAATTCTAGCAGGAGCTCCTTTGCATATTAGGCCACACGCCCCTGCTGTAGCCAATCCTCCAAGAGCTTACAAGGCTCTGTTTTGCAAGTTCTTGAAGGATTGGCTACATCAGGGGGATGTGCCCTAATATGCAAAGGAGCTCCTGCTAGAATTCCACCCCTGCATGAGACTATATCACTATGCTTCCATGTCCGAAGAGCTACTGGCACTCAAACTGAAATTTTTGATACCAGTACTAGTTTAATGGTTCCTAACTATAGAATATTTTTCTCCAAGACTAGATTAAATTTATTTATTTATTTCTATTTGCATTCTGCCCTCCCTGCAAACAGGCTCAGGGTGGCTAACAGCATATTAACATCATAAAATACAATAATCTATTATAAAACAGTATTAGAATAAAACATTAGGTAATTGTTAAAACCATATGTCATGATCCTGAGCCTAGCAAGGCCTGCAGGGAAGCCTGTTTAGGGGTTACTGGGAAAAGCCTACATCTCCCAGGATCCCCTCTGTCTCTCTGATTGGGTAGCGAGGGTTTTGGAGGGAAACAGGTCCAGAGAGGGGTGGGGACTGGGAAGGGAATATACAAAGGCCAAGCCCAGGAAGTGGGGGTTCTTTTCCTAAGAGGCAGAGCTGAGGAAGAGCTGCTGCCAGGGAGAGACCCTTGCCCTGTGAGGTAGGGTGAGTAGGCCCAGGTCTGACTGAGACAGGAACTGTAAGATAGATGCGTTAGGGCATTTGTTTATTTTTCCCTTCACCTTTTTACTGTTTTATGCACCTTGGTTGTTTATATTGCACTGACTTTAAAATAAATCCTCACACCTATTATTTGGCCTAGGCTACAGGAGGCCTGAAGGGCTTGGGAGGGTACTGAAGGGCTTGGGCCTTCTCAAGAGGAACCCTCAACCCAGAGTGGTGGCAGCAATCGGTAATACCCCTCTGAGTCATGACATGGTGGCTGCAGCTGTGGGGTGGACTAGTTTTGGACCCTGATGAGGCAGAGTGCCATGTGGCCTTGATTTTTTTTTTTTTTGCTGCTGGCTTAAGGAAGCCAGATTTTCTGAAAGTGCTGGCAAGACCAAGTAAGGTCTGGTAAAGATGGTGAAAGGGTATTTTGTTTATTTTCTAGCTCTCAGGTCAACTGGATAGTGAGGCTAGATAGTTAGTGCATGCTCCTCCGGTCTGGGAAAGAGAAGCCAGAGGACACGTCTGTCCCTAGAACAAAGACCCAACCAGAGGCTGTTGGTCTGATGTCTGAGGAGAAAACATCAGACAAAGCTATGGCATCCCTGAGTGAAGAGTCTTGCATCTCCAACTGCAGATTAAGCAGGCAGACCTTGAGAGGGCCAGGCTTGAGGTAGAATTGAAGGAGAAAGAGACTACAGCCAAAATAGAATTAGAGAAAGAAAGGATGCTGAAAGAGAAGAAAGAGCATGTAGCCAGGGTGAATTGAAGGAGAAAGAGACTGCAGCCAAAATAGAATTAGAGAAAGAAAAGATGCTGAAAGAGGAGAAAGAGCATGTAGCCAGGGTGGAGCTGGAAAGAGAAAATTAGGCTGGCTCATGAGCTTGAACTGGCCAAAAATGAAAAGGGGCTGCTTCCTCCAGTTGCTGCTGTGCAAGGGGATAGACGAAAGTACCCTTTATACAAGGAAAGGGAGAACACTGAAGCATTCCTGCAAAACTTTGAGCAAGTTTGCATGGACTACAAGCTTCCCCCAGAAATGTATATGGAGAAGTTGAGTGGAGTTCTGGCTTCAGTGTCTGGGCAGATGGAAGGTGAAGAGAGGTCAGACTACAAGCTGTTTAAACAGAGAGTGCGTGAAAGAGTGGGGTTCTCCAAAGACAGAGCCCTCAGGAGGTTCAAGGAAGTGAAATCTGAACCCAAGGAATCCTAGCTGCAGTTGATGCATAGGCTGGGGAAAGCCTATGACCTATGGCTTGAAGTAGCTGATGCTAAGACTCTAGATGATGTAAAGGCTTTAATGTGCATTGACTGGTTCTTGACTCTTATTCCTGAGAACATTAGATGCCTGCTGATTGACAAGAGTCCTTCCACCATCAAAGAAGATGGACAGTGGGCAAACTGCCTGGCTGAGGTTTATGGAGGGTGGAGACCCAGCACCAGTCATGATTGGCACCCAAAGGAAACCCCAAAGCTCCCACCTGACCCTGCTGCTGAAGAGCAGTCTGAAGTGAAGAAAGAACTGTCCCAGCAACAGCCTCCTAGTTCTACAGATGCTGGTGTGAAGCTGCCGACAGGAGATCGGAAGGTACCCTGCTGTTATTTCTGCAATGAATTGGGCATATCCAGAGTCAGTGCCCAAAGTCTACTACTACTGTGGCATTCCACATGATGCCAATGGGCCCTGGACCCACTTCTTCTGAACTGGACCCTGAGTGTATTCCTCAGCGTCACTGCAGGGAAGTGACTGTGGATGGGCATGGTGTGATAGCCTCGCGAGACACTGCTTCCCTTTTGACTTCTGTACATCGTTCTCTTGTGGGTCCAAAGTATTTCCTTCAAGGTGAAGGATGGAAGGTACTGCACATCAACGAAGCTGAAGGAGTTACCCTTCCAGTAGCCAGTATACCTATCCAGTATGAGGGTTGGACTGGAACATGGAAGGTTGCTGTGTATGAAAGCACACCTGTGTCTATGGGCTTTTTCACACAGTCTATGTATTCCGGTATGGAAGCTGGCCAGTTACTGAACAGTAACGGGTTTCTGCTGGCATTTCAGACAGACCCGATTCAGTAACTGGCTGCTACCGGAATACTCTCACCTTTTCACACAGTCCCGCGGCTATCCCGGTAGTGAGGCATGCCTGAGTCATTACAAACAAAGAGCAGCTTCTTCTACTTTTCAACCCCTCCTTCCGGGTTGAAATCGCTATGGGGTGCTGTGTGAAATGTACAGTATCTAACCCGGGAGCAGTTTTCGCGCCCTTTTTCGCCCACCGGCGCGCGCGATCTCCGGCTTTTTTTTTTGGGAACGTCGGGCTAAGATTGCTATAGCGCTATAGCGACGTATCACAACAGCATCACCATAGGGATGCCTAGGCTCCATTAAGATGCCAGATATCGCCACCGCTGAAACCTGGTAACTTATCTCAATAGAGCCTAGCCATCTCTATGGTGTTGCTGTTGTGATATGTTGCTATAGCGATCTTAGCCTGACGTTCCAAAAAAAAAAAAAATAATAAGCTGGAGATCGCGAGCCGGCAGGCAAAAACGGCTGGCGCTGGTGGAAGCGAGATAAGAGCGGAACAGTGTGAAATGGCTCGCTTCAATCATGGAACCCTACCGGGAAAAAAAACATGTGTCTGAAAACTCCCATCCCTGTCTCGGATTACTGCAAGCGGCACAATACCAACTCCCTTCCGGTTTCCACTGGTAAGTGTGAAAAGGGCCTATGTTTATAGGGGAGGATTTGGTGGAACATATACTTAGATGGCAGAAGACAGCAACTGAGTCCAAACACTCTCCTGGAGTGGATTGTACAGAGGAGAGGAAAACTGCAAAGGGCAACAACGGATCTTCACAGAGACAAGGTTCTAAGGAACCGGAACAGCTGTTTGTTGATGGCCTGAGCTTTCAGACTACTAATGACAGCTTGAGGGAACACTTCGAAACCTGGGGCACACTCACTATGTGGTAGTGAGAGATCCACAGACAAAATGTTCCCATGGGTTTGGGTTTGTGACCTATTCTTGCTGGAAGGAGGCAAATGCTGCACTGGCAGTTGCACCACATAAGGTGGATGGTTGGGTGGTGGAACTCAAGTGAGCAGTTCCAAGGAAAGGTTCTGTGAGGCCTGGTGCCCACTTGACAGGAAGGAGAAGATATAAACTGCTACTGCAAAGAAATCATGGATGCAATTCAGGCCGTTTCATGTGTTCTGGAAACTGGAGGGAGGTGGCTACAGACAACCAAACTCACCAGTCCCAGG